>NC_057810.1:7547624-7636222 GCF_018294505.1 Triticum aestivum
GTAGGAGGCATTTTTTTTGTTTTTTTGTTTTCTTTACTTATTATTGCTATTTTTAATTATTTTCCAGTTTTGTTGTTTTTGTTTTCTGCATTATTTATTTTCTTTTGTTTTTTGCTTTATTTTTTAATTCTTTTTTGCTTTTAGTTTTAGAAAAATTATAAACTTTCTGTTAGTGCCATTAGTTTTCAAATTTAAAAACACTTTTTTTTGTTTTTTTTGTTTTCTTTCTTGCTTTATTTATTTTATTTTGTTTCTACTTACAACAAAATACTTATTGTTGCTATTTTTAATTATTACAAGGGCCGAACCATAAGACATTAAAGCATTTCAAATGAACTCTGAAAAAGTTGAAAGTTGGCATGGAATCATAAATTCACCCACATAGCATGTGCATGTACAAAACGGGCAATGGTATCATACTCGTCTGTTACAAAGTTGGCATGGTATCATCATAATAGTTGCGGGAGAAAGTCTTCACTTTTTCTTCGCTTGTGTCATTTGCTTATTGCCCCGTAACCATGGATAATCTTCATCGTTTATCAGGATACTGGGGTCAGCCTTGACTTTGAAGGGAGGAATTTCATGAAACTTTTCATAATCTTCAGACATGTGTGTCTTGCCCTCCACTCCCACGATGTCCCTTTTTCCTGAAAGAACTATGTGGCGCTTTGGCTCATCGTATGATGTATTCGCTTCCTTATCTTTTCTCTTTCTCGGTCTGGTAGACATGTCCTTCACATAGATAACCTATGCCACATCATTGGCTAGGACGAACGGTTCGTCAGTGTACCCAAGATTTTTCAGATCCACTGTTGTCATTCCGTACTGTGGGTCTACCTGTACCCCTCCCCCTGACAGATTGACCCATTTGCACTTAAACAAAGGGACCTTAAAATCATGTCCGTAGTCAAGTTCCCATATGTCCACTATGTAACCATAATATGTGTCCTTTCCCCTCTCGTTTGTTGCATCAAAGCGGACACCGCTGTTTTGGTTGGTGCTCTTTTGATCTTGGTCAATCGTGTAAAATGTATTCCCATTTATCTCGTATCCTTTCCAAATCAATAGAGTCAAAGATGGTCCCCTGGACAACAAGTACAGCTCATCACAAACAGTGTTGTCACCTCTGAGACGTGCTTCCAACCAACTGCTGAAAGTCCTGATGTGTTCACATGTAATCCAGTCGTCACACTACTCCGGGTGTTTGGAGCGCAGACTGTTCTTGTGTTCATCGACATACGGGGTCACCAAGGTAGAGTTCTGTAGAACTGTGTAGTGTGCTTGAGACCAAGAATATCCATCCCTGCATATTATTGAGTCCCTTCCAAGCATGCCTTTTCCAGTAAGTCTCCCCTCATACCGCGATTTAGGGAGACCTATCTTCTTAAGGCCAGGAATGAAGTCAACACAAAACCCGATGACATCCTCTGTTTGATGGCCCATGGAGATGCTTCCTTCTGGCCAAGCGCGGTTACGGACATATTTCTTTAGGACTCCCATGAACCTCTCAAAGGGGTACATATTGTGTAGAAATACAGGGCCCAGAATGACAATCTGGTCAACTAGATGAACTAGGACGTGCGTCATGATATTGAAGAAGGATGGTGGGAACACCAGCTCGAAACTGACAAGACATTGCACCACATCATTCCTTAGCCTTGGTATGATTTCTGGATTGATCACCTTCTGAGAGATTGCATTGAGGAATGCACATAGCTTCACAATGGCTAATCGGACGTTTTCCGGTAGAAGCCCCCTCAATGCAACCGGAAGCAGTTGCGTCATAATCACGTGGCAGTCATGAGACTTTAGGTTCTGAATCTTTTTCTCTGCCATATTTATTATTCCTTTTATATTCAACGAGAAGCCAGTCGGGACCTTCATACTAAGCAGGCATTCAAAGAAGATTTCCTTCTCTTCTTTGGTAAGAGCATAGCTGGCAGGACCTTCATACTGCTTTGGAGGCATGCCATCTTTTTCGTGCAAACGTTGCAGGTCCTCCCGTGCCTCAGCTGTATCTTTTGTCTTCCCATACACGCCCAAGAAGCCTAGCAGGTTCAAGCAAAGGTTCTTCATCACGTGCATCACGTCGATCGAAGAGAGGACCTCTAGGTCTTTCCAGTAGGTCCCAAAATATAGATTTCTTCTTCCACATGGGTGCGTGTCCCCCAGCGTCACTCGGAACAGCTAGTCCACCGGGACCCTTTCCAAAGATTACATGTAAATCATTGACCATAGCAAGTATGTGATCACTGGTACGCATGGCGGGCTTTTTCCGGTGATCTGCCTCGCCTTTGAAATGCTTGCCTTTCTTTCGACATTGACGGTTGGTCGGAAGAAATCGATGATGGCCCAGGTACACATTCTTCCTGCAGCTTCCTAGGTATATACTATCGGTGTCAAGTAAACAATGCGTGCATGCGTGGTATCCTTGTTTGTCTGTCCTGAAAGGTTACTGAGAGCGGGCCAATCGTTGATGGTCACGAACAGCAATGCCTTTAGGTCAAATTCCTCCTGTTTGTGCTCATCCCACGTACGTACACCGTTTCCATTCCACAGCTGTAAAAGTTCTTCAACTAATGGCCTTAGGTACACATCAATGTCGTTGCCGGGTTGCTTAGGGCCTTGGATGAGAACTGGCATCATAATGAACTTCCGCTTCATGCACATCCAAGGAGGAAGGTTATACATACATAGAGTCACGGGCCAGGTGCTGTGATTGCTGCTCTGCTCCCCGAAAGGATTAATGCCATCCGCGCTTAAAGCGAACCATACGTTCCTTGGGTCACTTGCAAACTCATCCCAGTACTTTCTCTCGATTTTTCTCCACTGCGACCCCTCAGTGGGTGCGCTCAACTTCCCGTCTTTCTTACGGTCCTCACTGTGCCATCGCATCAACTTGGCATGCTCTCCGTTTCTGAACAGACGTTTCAACCGTGGTATTATAGGAGCATACCACATCACCTTCACAGGAACCCTCTTCCTGGGGGGCTCACCATCAACATCACCAGGGTCATCTCGTATGATCTTATACCGTAATGCACCGCATACCGGGCATGCGTTCAGATCCTTGTACGCACCGCGGTAGAGGATGCAGTCATTAGGGCATGCATGTATCTTCTGCACCTCCAATCCTAGAGGGCATACGACCTTCTTTGATGTGTCTGTACTGTCAGGCAATTCGTTATCCTTTGGAAGCTTCTTCTTCAATATTTTCAGTAGCTTCTCAAATCCTTTGTTAGGAACAACATTCTCTGCCTTCCACTGCAGCAATTCCAGTACGGTACCGAGCTTTGTGTTGCCATCTTCACAATTGGGGTACAACCCTTTTTTGTGCTCCTCTAACATGCGATCGAACTTCAACTTCTCCTTTTGACTTCCGCGTTGCGTCCTTGCATCGACAATGACCCAGCGGAGATCATCATCATCGGGCACATCATCTGGTTCCTCTTGATCTTCAGCAGCTTCGCCTGTTGCAGCATCATCGTGCACATCGTCTGGTTCCTCTTGATGTTCAGTAGCATCACCATATTCAGGGGGCACATAGTTGTCATCGTACTCTTGTTCTTCGCCGTCGTCCATCATAACCCCTATTTCTCCGTGCCTCGTCCAAACATTATAGTGTGCCATGAAACCCTTGTAAAGAAGGTGGGTGTGAAGGATTTTCCGGTCAGAGTAAGACTTCATATTCCCACATATAGGGCATGGACAACAAATAGAATCATTCTGCTTGTTTGCCTCAGCCACTTCGAGAAAATCATGCACACCCTTAATGTACTCGGAGGTGTGTCTTGAACCGTACATCCATTGCCGGTTCATCTACGTGCATTATATATAATTAAGTGTGTCAAAAATCATTACAGAACATCATGAATAGATAATTAAGTGACAAAATTAATAGAAGTTCATCATCACATTAAAACCAAAGTACATACATAGTTCTCATCTAATAACATAAAGGTCTACAGAGCATCTAAATTAATTAAACCATACACTGAAACTATGTAAAACATTTCAATGCGAAAACAAATGCGATCATAATCGCAACCAATGTAACAACTGATCCAACGGCATAATGATACCAAGTCTCGGTATGAATGGCATATTTTCTAATCTTTCTAATCTTCAAGCGCATTGCATCCATCTTGATCTTGTCATCATCGACGACATCCATAACATGCAACTCCAATATCATCTTCTCCTCCTCAATTTTTCTAATTTTTTCCTGCAACAAATTGTTTTCTTCTTCAACTAAATTTAACCTCTCGACAATAGGGTCGGTTGGAATTTCCGGTTCAACAACCTCCTAGATAAATAAAATCTATGTCACGTTGGTCGGCATAATTGTCATAAACAATAAATGAACCAATAGTTATGAAAAGATAATATATACCACATCGAATCATAGACAGGACGAGGGCCGACGGGGGCGGATACCAAAACCATCGCACTATATAAGATGCAATAATAAAAGTAAGAAAGTTATATAAGTATCTATATAAACATACAAGTAAGATTTTTTTTCTTTCAGAAAGAAGATAAGAAGAAAAGGCTCACCACAGTGGTGCCGGCGACGAGATCGGCGTGGGCGATCGACGGCGGTGAAGACGGGGACGGGACGTGATGGACCGCTAAACCTAGATAAATATTGAGGAAAATGGAGCTTGGAGGTCGAGCTTGGAGAGGAGAAAGCTTAAGTAGTGTGGCTCGGGCATTCCATCGAACACCTCGTGTGCAAAGGAGGTGAGCTAGAGCACCACAAAGCTCTCCCCTCGCCGGCCACGAAAAACAGAGCAGTGGGAGTGCTCTGCTCGCGGGCGAGGGGTATATATAGGCAACTAATTGGTCCCGGTTCGTGGCAAGAACCGGGACTAAAGAGCAGCCTTTGGTCCCGGTTCAAGCCACCAACTGGGACCAATGGTGGTGGGCCAGGAGCGAGGCCCATTGGTCCCGATTCGTCTCACCAACCGGAACCAATAGGTCCAGTCGAACCGGGACCAATAGCCCTCGTGGCCCGGCCGGCCCCCGGGGCTCACGAACCGGGTCCAATGCCCCCATTGGTCCCGGTTCTGGATTGAACCGGGACTAATGGGCTGACCTGGCCTGGACCATTGCCCCCTTTCTGTTGGGTAACGTAGCAGAAATTCAAAATTTTCCTACGTGTCACCAAGATCTATCTATGGAGAAACCAGCAACGAGGGGAAGGAGAGTGCATCTACATACCCTTTTAGATCGCTAAGCGGAAGCGTTCAAGTGAACGGGGTTGATGGAGTCGTACTCGTCGTGATTCAAATCACCGATGATCAAGTGCCGAACGCACGGCACCTCCACGTTCAACACACGTACAGCCCGGTGACGTCTCCCACGCCTTGATCCAGCAAGGATAGAGGGAGAGGTTGAGGAAGACTCCATCCAACAGCAGCACAACGGCATGGTGGTGGTGGAGGAGCGTGGAAATCCAGCAGGGCTTCACCAAGCACCACAGGAGAGGAGGAGGAGAAGCAGGGCTGCACCAAGAGGGAGAAGGGAGAGATTCTCATGTTTCTCTGTGTTTTGGGCTGCCCTCTTGGCCTCATATATATAGGGGGAGAGGGGGCTGCTCCCCCCTCTAGGGTTTCCCACCCCCAAGGGGTGCGGCCAGCCCTAGATGGCAAAGGGGGTGGCGGCCAAGAGGGGGAGGAGAGGGAGGCGCAGGGAGCATGGGCCTTAGGGCCCATCTGCCCTAGGGTTTGCCCCCTCCCACTCTCCCCTACGCCTTGGGCCCCTTGTGGGGGGCGCACCAGCCCACCTAGGGCTGGTTCCCTCCCACACATGGCCCATGCAGCCCTCCGGGGTTGGTGGCCCCACTTGGTGGACCCCCGGGACCCTCCCGGTGGTCCCGGTACGTTACCGATAAACCCCGAAACTCTTCCGGTGACCAAAACAGGACTTCCCATATATAAATCTTTACCTCCGGACCATTCCGGAACTCCTCGTGATGTCCGGGATCTCATCCGGGACTCCGAACAACATTCGGTAACCACATACAAGCTTCCTTTATAACCCTAGCGTCATCGAACCTTAAGTGTGTAGACCCTACGGGTTCGGGAGACATGTAGACATGACCGAGACGTTCTCCGGTCAATAACCAACAGCGGGATCTGGATACCCATGTTGGCTCCCACATGTTCGACGATGATCTCATCGGATGAACCACGATGTCAAGGACTTAATCAATCCCGTATACTATTCCCTTTGTCTAGCGGTATTTTACTTGCCCGAGATTCGATCGTCGGTATACCGATACCTTGTTCAATCTCGTTACCGGCAAGTCTCTTTACTCGTTCCGCAACACATCATCCCGTGATCAACCCCTTGGTCACATTGTGCACATTATGATGATGTCCTACCGAGTGGGCCCAGAGATACCTCTCCGTTTACACGGAGTGACAAATCCCAGTCTCGATCCATGTCAACCCAACAAACACTTTCGGAGATACCTGTAGTGCACCTTTATAGTCACCCAGTTATGTTGTGACGTTTGATACACCCAAAGCACTCCTACGGTATCCGGGAGTTACACGATCTCATGGTCTAAGGAAGAGATACTTGACATTAGAAAAGCTCTAGCAAACGAACTACACGATCTTTGTGCTATGCTTAGGATTGGGTCTTGTCCATCACATCATTCTCCTAATGATGTGATCCCGTTATCAACGACATCCAATGTCCATAGCCAGGAAACCATGACTATCTGTTGATCACAACGAGCCAGTCAACTAGAGGCTTACTAGGGACATATTGTGGTCTATGTATTCACACGTGTATTACGATTTCTGGATAATACAGTTATAGCATGAATAAAAGACAATTATCATGAACAAAAAAATATAATAATAACTAATTTATTATTGCCTCTAGGGCATATTTCCAACACTTTCTACTAGTGATCTTAGCATTTGCTTACAACGTGCACTTTGTTCTGCGTGCACGATGGACAACTCTGTGTTAGGCATGGGCTGCGGAATGTTTATTTTCATAAGGGGACAACTCGGAAATAAGATTTGCATAGTGTGAGCCGGCCTAAAATAGTGGGTCTAGCCAAAATCACTAATAAAGGAGTATTATTTGTAAAGGTCTCTTTCTGCCACTTGTCACAACTTGAAAGTTTGCCCTTTTTCGTAGATTCGTTTATTCAAAATGTTTTATCTCTTAAACCATGCGTCCAAATCTTAAAACGTCTTCACCGTTGGATTTCTCATGTCGAGATCTTCAAAACTAGATCCCATGTGATAGGTTTTGAGAATTATTTTTTCAGAAAAAAATCGGACTAAAAAACCAAACCGGTAGCACGTTTTTTCCTTTCTGAAGAGGCACAACTATGCCCCGCGCGGAAGCAAATCCGCACCTCCACAAGAAGTAAATATGTGCCTCTCGCTACAGGAAAAAAAGTGTTTTTTCCTTTTCCAAGAGGCATGATTGTGCCCCTTGTGGAATCAAATCCATGCCTCCACGAGAAGTAATTCCATGCCACTCACAGAAGGAAAAGAAAAAATAAAAACGTTTTTCTTCCTTTTCCGAGAGGCATGACTGTGTCTATCGCAGAAGCAAATCCGTGCCTCCACGAGAAGTAAATCCATGCCTCTCACAGAAGGAAAAAACCGTGCCTCTTGCGGAAGCAAATCTGTGCCTCTACGAGAAGTAAATCAATTCCTGTCACAGAAGGAAAAACACTGTGTCTCTCGTGGAAGCAAATGCGTGCCTCCAAGATAAGTAAATCGGTACCTCTCGCATAACGAAAATGAAAAAAAACATGTTTTCTTTCCGAGAGGCACGACTCGCAGAAGCAAATCCCTGCCTCCATAGGACGTAATGTGTTCTTCTAGCAGAATGGAAGGAAAAAAATAAAAACACGTTTTTTTCCTTTTTCGGGATGCACGACTATGCCTCTCGCGGAAGCAAATCCATGCCTATGGCGGCACGAGCTCATCAACCTTCCGAACTAGATGCCTCCGCCTCCTCCTCCTCCTCCGGCGAGTCAGGCACAACGCCTCCTCCTCCGCCTCCTCCTCTGGCGAGTGATCAGGGCACTCAGCCTCGTTCTCTGGCACGTGGCGATACTCTGCCTCCTTCTCCACCTACGCCGGCGCGCCCGAGCAGTCAGCGTCCTGCTTCTCTGCCTCGTTAACAAGGGCGGAAGAGACCCGCCGCCGCTCCAGCTGCTCCGGCGCGTCGTAGTCCTTCTCCTTCGCCTCGTAAGAAAGGAAAGAAGTCAGCCGCAGCCGCTCTATCTGCTCCGGCGTCTAGCAGTACAGCCAGAGGTGGGAGACAATACAGATTTGGTCCTTCTCTAAAGACTCCAGATAAGTTACCATAAGAGAGGAGCCAGGAGGAAAACACGAATATCATGCAAGCCGAAGTGAAGAACTTATTGGAAGGGGTGAAAGCAAAGAAACATCCACCTCCGGGGGAGAAGATAGATCCGGTGAAAGCGAAGCGTACTCTGGCTACCCTGAAGAAACCACCAAAGTCTCCGCCGAAAGGCAACTATGAGCGCATTATTGAAAAGTCATTTATCGAAGCAGAGCGGTCGGAAAGTACAGTCAGTGATCAAAGGTTAGCAGAACGACGATCTAGGAAAAAAAATTGCCCAGCTCGGCAAACAAGCGAACCAATCATTCCCCCCGCTCCAGGTGTCTAGCGATATCGTCGCTAATGATCCGGGGATGGTGCCCGGTTATAACAATCTTGGAGATTACCTGCCCGACAATGTACATTATGATTTCTTGGAGGTGGACGAACACAAATACGAGTACGGGAAGCCTCTCGTCAAAGATGAAAGATCTCTAACAACGATGATGCGAAGATTCTATGATTGGTACATGAAAACCTGCAGAGAGTCTGGGGGGACGAATATTTTGACGCTGAGAGTTAAAGAGGAGCATGACCTCATTGGAATTGATCTATTGAATGTTCCATTTGAGGAGTTCTACCAGTTTTTCAATCAAAGGGCCCTCGATAAATTAAGGGTCACTTGCTACTGTCTGTAAGTAGTACTACTTCTGTCATTAAGTCTATATATAGGTCAGCTCTTTCACTGCATGTATTTTTAATTATCCTCACTATATTATGCAGATTGAAGATCGCCGAATTGAAGAAAAGACAAATCGGTGATATTGGGTTCATTAACACAAATCTCATAGATGCATATATGGTTGAATTTCAGGCCAGAGATACCGAGGCCAAGTTGCTACAATCATTTGTATTAAATCAAAACAAAGCTATACTACTCTTTTCTTACAACTTCAAGTGAGTGTTACTGTCTTGTGCATATTCGGTTTCCCTTATTAGTCGAGCTTATAGTAATGTAATTGATGAGTTATGCATGCGTGCGTAGCTTTCACTATATTCTCCTAGAGATTAAGCTTGAGCAGGGACTAGTAACCGTCTTAGACTCGAGATAAAAAGATCCCAAGGAGTATGCGGACATGACTGAAATTCTAGAGAAGTAAGTTAAATCGATCAGTATCGCACCATATCGGCAACTTTGTTCATTTCCTGATATCAAGTAATTGTTTTCTTTGTCTGGAAGGGTTTGGAAAAAATTCACCTCAAAAACTTCGGGACTGCCGAAGAAGCTGCAATTTAAACATCCGAAAGTAAGTACTATAGTAGCATGTTCCGCGCATCTCCTAGTGATTCAAGCGCTAGTTTCATCAATACCATTTAGCATGCTTGCTTATCAGTTTGATTTAACACTATTTCTTGTAAAGTGGTTGTGGCAGGAACAAGGAAATGATTACTGTGGATACTACATTTGCGAGTCCATCCGCCACACGACCTGTGAGCGGGGCTACTCTGACAAACAATATGAAGTGCGTAAATAATAATATTCACAATTTTATTTTATTACCATCATTTGTGTTGAGTTTCATTTATTCATATATATGTATTGACCCCCTTCTTCAAATTAGATATTTCGGATGCGAGATGAACTCCTACCACCAGATCGTATGCGAGCAATTCAAGAGGAATTGGCGGCATTCTTTTTTGACCACGTGATCGATAAAGACGGAGAATACCATGTGGACCCTGAGTTCATATATAATTAGAAGATTATATTGTAAGGGATAATTATGTTGTATATATGTAGCCAGTAGCGTCGGATAGATATACGATAACTTGTTGTTCGACCAATCTCTCAGACAAGAAGAGGTGGTCGATATCACTTCTCTCTGTACGCATATGTTCATGAAGATCTTCCGTTTCCTTCATTTGCTTACTAGATAGCATGTCTAGTCCTCTCTATACGTATAGTACGTAGCGTCGACCAAGCACGGAGATAAGAGAGGATACTTCTCTCTATTAATTAGCTAGCTAACACAATATATGAAACACCTAAATTAACCCCCCCAAAAATCCCTAACCCCCCCCCTTTAAAAAAAACAAAAACCCCAGCCCCTGAAATACTGACGCTTGGATGCCTATTGGTCCCGGTTGGTGCCACCAACCGGGACCAAAGGGCCTCCTGCCTGGGCTCGCCGCACCAGCCACGTGGATGCCCATCTGTCCCGGTTTGTATAAGAACCAGGACTAAATGCCTAGGGCATTAGTAACAACACTTTAGTCCCGGTTCAACAACCGGGACAAATGGCCCTTACGAACCGGGACAATAGGCCCTTTTTCTACTAATGATATTAGGGGGAGACAGCTGAGTTGGTTGTTTTGTACGAAGTAAACACAGAGGTTCTGAGATTGAATATCACCACACTATATATTTATTGAAGGTTGAAAAGAAATGAAAGTGAGTTGAGCCCATGATAAGGGTGTGTGTGCGTCGGTTAGAAAAATATGAAAATGGGCTGAGATCATGATGCGGGGGTGCGCTCACCAGTTTGTATACGTCTATGTACAGCTAGGTGGGTATACCTTATGATCAAATGACCATACTGCCGTTATACGGTTTCTGAGCAGGGGTGTACCGAAGAAACACTTTGTATTGTTTCGTTATCCATCAAGTCGTGACTCAAACTAATCATTGTTCAGGTCAGTCAGCTCAATGAAACATATGATAAGTTTCATTGCAATCTTGTATTTTTTTCGCATCTAGAGATACAAGACAACAAAACTTTGTTTTGACCTTAAGAGTACGTTCAAAAGTCATTGTACTTATATTTTTGGGTCCCGATAACTGCCACACGTGTGGTGTATCGGGTAGTTGTGCCACACGCCCCGTGTGGCATGGACAGCAACCAGCCCACACACCTACGTGTGGGCAAAACAATTAATGCCCACACACATTTTTTTTCCTCCCGAACCCTCTCACACGCGTACGTGTGGGCGAAGTTGATAACGCCCATGCCCGTATGTCAAGCCTCGTACCATCCTGGTTCCGCACGCGACGCGTGACGCCCACCGCGCGCCCGCAGTTGCCATGGTCCAGACCCTCGTCCATGTTCGTTTAACTGCAGTTGCCATGTCGCTGAACTACGGTTGCCATGTCGGACAACTGCAGTTGCCATGGTTGCTCAACTGCAGTTGCCATGTATGGTCTGATCTAATGTAGTTGTCATGATTTCATAACTTTAGGAGTTGCCACATACTAACACTAGGCAGTTGAGAGAGTTGCCATGTGCTCACAAGTATGCTAGGGCAGTTGCCGTGTAAAAAAAGGAAGAGTTGCCATCTGCTAACGTGCACGTTAGGGCAGTTGCCATGTACGTGCACGTTGGGGCAGTTGACATGTAACATGCAAAAACATATGGCAACTCGGTAAAAGAGAGTTGTCATCTGCTTACGTGCACACTAGGCAGTTGCAGTGTACCCTACAAAAACACATGGCAACTCGGGTAAAAAAAGGAGAGTTGACACCTGCTTACAAAGGACACTAGGGGCAGTTGCCATGGGCGTTGCAAAAACACATGGCAACAAGCAGCTGGAGTGTGGGAGAGGAGACGGGCGTGTGGGCGAGATGGCAAATGCCCACACACCAGCCCTTGTGTGTGACTAAAAACTGGTGTGTGGGTGAACTGCTAAACGCCCACACACCGGCCCCTCCGTGTGGTAAAATAGATGTGTGGGCGAACTATGTCACACACCACACACACGCCTTGTCCTACGTGGCACAGAAAACCAGTCAGATTGTGCCAAGATTCGTGCATATAGTACTGGACGGTGATGGATACGTGTGATCGAGATGGTCAACGCCCACACGTGTGGGCGTTAACATTTCCGATATTTTTCTATTAAATCTCGGAACAGCCTCGTATTCTTTATCTAGTCGATGAAAACTACTCCCTCTGTTTCTATATATATAAGTCTTTTAACATATTTCAACCTATACTTTAAAAGACGTCTATATGTATCCAAATGTAGTCTTTATAGTGGGAATATCTAAAAAGACTTATTTTTAGGAAAGGAGAGAGTACATGAGAACAACTTTGAGTGGTTGTTCAGTAGAGAAACATGCATACTAATGGCAGCATATGATGACATCAAAATATTCATAATAAATTTTGAAAACACCTAGGTAGACATCAATCAAAGCACATATCATTTTGGGAGTTTTCATGCGACTTTCCATTTAACCCACCATTTTGATGACCTAATTTGGTTCGTCGAGCGAGTCAGATCCAGCCTAACTTGCCCATAGATGCGGACATTAGCAGGCTTCCAAAGAAGCATAAAAGACGTGTTGGGAGTATACCTGGCCAAACCTCGGGCCGGGCCGGGCTTCGGGCCGGGCCTAGCCAAGCCCGACACAAAAAACCCAGGCCCGGGCCCGGCCCGGCCCAGCCATCGGGCCTGTGTTTCTGGGCCCGAGCCCGGCCCAAACACCTAAAAGCCCGTCAGGCTTCGGGCCGGCCCGGCCCGACCTTCAGTAAACTGAAAAAATGACGGGCCCGGGCCCGGCCCGGCCCGGCCTTCGGGCTCAAAAACTAGGCCCGAGCCCGGCCCGGGGGTAGCGTCGGGCCGGGCCGGGCTTCCCATGGCCAGGACTAGTTGGGAGGCACCACACCACCACACCGCATGCACCGCCATGGCTGAGAGGGAAGAGCAACCAAAGCCGGCTTGGAAGTAGCGAGTTTGGGCTGTCCTTATTAGTCCGTTGTCATATCAGCTCATAATTATTATTATTATTTTTATCTTGTCTGATTTGACAAAATGGCTGGAAAGGTGGAATTGAGGAGAGCTGTCGTGGGGAGTGCAACAAGAAACAACTCGGACCAAAATAATATAATAGTTTTTTTTAATACAATTGCACATCACCACACAAGTATATACACTCATCCTTATGAACACAAGCATGCACACGTTACCTCTACGAGCACCTCCAAGATACTAAACTGGCACAACATCTTATAATAGACAGTCATTACAAACACCTTGTAGTCAACTGGAACGTGTTCTCTAAACTTCCAGTGAACGAAGATCGCCAAAAAGTCTAAAATAAATTTAAAAAAATGCGAGCACTAGTGCAAAGTCTGGGATTTAAACGTCGATGGGATGGTTTCAAACGGAATAGCTATCAATGACATGGGACAGTTTACCTGCCACAATTTTGTATAACAATACGGCACAAAGTCTTGGACCGGGACTCTAGAGCAGTCGAGCAATTATATTATGGAATAAACTGCGGATGCCAACAGCTAGCAAGAGCGTAACGGCTTATTAGTTTAAGTCTCCGTGACATGGCAAATCAAGTGATATCTGACATAGTGCGTTTGAAAGGTTGACTTGTTTTTTGTTTCTATCTCCGGAAACAACCACATATTCTTTAGCTCGTCGATGAGAACTACAACACAACAACTTCGAATGGTAGAACTAGAAACTGAGATCATATATTAGGCCATCTCTAGTGGATCCCCTAAAATGTAGAATAGTAAATGGCCGAGTATTCTTTGGAGGAGTATTTTTACTTCTCTAAATTTTGATAGTTTCTACCGGAGTTGAAGATTGGCTTATGCATTTCATCGAACACTTGGTATGCGTCTTTGCGGTGAGCGACGACGATGGTAACAAGGCCGGTGCCGCTGTGGCCTATTCCACTCCTACTCAAATTTCTATGTGCAGCGTGAACCTTCGGCTCCGTCTCACATGCGCCCTCAGCACTAGCACGCATGCTCCGGCGGCAACATAATGGGGAAGGCGGAACCGTGGCGCGCGAAGTTGCGGTCTTTGGCCCCTAAGGAGTGCGTGGTGGTGCAGTACACCCGGACGGGGGAGCCGGTGGTGCTTTCACAGCGCGTGTTGGCGGTGTTCGTGCTGATGACCGTCACCGCCTTCAGCGATCAGTGCACGGACTACCAGGACAAGCTATTCTGCAACTATGATGGGCGCCAAGAGTTTGCCGGCCACAACTAGGCCACAACTGGGCCGCACTTTGGCCCAAGATCGGCAAGTAGGAGGTGTGGACGACTGCCATGTCGAGGCTCTCCGCGCTGTACCACGGAAAATCCTATTCGCTGCTCGCTGCGACAAATTGTCGCTGTTTTTCAGAAGCGAGCGAGCAAACGTTCGAGGTTGGGCCGGCCCGTTTTAACGTTGCACCGATACCGATTTTGGGAACCTTCCCTAATGTTCCGAGCCGGTTTTTTCTTGTTTTGGGAACCTTCTAGAAGGTTCCTGAACTGTTTTTTATTTTCATTTCTTTTTCCTTTTCTTTTTCTGTTTCGTCTTTCTTTTCTTTTTTGTCTATTGTTTCTTTTTATTTTTTTATTTTTTTCCTTTCTCAAAAATGTTCTCCTTTTCAAAAAATGTTCATATGTTAAAAAAATGTTCGATTTTCAAAATTTTGTTCGTGTTTTCTAATTTTGTTCCGGAGTTTCAGGAAATTGTTGTGTTTTAAATTTTTGGTCAGTAGTTTCAAAAAATGTTTTCTATTTCAAGAAAAATTCACATATTCAAAAGATGTTCACTTTTTGGAAAAATTGTTCACGTTTGAATTTTTCTGGGAGTTTCAAAAATGTTCAGTTTTTCAAAAACAATGGAATTTCAAAAAATGTCCCCGTATTCAAATTTTTCATAGATCCAAAAAATTCGTGCTTTTGAATTTGTTCGGACTTTCAAAAAATATGTTCCCATTTCATGATTACATATTTTGGCCAGAACTTGAAAATGTTCAGGTTTCAGAAAATGTTCAATAATATTAAAAAATGTTTGCAATTTCTAATTATTCAGAAATTCATAAAAGGTTCCATTTTAAAGTTTTTGTTCATAAATTCGAAACATGTTCGCGGTTTCAAATTTTTGTTCCAATTTATCATGACATGTTTCCACTTTTCAAATATTTTTTGTTGAAAAAATAAAAAAAAAATGTTCGCGGCTTCAACATTTGTTCAGAATTTCATAATTTGTTCTCAAATTCAAAAAAATGTTTATGGTTTTCAGGAAAAAATAATTTCGTTCCATTTTTCTGCTTTTTCAATTTTTTATGTATTAAAAAATTCCTGTTGCCTCTTTTTTCTTCAGGAATTCAATAAATGTTGGCACTTTCTTGAAACTATGGATTAAAAAAACATTCAACCTTGTAACTAATTCAATTTCGCTACAATAACTACTTTCGATTCGCTACAGTATATACCATTCCGGTTCCAGATCTATGGTTAGTTCTTTAAATGATGTAATGCTTTATTGGCAGCAGTACTCGTTAGCCCGAGTGGCCAGTAGTGCTTGATAGTATGCAGGTCTCTGGTTTGATTCCTGGGTCGCGCGCGTTTCCTTTTTCGTGCTATATTTTTCGTCCCGCGGTAGAACTCAATGGGCCGGCCCAGTCAGGTTCCTCTCTGTGCGCCAGGCCGCCAATTTGACGCGAAGCGCGTCAAATAGGGGCTCCCCTATACCACCTCATCGCCCTGACCCAGATTGTCCAGCTGCCCGACACATATGTCTAAGACTCACTATCCTTTTCTCATCTCAGTTTTTTTCACCTTCACGTTATGGTTTAGTACCACCTCGAATTGCTCTTGATGAAAGAAGCGTGTGAAAATACTATAAAGGCAGCTGCTACCGATCAATTTGCCTAAACCTGGCTGTACCAAAACATGTCGCATAAGCAGGTTTGCCTAAACTCTGGTTCTGTTCGGTTAGAACCGTTGATCCAACTGAATTTTTGGTTCAAATAAAATTAGTTCTCTAATTTTATAGAAACAAATCTTTTTGTATTTTTATGAAACCTTTGTGAACCCAAAAATATAATAGATCGCATGTATTGGACAAAACAAATCACGAATTTGATCAAAGTTCAGAAATGAAAAAAAACATTCACTTGTTTGAAAAAATCCCATGGATTCAAAAACTATATTTCACGTATTTGAAAGAAGTTCATGAATTGACGGAAATGTTCCCAAATTTAAGCAATGAACAAGAAAAGAGAAAAAGAAGAAGAAATAAGGAAAATGAAAACAGTTAAGATTGAAGAAAAATAGGGCAAACAAAACAAAAAAAATAGACTGAGAAGATGCACAAGAAGAAGAACAAAAGAAGTAACTGGGCACAAGAAGTGGATCGTCACGGTTGGTTATAGATCAATCCTACCTCACGCACATATTTTTTGAAGGTAAAAAAAGAAAAGAAAAATAAATGGGCTAGGCCCACGACGGAGGTAAAAAAATAAAATGTAAAAACTGATGCAAAACCTGTCCTACCACAAAAAACACAAATAGAATCCAGGAAGGATGGAAAATTGGAAGAAAAAGAAGTATTACTAAACATATTAGGTGAGACAGCTGAGCTATTTGTTCTGTTCAAAGTAAACAGAGTGGTCTGAGTTTGAATCCCACCACACTCTACATTTCTTGATGGTTGAAAAATAAATGAAGGTGGGCTGAGCCAATAATGAGGGTGCGTGTGCACCAGTTTCAAAAAAATAAAAATGGGCTGAGACCATGATGCGGGGGTGTATGCACCGGTTTGTGTACGTCTATGTACAGTTTGGACGTGTCACATATGGAGGTGGGTATACCTTATGATCAAATAACCATACTGCCCTTATACTGTTTGTGAGGAGGGATGTACAGAAGCAACGCTCTATATTGTTTCCAATGGTGTCGTTATCCATCAAGTCGTGACTGAGACAAATCGTCGTTCCGGTCAGTCGGCAATGAAACATATGATCAGTTCACATTTTGTCATTTCTACAAAACATTCTGCACATTTTGTGTCTTATGTATTGGACTGCAATGTTGTATTTTTTTTTGCATCTAGAGGTATAAGTCAACAAAGCTTTGTTTGGACCTGAAGAGTATGTTCGAAAGTCATTGTACTTATGTTTTTCTATTAAATTTGGGAACATCCTTGAATTGTTTAGCTAGTCGATAAGAACTACTACATCAAAACAACTTTGAGTGGTTGTTCGGTAGAGAAACATGCATACTGACGGCACCATTTTATATATTATGACATCAAAATATTCATAATAAATTTTTAAAACAAGTAATTAGACATGCTATGATTGATGAAGTATCGTGGAGAAAATCAATCAAAATACATATTAATTTCGGAGCTTTCATGCGACTTTTCATTTAACCCACCATTTTGAAAACCTGATCTGATTCGTCGAGCGAGTCAGATCTAGCCTAACTTGGCAAGAGATGCGGACCCTGGCAGGCTTCCGAAGAAGCACAAAAGATATGTCGCGAGGCATCGCACCACCACACCGCACAGCCATGGCTGTAGGGAGGAGCAACTAAAGTCGGCTTGGAAGTAACGAGTTTGGGCTATCCGGATTAGGCCGATGTCATTGCAGATCATAATCATTTTTTTTTCATCTCATGTGATTTGAAAAAATGGCTGGCAAGGACAGAATGGAGGAAGTGTTGTCATGGGGAGTGGAACAAGCAACAGCTTGGACCAAAATAACAGAATAGTTTCTTTTAATACAATCGCACATCCTCACATAATCATATACACTGATTCTTATGAACACATGCATGGACACGTTACCTCTACGAGCATCTCGAAGATACTGAAGTGGCACAACATCTTAGGATAGACAGTTATCAGAGACACCTTGTAGTCGACGGGAAATCCTGCTCTAGACTTTCAGTGAGCGAATATTGTGGAAAATTCTGAAATAAGTCTAGAAAAGTGCGAGCACTAGTGCCAAGTTTAGGACTTAAACTCTGATGGGCCCATTTTGAACAGAATAGTTATTAATGAAATTGGACAGGTTACTTGCCACAATTTTGTATAACACGACGACACAAAAGCTTGGACGAGAAGTTGACCATTTATATTATTGAATAAATTGTGGATGCCAACAGCTCGCAACAGCCTAACGGCTGATTAGTGCATTGAAAGGTTGACTTGCGTTTTTTCCATGTCCTAAAAAATCCACGGATTCTTTAGCTGGTCGATGAGTACTACGGCACAACAACTTTGAGTAGTTGTTCGCTGACAAACTGAGATCATATAGTGGAATATCTCTAGCCGATCACCTAAAATTTAGCATAAAAAATGGCCGAGTATTCTTTAGAGGAGTATTTTTCCTTCTCTAAATTTTGTTCGTTTCTAGCCGATCCCCAAAATTTAGCGGAGTTTGCATTTGGCTCATGTATTTCGTCGAACACTTGGTATGCCTCTCTACGGTGAGCGGCGACGATGGTGACAACACCGGTGCTGCTGCGGCCTCTCCCACTCCTCCTACTCCAACTCCTACGTGGAGAGTGAACCTTCAGCACAGTCCCAGATGCGGATTTTTTTGAAACTATGATGATTTTTATAGCAAATTCAGAAACTATACACCCTAATGCAGAAAAATCAAAAGTATCACCCCGTCGGCCTCCTGTTGGCTGAAGAGGGACTTTTCAGCCTACCGTTGGCCGAAAAAGAGGGACTTTTCGGCCAACCGTTGGCCAAAAAGGACTTTTTGGCCAACCGTTGCCCAGTAAGTACTTTTCGACCAACAGTTGGCCAAAGAGTCCCACTTCGGCCAACATGTGCTCTACTGTTTTAGAAAATTCATATCAATTAGGATTTTTAGTATTTTAATTTGATTCTTTTTGCATTAGATTAGAAATTTTATGAAGTTTCTGTAGATATCAAGTTTGACTAGATTTGAAAGTTTGAAGAATTTGCTCAAATCACTAGATTGCCTATAATTTGAGCTAGGAGTATTTTTCCAGATGATTCTTTTTGCTACTGGTTCTTTGTGAATTTGTTTATTAGTAGTAATTAATTGGCGAATTTTATAGTTATTTAAAATTAGGTTTTTATGAAAATAGTTCTGTTTTAGTGTTTTATAGGTTTTATGCTATTTCTTTTAATTTTAATTTCTTTATATTTTTTCTTTAGTTTTTTTTTGACATATTCTTTTTCTTTCTGTTTAGTTATCAGTAGCTATTTTATTTGTAGTATTTTTTTGTATTTTATTACTTTTATCCTACTAGAAAACTTGTTTTGAGCTTCATAGGAGTTTATATTTAAAACTGCCTTGTAAATCCTGTACAACCATTGCCGTTTTATACATGAAAAAATACTTTTCCGCAATCTTTTTCCCTCCATTTTCTTTCCCGCCATTTTCTTTGCCGCCATTTTCCCCGCCATTTTCTTTCCCGCCATTCTCTCCCGCCACACTAAGGAGTGCTGCATCGACGGAGGATGACGATGATGCCTTCATGTGGAGTGTGAAACCCTGTGTGAGAGAAGGCATAAGTGTGAAACATTGTCCGATGATGATGACGAAGCTGCAAACACTTATGACTTCTCTCAGACAGTGTTTCACACTCCTCTAGCAGCACCGACGCAGGAGACACAGACCGTGTCAGACGATGTTATCTACGATCGTGGACACAATGAGGCTTGTTTTATAAGTTGAGAAGTGAAGATGGCGAGAAAGAAGATGGCGGGAGAGAATCGTGGGAAAGAAAATGTCGGGAAATAAAATGGCAGGAGAAAATTGAGGGAGAGAATGGCGGCAACTAAAATGACGTGAAAGAAAATTGCAGCAAAGAATGGCGGGAGAGAATGGCAGGAGAAAATGGCGGCAAAGTATGGCGGCAAAGAAAATAGCGGGAGAAAATGGAGGGAAAGAACGGCGGGAAAGAAAATGGAGGATAAAAGAAATAAAATACAAAAAATACTACAAATAAAATATCTACTGATAACTTAACAGAAACTAAAATAATATGTCAAAAAAATAAAGAAAACAATTTAAAACAACTAAAATTAAAAGAAATAGCAGAAAACCTATAAAACACTAAAACAGAACTGTTTTCGTAAAAACCTAATTTTGTATAATCCTAAAATTCACCAATTAATTACTACTGATAAACAAAGTCACAAAGAACCATTAGCAAAAAGAATCATCTAAAAAGAATACTCCTAGCTCAAATTATAGGCAATCTAGTGATTTGAGAAAATTCATGAAAATTCAAATTCACACTTTCATATCTAGTCAAACTTGATAT
Organism: Triticum aestivum; assembly: GCF_018294505.1. NCBI lineage: Eukaryota > Viridiplantae > Streptophyta > Magnoliopsida > Poales > Poaceae > Triticum > Triticum aestivum. Next base: position 7,568,012 of record NC_057810.1, read on the forward strand.
CTAAAGAAACTTCATAAAATTTCTAATCTAATGCAAAAAGAATCAAATTAAAATACTAAAAATCCTATTTGATGTGAATTTTCTAAAAAGTAGAGCAGGTGTTGGCCGAAGAGGGACTCTTTGGCCAACGGTTGGCTAAAAAGTACTTTTTGGCCAACGATTGGCCGAAAAGTCCTTTTTTGCCAACGGTTGGCCGAGAAGTAATAGTCCCTTTTCGGCCAACGAGAGGCCAACGGGGTGATACTTTTGATTTTTCTCCATTAGGGTGTATAGTTTCCGAATTTGCTATAAAAATCATCATAGTTTCAAAAAAAAAATCCTCAGATGCATCCTCGCCACCAGCATGCGTGCTTCGACGGAGAAGGCGGAGCCGTCGCGCGTGAAGCTGCGGTCGGTGGTCCATGAGGAGTGCGTGGTGGTGCGGTAGATCCGGACGGAAGAAAATCCTGTACGACCAGGCCGTATGTGCCTACACTGGAGACCCACTTCTGCATCTGACACGTGTCATACCGAATTTCAAAGCAAGAACCATCGTTTCCAACTTGGAGCCACTCCGATTCCCACGTTCAGAAAAACATCTCGCCGGCGATGGCGCAGCTCCGGATCAATAAACACTAGTAGAAGGCCCGTGCGTTGCCACGGGCTTTTAAATATTTTTACCGTGTGCATATATAAACATAATGCATATCAAGTTTTACGTGTAAACATAATTGAAATCCATATCACACAAAATATTCTTCGATACAAAATGTAATTCGATAATGTATACATAGAAAGACACGCGATGCACAAAATAAAAAAGTGGTACAGAAACATAATACTCTTTATTGTGCACTATATTACACAAGGTAGATAGCACTCTACATGACTTTTATGCTTAAGACCAATCATCTCACGAAGCATTTCCATTGTTATTAACCATTAATTAAAGACAACAGATGGAGCATTTTGTTACCTTTAAACAAATATTTCAAGATGCTGCAACCAGAACCTTAATACATTATGGAATTTCCTAACAAATATTACATAGACCCAAATATACAGCACACCATCCAATAAAAAATCATTATAATACACACCATCTAACTTAAAAGTCTGGCATATGAAAATTTAGACCTCCGATAGAAAACGCTGAATTTCAGCAGGAAATATCAAATACATGCTTCCATGTCCGATGTATAAATATGTGTAATTCTCAATTGATGCACTTTTGAAATCTTCTAACTCACATAACACCATAATTGCAGTGATTGTGCAACATATTTTTTAGAAAGCATGCATAAGCCTTTGAGTATAAACACAACTTTTGATAGGGAGTCAATAACACCCCTAGGTAGCCAAGCCTTTGAGTATAAACAAAAATGATTTCTCAATCTTTCTTTTGCTTCATGGAGCTGTAATTATTGCTAACAGAAACCGAATAGAAATCACATGATAAAAAAGAAACAACGCAATAGGAGAAAATGAGGCATACTACGTGGCCATGTCGCTGACCTGGCCATCACAACCTCCGAGACCAAGGGGCGAGGAGGTGGCGGCATCAGCTCCAATGAACCTATGACACCAAAATGATTATGTTTGCCGTCCTCGATCGTCGGCATCATCGACTCAGTGGTCGATCCCCTTGTATCTTCTTCCCCATGGATCGGGATTGATTCGACATAGGATCAGAACAACAAACAAAATCGAAAGTCACAAAGAATTATAGCCTAGTAATCGACAACAAAAGAGTGTGAACGAGACTTTCAAATAGAAGGTACAAGTGAAGGAGTCATTTTGTGCTCAGTATATATGATGTAGTAATACATAATAACTTGTAGTGAGAAATTTTTTACACACATTCGCAAAGGCAGAAGAAATTTGATCCACACATACATACTAATCTAGCAATCATTTAAGGACAGAAGGAAAGCATATAAAAAATGTAAGGAGCGAACAAAAGCATCACGTGATATTACTGCTCAAGCATAATCAGAATATCAATAGAGCCTTCCTTCTAGTAATGCTCAGTTAGCCAAATTAAGAAATATCGGTAACACATGCATATCTATTAATGATATTAGTGAACAATGCAAAAAGCAAAGGATTCCATTTGTCGCAATTAGTACACACGACAACTACTTCATAAGTTCATATGACCAATCAGTTAGACCACATGGTTAAATTCATTCATAGATGAACAATAGATGAACAACTAACAAAAGTCAAGAAGGATCCTTACAAAAACAATGATTGGTCAGGAATTTGGAAGGAGGGAGGGTCTATTATTAACGCTAGTGAAGGCGCATGTCATGCCAACTCTACAAAGTTAATTCCATTTACAAAAATCACATCGGAAAAGTATTGTGCATTCATGTTCTAGTCTTAATATCCCTTAGGTAATCTTGTTTTCAGCTGAATAACGATCATGTCAAGCTAAACGAAGAGGACGCCGACAGGGCCACATTGTTCCCTGCCCACCACCGCCCACTTCCACACGCCACCATCCATGTTCACCGCCTGGATGCCGGCCCCAGCTCTCAAGCCCCTAGAACCGGTGCGCCCACGGGTCGCCGCGTTGGGTATGTACCCGCCGCCACCGCGTTGGACCTTCTCGTCCTACAATGCAATAGCCATTGCCTTAGTTGTCTACATCAGACATCTGAAATAAAACAAAAGTCAAATGCTACTAATTAGACGTAATACATCAAAATGTCAAACAGAGTCAACACTTTAATTATGCTTCATAGGATAAGAATCAAATATACATAGTTAAACCAAATACTTAACAAAGTGTCAACAACATTTCACAGATTTTTTCAGAATTTTTGAAGCACTAACCTGGCTTGGCTCAATGCCAATGTGGTTCAGCATATCAATGCATAGATGTAGGAATCATCCTTGTACTCTGCACAAACAAGGGAAAAACATGAGCTTTCATGTTTCCGTGTATTATAGTTGAGCAGAAGCGATACATGGACAGTAGTATGAATGTACAACAGTGGGAAAGTTGAGGTTCCCTGGGCTGAATGTCGATGAAAGGTGCCTCCCATTTGCCCTTGTAGTCCAGGTTCCTAATTATCTGACTACACAAATATCCCATGTCATAAGTTGCAATGCCAATGCACACTGCTGTTTGTCTACAATTTGACTATCTAATCTTACTCTAGCAGAAGTACCTTTTGCATCCATGGTCTCTTGCACCGGGGTACGTACCAAACTCCTAACTTCTTACAACTGATGATATTGTTAGGCGATGGAATTTGGAGTAACTTCTTGCTGACAACTAATGATATTGTTGGGCATTGAATTAATTGAACCACCCAAACTACTTTCAATCCTTTCTCGAAAGACAAATCAAGGAGACCACGAGATAGAAAAAGAGACAAACTTACCATTAAGATAGAGGACAAGTCAGGCAGTCTTGCACATGGTGTTGGTAGGCAGCACCGCCGTTGTCGGGACAGTTCGCGCGCGCCCCAAATCCATATCCTCCATTTTTGCAAGATTCTGTACACCACATCTTTCTTACTAAAGTGGGAGAAACCATAAATCGACTATCAATCATCATTAAGTGTAGAATATGGTCATTAAAATCATTGCACATCGCTTGCTTGATTCTCCTCTATTAAATTAGCATTCATCACGGTGCCTTCTAAAGACAAGGCATGACAGAAACACAAAGCACAGCCCAAGCACATTGGTTTATGTACCATACTCATTGTAAATAATTAGAAGCTTCTGTAAGATGTGACACTGTTTACATGTTTGGAGTGAATTGCATCCTCGTACAAAGGATAGAAGAACTGAATGCTTATGTACTTATAAAATACAAAAGTGAAAAGGGTAATTAAATCATGTTGGGTTAAAAACCTTACGTTCCCATGGTTCTTTCTCAGATCAAAGAACTCAAAATATCAGCAGTGGATATTGGAGGCAGGAGAAGAAACGACGTGACCTTCACCCACATCCTTAATGGCCAGCCTCATCTCCATGCCCAGGATGATCTGAAGCCTCCCTCAATAATTCGACACCTGCACGATGACTGACCGTCAGATCACAACACTCGGCTTGGGCAACGAATTCGAGGGATTTCTAGACCAAGCGTTGAGAGTACCTAGGGGTCACCTTGGTTTTTGTACACGACAAAGAGGAGTGCGGGAGGCGAGCCCCAACCCATCGAGACCATGATGCCTTGAGAGAAAGCTAGGGGAAGCGATGGTGAAGCACGACATCATGGCGCACGTGCCCTACGTCTCAACGCTACAGTCGAGCGTCGCCATGTAGCCGCACAACAGCTTGCACTCCATGAGTTACATACTATTTTCGCTCACACGACGAACGCCATCCGCCAGTCACTGAGACCCATCCTCTCAACCCTGCTGCTCCATGATCACGCGATGCCGTGTTAGTTAATGCAGAAACATAGGAGGCGGGCATCGTAAGGTAAAAAGTCCGGTTTGGACAGGATGAAAGACGAACCAAAATAAAGCAAAATTGGACAGGGAAGGGGGTGGATGAGGAGGTGAACATACAACGAGGTCGGGGTGGCTGTGGCCGAAGCATGAGGCTCGGCCTCCTCGCCGACGACCAGATCCGCCGTCAGAGATGATGAGGTCATCAGCCCCGTGACCTGGATCCCGCCAACAGGGTGATGCAGAGGAGAGGTGCGGCAGCATCCTACGGGTGAGGATGGCGAGGGAGGTGAGGGAGCAGCGGAGCGCGGTGGTGCGGCTGCGTCCCTCGGGAAGACGAACGGCGAGCGGCCCGAGGCGGGAGGCGGCGAGGGGGAGAGAAGAGTCGTGCGGTGCGGGGTGAAAGCCCGACTCGCTCGGTTTGTAGCAGGGTACTGCTATAATCGAAACATTTCCTTTGATGTAATTTGACTACGTATGGAAAGATTAATCAGTGATTGACCGACTTATGGTAAGTTAATTAATTTTGATTTGATTTTTAAATATTGATTAGAGATCCCATAAAGACATTACTAAATAATTTGTGTCCACATGGAAAGTTCTGATCCGTTTGGCTTTCGGTACATGGGATGGTGGAAGGAAAGACGAAAATAAACCGGACGAAAATAAACCAGACGAATAATAACCGTGGACGCAATCCTACCAACTGCTCCATTAGGAGTAGAGATACGCAGCAGTCAGCAGCCTCTCTGCCCATGGCTGTGTCTTATGTATTGGAGTGCAATGGTATATCTTTTTGCATCTAGACGTATGAGACAACCAAATTTTGTTTGAACCTGAAGTGTTCGTTCAAAAGTCGCTGCACGATGAGAACAACCTTTTATTCTTTAGCTAGACGATGAGAACTACGTCACAACAACTTCTAGTGGTTGTTCGGTAGAAAAACATACATACTGATGCCACCCTTTTTATATATTATAACATCAAAATATTCATGATAAATTCTGAAAATAGCTAGATAGATATGTTATGATATAATGAAGTATCATGTAGAAAATCAATCAAAGCACAAATCATATTGGGAGTTTTCATGCGCATTATCCTTTCACACCACCATTTTGACGACCTAATCTGGTTCGGCCGAGTGAATCAGATCCGGTAGAGAGGCGGGCCCCGACAAGCTTCTGAAGGAGAACAAAAGACATGTTGTGAGGCACAACACCACCCCTCCGGACCACCGTGGCTGATAGGGAAGAGCAACCAGAGCCTGCATCAAAGTAACAAGTTTGGGCGGTCCTGACTTTGCCGATGGCGAGAGCAGATCGTCATTTTTTACTTTTTGGTAACTTTGACAGTTAGACAAAATCCAATCGTTATTGCAAACATGGCTGGCAAGGGCCGAATGGAGGAAAAGCAAGCTGTCTTGCGTAGTGGAGCAGCCAGCACCTCGGACTAGAGTAACGGAATGATATAGTGACATGAGACAGGTTACTTGCCACAATTTTGTATAGCAAAGCAATTGCTTATTATATACTCTCTCTGTCTCAATTTAGTTGACTTAGATTTGTCTAGATACAGAAATATTTATACACGTTTTAGTGTTAATACAATATATACTGACATGAGACAGGTTACCTGCCACAATTTTGTATAAAAAGCAATTGATTGTTACACAAACCCCGTCTCAATTTACTGCACTTAGATTTGTGTAGATATAGAAATATTTAGACACGTTTTAGGATTAGATACATCAATATCTAGACAAATCTAAGACAAGTAATTTGAGATGGAGGTTATATTTACTAAGATTTGATTATATGAACAAGAATATTCCTTTTATTGCTTACGTGAGGAAATATCAATTTGGAACTCGAATTTGTATTTGATTTGTTAATAGTATAAGATTAAAACTATATATTCAGTAAAACATTGCATTATATGAACATAAATATTTGAATTAATAATGTAAGAAGTAAAACAGAAAATACATGTAATTATAACATATTTATTGAATATATGTAGCATAATAGTCCCTCCATTTCTTAATATACGTCTGTTTAGATATTCAATGCGGACTACATATGGATGTATATAGACGTGTTTTAGAGTGTAGGCTCACTTATTTTGGTCCATATGTAATCTGTATTGAAATCTCTAAAAAGGCTTATGTTTAGGAACGGAGGGAGTAGTTAAGGCATTTGAGTCTTTTTGCATGCATCTTGCATGTTGAGGTGGGGCTTTATCCATTCATAATTGTGTAATGAGTTGGTATAATTGCATGTTCGGTTAAATATGTTTGTGGGGATCAACTATATTTAGTAATAGGAAAATGGTACGATACTTTGGAGCAGTTGGTCAAGTATATTATCAAATCAACTGCAGTTGCTAACAACTAGCAACAGCATAACAGCTCATTAGTTTAAGGCTCCCATCACATGGCAAATCATCTGATATCTGAATTGGTGCATTGACAGTTAACTTGTGGTTTTGTTTCTTCATATCAGGGAACAACCACGCATTCTTTAGCTCATCGATGAGAACTACAGCACGAATACTTTGAGTGGTCGTTCGGTGAGAAACTGAGAACATTTATTAGATGATAACGTAATTGTACTAGTCAAAATATTCAAGATAATTTCAAGACGTGTTAAGAAACTAGTCAAGGTAATTGTATCGTGAGCTGCACGTGGACATGTTTGTAGTTCTTTGTTCCCTCTCTTCTAAATAGGTCTTAATTGGACCATTATACAACGCCAAAAAGAAAAGAAAAGAAAGCTACCTCTTGTTTGAGTTCTACCGGAGGCCGAGATACGGCTAGAGCATGTCCTGCTGTGGTGCCGTGGCTAACAGCTAGCTGCATTCATTTGAGGCAATGGAGGAGGAAGCGAAGGCATGGAGGATGACATAAAAAATTCTTGACAAAAATTTCGGAATTGTTCATGGCATTACATGAGACAAGTTTTATGACCACAAAATAATGATGACTGGCCCGGAATCTAGAAGGCAATTGTTCATGTATATAACTGAATTAAATCAGATTAACTTATAAGAATTTTTATTCACAAATTAACTTAATGACAAAGTGGTGCTATGACTTCCAACTGCTTTTGTCTCACCATATCAGAAAGACATGTATTTGGAAAGAAAATTTGATTGCTAGAATGAGATTGTTACGAACGGAGCGAGTACCTAAAGCATAACCTATGTCCTCACGTATTTTAGACCCCCCCAAGTAATCATTGTCGTATTTCTAATGGATGCTCAGTAATCTAATCCACAACTTTGGTCAGTGCCTTATGTTTGCCGAGTTCATTTTATCGCGCTCTAGGCAAAGCAAAAGAAAGCCGAATGCATGGGGCAAAAAACACAGCAAAGACCTAGCGCTCGCAAAGGAAGATCTTTGCCAAGTACACGAAACAAAATTCAGCAACTCCGCACTTTGCCGAGTACATGCGAGAAAGAACTCGGGAAAGGACTAACCATGTGTTCCTCACTCAGCGGCTGGTGGCGGGCTCCATTTACCGAGTGTCTCCCAAAGCATGATCGGCAAACATTTTTTCATTTTCTTATATAAAATGCAGAAAATGTTTGTCGAGTTCCTGCTATCTAGTGCTCGGCAAACACATGCAAGACCTCCTAGAGACTGACACGTCGAGAAGTCTTTGTAGACTTTCCTCTGCTAGCACTTGGCATAAACAAGCATGAGCTCATAGCGACTGACGGGTGGAGCATTTGCTAGAGTGTAACACTCGGCAAAGCTTTCCAGCAGGAGGATGTCAAAGGGCAACCAACTTGGAGGAGTAGCCCCCATGGGCCTAGCCTAGGGTGTTTTTACTGTACACCCTTCCAGAAATTTTTGGAAGATTTCAAGAACCTTTTGTGCTTTCAATAAATTGACCAAACTTTTTCGGATACATATTATACCTTTCCGGAATTCCCAAAACGCTTCCGGGACCTGTTTCCGTTGCATTCACTGCTTGAGAGATCGATAGTGATGAAGTAATTCGTTCTCGATAAAAACAGGCAATTATACTCTTTTGACCGCCAAATGTAGGTACATGTTTTATTTTGTGAGGAAGGTAAATTTACAAAGTGACTAAAGTATGTATGTGCACATCCAACACAAAGCTTGGGTCACCACAAACATAAAACACTACACCGAGCGAGGTGATCGTCACGAAGTTCTGAGATACGAACAATCATGTGTATGCGGCAGGCACAAGCCGCGGCTTGACGACGGCCTTAAGCGGGACGGTCTTGGGCAGTGCCAGCCCGAAGGTCTCAGCCATGTCCACCTTATCCTCTCCGTCTGGCAGCCGCCACTCAAATGCGTGCACCAGCATTCCCAGGAAGTACTGCACAAACACCATTCCGGCCAGCATCCCAGCGCATATCCTTCTACCGGCGCCAAATGGGATCAGTTCAAAATTGTTCCCCACCGGGTCGATCTTGGCCGCCGGCCCGGACAGAAACCGCTCTGGCCGAAATTCCAAGGGATCCTCCCATGCGGCCGGGTCCCGGCCGATGGCCCAGATGTTGATGATGAGCCGCGTGTTGGCAGGGACATGGTGTCCATCGACCTCGCACTCCTCAAAGGAGAAGTGTGGGAGGCTGAGTGGCGTGGGGGGGTGGAGGCGCATGGCCTCTTTGCATATAGCTTGCAGGTAGGGGAGGTTGGCAATGTCGGATTCCTCGAGGCGGCGGTCACGACCGATGACACGGTCCATCTCCTCCTGGGCGCGTGCCATGATAGACGGGCTTTTGATCATCTCCGCCATTGCCCACTCCACGATGATCGACGACGTGTCCGTCCCGGCCGTGAACATGTCCTGCAAGCATGCACGCACGTTAAGTGTTTTCGTGTGAAAGCTTGTATGTATTCAAGAGTGGACTATCTATCATGCACAGGATATCCAATATATGCATCCAGCTTTCATCGTGACTCATAAGACATGCAAATCAGCTTTCATTGTTCGATTAGATGATGCGGTAATTAATCACAAATAATGTATGAAGAAATATATATCAGCTGTTGAGAACATGATGGAAGTGTAGGCGAGGTGGGGTGGGGGCTTACAGTGATAAGGCCCTTGATGTTGACCTCGGTGATGGTCTCGGCCCCCTCGTCGTCGTTGATGGCACGGAGCTTGTCCACGAAGTCCAGGCGTCCCTCCCTGACACGGCCCTCGGACGTCGCCGTGTGCTCCGCCAGCCACTTGGTGACTAGCCCGTCGAACTGGATGTGGATCCGGAGCAGCTTGGCCTGCACGCCCTGCAGGTCCAGCCACGACAGCGCCGGCACGAAGTCGCTGATGTTGAAGAGCCCCGTGCCGGTGAGGAGCGTCTTGATCATCTCCTTGTAGGTGTTGGACTCGTCACCCTGCGTGTCGAACACCCGCTTGCTCACGGTGATCCTCCCCACGATGTTGGCAAGCGCGCACACGAGCATCTCCGGCACGACGACGGGCCGCCCGGCCTCCGCGGCCTCCAGGATGGCACGCAGGGCGCGGCCGGCCTCGTCGCGGCGCACGCTCGCCCAGTCAGCCACCCCGCGCGCCCCGAGAAGGTGCACGCTCGACAGCTTCCGCAACAGCTTCCACTTGGGCCCGTAGTTGGCGAACACCATGTTCTGGCACCCGTACGACATGTCCTCCGCGCTGGCCATCACCGGCCGGTTCGCGAACCGCTCGTCCAGCGCCTTCAAGAACGTCCGTGCGGCCGAGGGCGACGACGCCACCACCACGCCGCAGGTACCCATCCTCAGGTACATGACGGGACCATACTTGCGCGCCAGCGCCGCGAGACCCGAGTGAGGGGCCGGGCCGACCAGCGGTAGCGCGCCGAGGACCGGGACGCCACGAGTTCCTGGTGGAAGTCGGCGGCCGGTGACGGAGTTGGGGTTCAGGTAGGGGAGCGCTAGAAGGAGCAAGAGGCACACGAAGGTGCAGGATATCACGAACGGGTCGGTGCACAAAGGGGCGAGCTGCATCGCGGCGAGCGCTGTGTGAAGAGGAATGAACGTGATAGAGCTCGCGGCTTGTTCACTTAGCTAGCGGAGTAGTATTTCGTAATGTTATAGTACATGGATTCGCTTATGTATGCTTTTCTTTTCAGAGATTATGTATGCCAAATGTCAAACGTGGCGGATTATGATTGGGCTTAAGTCAAACATGGCGGATAATGATTGGGCTTAGGGATAGGAACGAGTCACCCACCTGAACATGGCGGATTGCTATTTCTTGAGCTTTCGTTGGTTTTTCACTTGAAGAGAGAAGGGTGATGTAGAAAAATAGAGATAAATATTTCACTCGGTTAAGAACCAAGGTATCAATCCAGTATGAGAAACACACAAATCTCCAATAGTAACATCTGCACAAACGAATAAATACTTGCACCAAATGTGATAAAGTGTTGTCAATCCCTTCACGGTTACTCGCAAGGATGAAATCTGATAGTGATAAATATAAAGCAAATAAAATTATAATAAAACTCAGCGAGGTATTTTTGTGTTTTTGATTTTTTAGATCTGAAAATAATATGATAAAATTAGACCCAGGGGTCATAGGTTTCACTAGAGGCTTCTCTCTTGGAAAACCAAATATTGTGGGTAAACAAATTTCTGTTGAGCAATTGATAAAAAACGAATAATCATGACGATATCTAGGGCAGTGATCATGAATATGAGCATCACGTCCGTGACGAGTATGACCAACTCCTGCCGGCATCTACTACTATTACTCCACACATCGAGCGACTCCTGCCTGCATCTAGTGTATTTAAGATAAAAACAGAGTAACGCCTTAAGCTAGATGACAAGATATAGAGGGATAGATCCAATCAATATGAAATAAACCCCATATTTTTATCCTTCATGGAAACAATACAATATGTGTCTCGCTACCCTTCCCGTCACTGGGTGAGGACACGACAAGATTGAACCAATTACAAAGCACCTCTCCCATTGCAAGAAAAATCATTCTAGTTGGCCAAACCAAATCAATAGATCGGAGAAAAATACAAAGCTGTCAAATGATGCATATAAAAATTCATAGAAGACTCAAGTAATATTCATAGATAATCTAATCCTAAACTCACAATTTATAGGATCTCAACAAACAAACTGCAAAAGAATATTACATCGAATAGATCTCCAAAAACACCGAGAATAACATTGTATTGAATTTCAAAGAGAGAGAAGAAGCCATCCAACTACTAGCTATGGACCCATATGTCTGTGGTAAACTACTCACACATCATCGAAAGGGCAGCAAGGTTGATATAGAGACCCTGCGTGATCGAATCCCCATCCATACCGGAAAAGGTCCAAGTTGGGGTCTCACGAAGACAGAGGCTTGCGGCAGCGGAAATGTATTTTTGGTGTGCCCTCTAACAAGGGGAATTCTGGGTATTTATGGAGCTAAGATTAGGGTAAGGGGTGTCACGTGTTGGGGAACATAGTAATTTAAAAAAAATCCTACGCACACGCAAGATCATGGTGATGCATAGCAACGAGAGGGGAGAGTGTTGTCCACGTACCCTCGTAGACCGTAAGCGGAAGCGTTATGACAACGCGGTTGATGTAGTCGTACGTCTTCAAGATCCGACCGATCCAAGCACCAAACGTACGGCACCTCCATGTTCTGAACACATTCAGCTCGATGACGATCCCCGGACTCCGATCCAGCAGGGTGTCGGGGATGAGTTCCGTCAGCACGACGACGTGGTGACGATGATGATGTTCTACCGACGCAGGGCTTCGCCTAAACTCCACGACGATATGACTGAGGTGGAATATGGTGGAGGGGGGCACCGCACACGGCTAAGGAACGATCACGATGATCAACTTGTGTGTTCTAGGGTGCCCCCTACCCCCGTATATAAAGGAGCAAGGGGGGAGGCCGGCCGGCCCTTGTGGGCGCGCCAGGGAGGAGGAGTCCTCCTAGTAGGAGTAGGACTCCCTCTTTCCTACTCCTACTAGGAGGGGGAAAGGAAGGGGGAGAGGGAGAGGGAAAGAGGGGGGCGCCGCCCCCCCTTCTCCTATTCCAATTCGGACCAGAGGGGGAGGGGGCACGCGGTCCATGCTGGCTGCCCCTCTCTCTTTCCACTAAAGCCCATAAGGCCCATTACTTCTTCCGGGGGGTTTCCGGTAACCCTCCGGCACTCCGGTTTTCTTCGAAATCTCCCGGAACATTTCCGGTGTCCGAATATAGTCGTCCAATATATCGATCTTTATGTCTCGACCATTTCGAGACTCCTCGTTATGTTCGTGATCACATCTGGGACTCCTAACAACCTTTGGTACATCAAAACTTATAAACTCATAATAAAATTGTCATCATAACGTTAAGCGTGCGGACCCTACGGGTTCGAGAACTATGTAGACATGACCTAGAACTATTTCCGGTCAATAACCAATAGTGGAACCTGGATGTTCATATTTGCTCCTACATATTCTACGAAGATCTTTATCGGTCAAACCGCATAACAACATACGTTGTTCCCTTTGTCATCGGTCTGTTACTTGCCCCAGATTCGATCGTTGGTATCCAATACCTTGTTCAATCTCGTTACCGGTAAGTCTCTTTACTTGTTCCATAATACATCATCCCATAAATAACTCATTAGTTACAATGCTTGCAAGGCTTAAGTGATGTGTATTACCGAGAGGGCCCAGAGATACCTCTCCTACAATCGGAGTGACAAAACCTAATCTCAAATTACGCCAACCCAACATGTACCTTCGGAGACACCTCTAGAGCACCTTTATAATCACCCAGTTACGTTGTGACGTTTGGTAGCACACAAAGTGTTCCTCCGGTAAACGGGAGTTGCATAATCTCATAGTTGTAGGAACTTTGTATAAGTCATGAAGAAAGAAATAGCAACATACTAAACGATCAAGTGCTAGGCTAATGGAATGGGTCAAGTCAATCACATCATTCTCCTAATTATGTGATCCCATTAATCAAATGACAACACATGTCTATGGTTAGGAAACATAACCATCTTTGATTAATGAGCTAGTCAAGTAGAGGCATACTAGTGACATTATGTTTGTCTATGTATTCACACATGTATCATGTTTCCGGGTAATACAATTCTAGCATGAATAATAAACATTTATCATGATATGAGGAAATAAATAATAACTTTATTATTGCCTCTAGGGCATATTTCCTTCATCACGAGGGGCCCATAAGCTCGTAGCCCCCCCTAGGGCGCACCCTGTGAGCTTGTGGCTCACCCATGGGCCTTCTTGCCTCCTCCCAAAACTTCCTTGGTGTCTTGTTGTCGAAGAAAAATTGTCAAAAAGTTTTGTTTCATTTCGACTCCGTTTGGTATTGATTTTCTATAAAAGACAAAAATAATGAAAAAACAACAAATGGCACTAGGCACTAAGTTAGTTGGTTAGTCCCAAAAAATGATATAAAATAGCATAATAATACATATAAAACATTCAAGATGGATAATATAATAGCATGGAAGAATCAAACATTATAGATGCGTTGGAGACGTATCACGGATTCCTACACGCACGATAATTTACGGGGATTTTAAAGAGTGATTCAACTTGGCATGTTGTGATTGGGTGTTGACTAGCTAAACCGGCCCACCAGCCTGAAATTCAAGGGGCAAGTTTAATTAGAAGGAAGGAGCCCCTAATCCTCTATAAAGCTAGTCATAGTGGGAAGAAATTTAGTTTAGTAACAACCTTCATAGTGGGTAGTAAGATATATGTGGTATCTCTAAAAGAACATATATGTGGTAACATGTAAGTGTTGATTTACTTAGTTGTAGACTCATTTTGTCTTGGGATGTGTTATGTTACGGTAACATATTATGTTATCACAAACACCTCTCTCATTAAGTTTTGTCACATAAGCAAATTTGGCTTAGGTGCGTTATGTTAATTGCTAAGTTACTCCCACAATGGCAGCTTAAAAGCCTGTGAAAGGATCTATATGGTTGACTCTATATGGTTGACAAGAGGGGGGTGAATAGGCAACTACAAATTTTTACAAATTAGGTTTAGAAAAAAATAGGTTTTCTAGACTTGTAACTATGTGAGCAACTTATACGATGCTAACAACAACAAACACTCTAGCAAGCAAAGGATACAACATAAATAAAGCTTGCACTTAGTAAAGGTAATAAGTAACCACAAGTGGAGACGGTGAAGCCCAAGATGTGTTACGGAAGTTCCCTCCCTCTAAGGAGAAGTGTGTCTCCATTGGACCGGTGTGGAGGCACAATTCTTCCCAAGAAGCTACTAGGGCCACCGTATTCTCCTAACGCCCTCACATAATCCAAAACATCGTGATTCCACTAGCGGTTCCCTAGAACGCGGCGACCAAATCTTTACACATAAGGTTGGGGAAATCTCCACAACCGAATTGGAGGCTCCCAACACCGCCACGAAGCTTAAAATCCATAGTGCTACGCACCCACTACCGCCTTACCACCGCTGAGAGCACGACGGGTCCAGAAGGGAGCGAAATAAATAGTAGTGGGTGGGGGGTACTACCGCTTGTAAGCAGTAATACTGCTCGTACTACCGTTCCAGTGCTGTGCAAAACCGACACGAAAAGTCGAGTCCCCAAAAGCAGCGGTAATACATGCGGTACCGGACAGCGGTACTACCGCTGCCAGAGCAGTACTACCGCTTGAGGCCTCAGCACTCATGCATAGAAAACAGAGGAGCAAACTCCATCGACGCGGAAAAGGAACGCGGGTGCAAATGAAAATGTGTACATGTTCCTTCCACCCAAACCTTAGTGAAGCGTACCCCCTCTTAATAGTATGGTTCTCCTACAACTCAAATCCTCCGAGAAAACACACACAAGAAAATGACTTTCTTCACATTTAAAGCTCCGAGGGACTCGAATCGTCTTGATTCATATGATAGATTATTTGAAATGCTCAATGCACACGATTAGTCCGCAAATGCATTGTCATCAATCACCAAAACCACTAAGGAAGAAATATACCTTAACAATCTCCCCCTTTCTGGTGGATTGATGACAATACGAGATTTTCACAAAGTAACTAACAAGATGACAAGCAAAGCCAACATCTACAAAATATAGATAGGATCCCACCTAGATGTGTGCACTACTAAGGTATGCTTTTGGAATGCAAAGCGCACACACTAGGATCAACACGTCGCTTTATTTTATAGACAGACAACACTTGCATTAACATAAAAAGAGAGACAAGCATGGATGCAAGAGATAGCATGTGAGCATTGATGACCCACAAGTGTAGGGGATCAATCGTAGTCCTTTCGATAAGTAAGAGTGTCGAACCCAACGAGGAGCAGAAGGAAATGATAAGCGGTTTTCGGTAAGGTTTTCTCTGCAAGAACTGAAATTGTAGGTGATAGATAGTTTTGTGATAAGATAAATGGTAACGAGTAACAAGTAAATAAAGTAAACAAAGTATAGCAAGGTGGCCCAATCCTTTATGTAGCAAAGGATAAGCCTGGACAATTTCTAATAATGAGAAAGGAGCTCCCGAGGACACATGGGAATTATCGTCAAGCTAGTTTTCATCACGTTCATATGATTCGCGTTCGGTACTTTGATAATTTGATATGTGGGTGGAACGGTACTTGGGTACTGCCCTTACTTGGACAAGCATCCCACTTATGATTAACCCCTATTGCAAGCATCCGCAACTACAAAAGAAGTATTAAGGTAAACCTAACCACAGCATTAAACATATGGATCCATATCAGCCCCTAACGAAGCAACGCATAAACTAGGGTTTAAGCTTCTGTCACTCTAGCAACCCATCATCTACTTATTACTTCCTCATGCCTTCCTCTAGGCCCAAATATTGGTGAAGTGTCATGTAGTCGACGTTCACATAACACCACTAGATGAAAAGACAACATACATCTCATCAAAATATCGAATGAATACCAAATTCACATGACTACTAATAGCAAGACTTCACCCATGTCTTCCGGAACAAACGTAACTACTCACAAAGCATATTCATGTTCATAATCAGAGGAGTCATAATATGCATAAAGGATATGAACATATGATCTTCCACCAAGTAAACCAATTAGCATCAACTAAAAGGAGTATTCAACACTACTAGCAACCCACAAGTACCAATTTGTGGTTTTGATACAAGATTGGATACAAGAGATGAACTAGGGTTTTGAGGGGAGATGGTGCTGGTGAAGATGTTGATGGAGATTGACCCCCTCCTGATGAGAGGATCGTTGGTGATGACGTTGGTGATGATTTCCCCCTCCCGGAGGGAAGTGTCCCTGGCAGAACAGCTCCGCCGGAGCCCTAGATTGATTCTGCCAAGGTTCCGCCTCGTGGCGGCAGAGTTTCGTCCCGTAAGCTTGCCCACGATTGTTTCTAGGGTAAAAGCTCTGATATAGCAGAAGATGGACACCGGAGGCCCACCAGGGGGCCCAGGAGATAGGGGGCGCGCCCTATAGAGGGGGGGCGCGCCCGCCACTCTCCTGGATAGGGTGTGGGCCCCCTGGTGTATTTCTTTCGCTCAAAATTCTTATTAATTCCAAAAAGATGTTTCGTGGAGTTTCAGGACTTTTGGAGCTGTGCAGAATAGGTTTCCAACATTTGCTCCTTTTCCAGCCAGAATTCCAGCTGCCGGCATTCCCCCTCTTCATGGTAAACCTTGAAAAATAAGAGAGAATAGCCATAAGTATTGAGATATAATGTGTAATAACAGCCCATAATGGAATAAATATTGATATAAAAGCATGATGCAAAATAGACGTATCAACTCCCCCAAGCTTAGACCTCGCTTGTCCTCAAGCGGAAGCCGAAATCGAAAAATATGTCCACATGTTTAGAGATAGAGGTGGCGATAAAAATAAAATATGGACATGAGGGAATCATGATCATTCTTATAACAACATATATATATATTTTATCATATGATTTCTTATGCTCAAGTAACAATCAATTCACAATGTCAAGTATGGTTCAAAAACTTCATTGGGAACTAACAAACTATAAGCTCAGTCATTGAAGCAATTGCAATTTATCGTAACATCAGAAATAGTCAACAATAGAGCTTTTCAGCAAGCTCACATACTGAACTATCTTGTAGTCTTCTACAATTGCTAACACTCACGCAGTACTTGTGGTTATGGAGTTTCAGCCGGACACTGAGAAAGATAGGGGCTTATTGTGTTGCCTCCCAACATATTCACCTTTAGGTGATGTCAACAATAATAGCCCATGCTAACTTACATCCAATTGGATATATATATATATATATATATATATATATATATATATATATATATCACAATCTTTCAAACACGAGGAGCATGCCAAAGGATAAAATGAAAAAGGGAAATGTGAGGATCACCTTGACTCAAGCATAAAGAAAAAACATAAAGTAAAAGATAGGCCCTTCGCAGAGGGAAGCAGAGGTTGTCATGTGCTTTTAGGGTTGATGTACAAAATCTTAATGCAAAAGAACGTAACTTCATATTGCCCCTTGTATGTAGACCTTTATTATGCAGTCCGTCGCTTTTATTACTTCCACAACAAGATCGTATAAAGCTTATTTTCTCTGCACTAATAAGTCATACATATTTAGATAGCAATTTTTATTGCTTGCAACATGACAACTTACTTGAAGGATCTTACTCAATCCACATGTAGGTATGGTGGAGTCTCATGGCAAAACTGGGTTTAAGGATATTTGGAAGCACAAGTAGTATCTCTACTTGGTGCAAGGAATTTGGCTAGCATGAGGGGGAAAGGCAAGCTCAACATGTTTGGAAGGTCAATGACAATATACTTTAACTGAGATGTCAGAAAACATAAACTATTATGTTGTCTTCCTTGTCCAACGTCAACTCTTTTAGCATGTCATACTTAATGAGTGCTCCCAATTATAAAAAGGTGTCCAAGATAATATATTTGTATGTGAACCCCTCTTTCCTTATCACTTCCTATTAATTGCAACGATGACCAAAACTACGTTCATTAACTCTCAACAATTTTTATACCTCATACTTTCTATATGTGAAGTTATCACTATCCATAAGATCAATATGAACTCTATTATTCTTTCTACTTTCTCAAGATCATAGCAACATACCAAAGCCTTTGACTCAACACTAATCTTTATTATAGATAGCTCACGGACTCGATTACAAAAAGAGATCACAATGCAAAACTCAAAACTACTTGATATCAAAACTTGAATCTACTAGATCAAGATACTACTAAAAGGATCGAACTAAATAAAGCGGTAAAGATAGGAGTGTGATGGTGATACGATACCGGGGCACCTCCCCCAAGCTTGGCAGTTGCCAAGGGGAGTGCACATACCCATGTGATTATGTCTCCTTCTTCACGGTTGGTATTAAGATCTTCTTGGCGATGATGCCCTTCAGGATATGGTTCTCCTCCTCGAGCTTATTAACTTGTTGTTTGAGGTCCATAATTTCTTTACGGAGCTTGCCCGTAACGGCCAAAGCTCCTTTTACCCAAGGATGCTGCATAGCTTCTGGAGAACAAGTGAAACTCTTTTTCATATTTTTATAAGAAAGAAATCTAGAGTTGGAAGGAGTGACCAAAGTAGGGACAGCCAGGCTAGGTAGTTCCCTCATAGTGAATTCTGCTCGGAGACGAGAGGTAACTTCTTGATCCTCCTCCATGGCATCTTTCCTTTTCAAATCAGCCTCCATCTCATCCTCCGTTGATGGTCCAAAGTGATAGGCATCGCTATTTGCTCCGGGACCTGGCGTTGGGTGAGAAACCTGACTCTCCCCAACTGACTCCTGAGAAGATATCTTGCTTTATTCTGCAACAGGAACAGCTCGAAACGAAAACAGAGGATATTTGCGTTATACGGTGGTCAAAACCTTCAGGAGTATATATAATGAAATTTTACCGACCAAAATACGTAATGTGCAAGAAAACGAAGTCCGGGAGGCACACGAGGTGCCTACAAGACAGGGGGGCGCGCCCAGTAGGGGGGGGGGGGCGCCCTCCACTCTCGTGGGGGCCTCGTGCCCCTTTCGGACTACTTCTTTCTTTCTAAATTCCAAAACTGATGCAAATTGCCATTGGAGTTGTTTTGGAGTCGGTTTACTTACCGTACCACATACCTATTCCTTTTCGGAGTCTGGAACGTTCTGGAAAGTGTCCCTTATGTATTACTCAGGGGTTACTGTTTCAATAATATTATTTTCAACATTGATAGGGTTACCTGAAATATAGTGTTTAATTCTTTGACCGTTTACCACCCTCGGACTCGTGCCTTCCAAGTTGTTGATTTTTAGGGCACCAGAACGATAGACCTCCTCGATAACGTAAGGACCTTCCCATTTTGAGAGAAGTTTTCCTGCCAAAAATCTTAAACGAGAGATGAATAATAATGCATAGTCTCCTACGCTAAACTCATGCTTTTGTATCCTTTTGTCATGCCAGCGTTTGACTTCTTCTTTGAATAGCTTGGCATTGTCATACGCTTGGGTTCTCCATTCATCAAGTGAGCTAATATCAAATAACCTCTTCTCACCGACAAGTTTGAAATCATAATTGAGCTCTTTAATAGCCCAATATGCCTTATATTCAAGTTCAAGAGGTAAATGACACGCTTTTCCATAGACCATCTTATATGGAGACATACCCATAGGATTTTTGTATGCAGTTCTATAGGCCCACATTGCATCATCAAGTTTTTCGGACCAATTCTTTCTAGATCTATTCACAGTCTTTTGCAAAGTTAATTTGAGCTCTCTATTGCTCAACTCTACTTGACCACTAGACTGCGGATGATAAGGAGATGCGATTCTATGATTGACATCATACTTAGCAAGCATCTTACGGAAAGCACCATGAATAAAATGTGAACCACCATCAGTTATAAGATATCTAGGGACTCCAAACCTCGAAAAAATAACTTCTTTAAGCATTTTAATAGAGGTGCTACGATCAGCACTACTAGTTGGAATAGCTTCTACCCACTTAGTAACGTAATCAACATCAACTAAAATATGTGTATACCATAGAGGCAGGAAAAGGTCCCATATAATCAAAGACCCAAACATCAAACGGTTCAATAACAAGAGAATAATTCATAGGCATTTCTTGACGTCTACTAATGTTACCTATTCTTTGACATTCATCACAAGATAGGACAAACTTACGAGCATCTTTGAAGAGAGTATGCCAATAAAAACCAGATTGTAATACCTTGTGTGCAGTTCTATCTCCAGCGTGGTGTCCTCCATAGGATTCAGAGTGACACTTGCGTAGGATCTGTTCCTGTTCATGCTCAGGCACACAACATCTAATAACACCATCTACTCCTTCTTTATAAAGGTGTGGATCATCCCAAAAGTAATGTCTTAAATCATAAAAGAACTTTTTCTTTTGCTGGTATGTGAAACTAGGCGGTATAAATTTAGCAACAATGTAATTAGCATAATCAGCATACCAAGGAGCAGTACGAGAAGCATTGACGACCGTTAATTGTTCATCAGGAAAGCTATTAATAGGCAGTGGGTCATCAAGAACATTCTCTAACCTAGACAAGTTATCTGCAACGGGGTTCTCAGCTCCCTTTCTATCAATAATATGCAAGTGTGAATAGTAACTTTAGAATCAACGATATAAGGTCTAAACTTATCACATGCAAACACAACTGCTAAGAATTATTTTTTAGTAGTAGCATAATTTCTCTGGGCAGTATCAAGAGTCTTACTAGCATACTGGATAACATTCAATTTCTTATCGACACTTTGCCCTAGAACAACACCTACAGCATAATCACTAGCATCGCACATAATTTCAAAAGGTCAATTCCAATCAGGCAGCTGAACAATAGGTGCAGTGATCAAAGCTTTCTTAAGTATTTCAAATGCTTTTACACAATCATCATGAAAGACAAAAAAAAATATTTTTGCAATAAATTAGTCAGAGGCCTAGAGATTTTAGAAAAGTCCTTAATGAACCTCCTATAAAAACTGGCGTGACCAAGGAAACTTCTTATAGCTTTTATGTCCTTGGGACAGGGCATCTTTTCAATAGCATCAACTTTGGCTTTATCAACTTCAATACCTCTCTCGGAGATCTCATGCCCCAAGACAATGCCTTCATTAACCATAAAGTGACACTTCTCCCAATTCAGGACGAGACTAGTGTCTTCGCATCTCTGCAAAACTCGATCAAGGTTGCTCAAACAATCATCAAAAGAGGATCCATAAACTGAGAAATCATCCATGAATACCTCACAAATCTTTTCACAAAAATCAGAGAATATAGCCATCATGCATCTTTGAAAGGTAGCAGGTGCATTACATAAACGAAAAGGCATATATCTATAAGCAAAAGTACCAAAAGGGCAAGTAAAAGTAGTTTTAGATTGATCCTTCGCTGACACTGGTATCTAAGAGAAACCAGAATAACCATCTAGAAAGTAGAAATGTGTGTGTTTGGATAGTCTTTCTAGCATTTAATCAATAAAAGGTAAAGGGTAATGATCTTTCTTAGTAGCTTTATTTAACTTACGGACATCAATTACCATCCTATAACCTGTAATAATTCCTTGTGGGGTCAATTCATCTTTATCATTAGGAACAACGGTAATACCTCCCTTTTTAGGAACACAATGGACAGGGCTTACCCATTCACTATCAGCAACGGGATAAATAATACGTGCCTCAAGGAGCTTTAATATCTCCTTTCTTACCACTTCCTTCATCTTGGGATTTAATCGTCTTTGAGGATCTCTAACTGGTTTGGCATCTTTGTCCACTGTAATTTTGTGTTGGCATAATGTGGGACTAATGCCCTTAAGATCATCCAGAGTATATCCAATAGCTGCTCGGTGCTTCTTCAAAGTTTTCAATAATCTTTCTTCTTCTTTCTCTGAAAGGTTAGCACTAATAATAACAGGATATATTTCCTTTTCATCAAGATAAGCATACTTAAGATTATCAGGTAATGGTTTAAGTTCAAACACAGGATCACCCTTGGGTGGAGGGGGATCCCCAAGAATTTCAACGGGAAGGTTATGTTTCAGCATAGGTTCCTGTTTAAGGAACAATTCATCTATTTCATCTCTTTCCTTCATAAACATATCGTTTTCATGGTCTAGCAAATATTGTTCTAACGGATCAGTTGGAGGAACAACAATGGAAGCAATACCAATAATATCATCCTTACTAGGTGGTTCCCTATCACGAGGTTGTCTACTAAACTTAGCGAAATTAAACTCATGAGACATACCATCTATGCCAACAGTGACAATATTCTTTTGACAATTAATCTTAGCACTAGCCGTATTTAAGAAGGGTCTACCAAAAATAATGGGACAACAATCATCTTGTGGGGAACCAAGAACAAGAAAATCAGCAGGGTATTTAGCCTTCCCACACAAAACTTCAACATCTCTAACAATCCCAAAGGGTTTAATGGTATCCCTATTAGCAAGCTTAATAGTAATAACAATGTCTTCTAATTCAGTGGGTGCAATGTCATGCATAATTTCTTGATATAAGGTATAAGGTATTGCCCTAGCACTAGCACCCATATCACATAAGCCATGATAAAATGATCTCCTATTTTAACAGAAATAACAGGCATGCCTACGACAGGTCTACGTGTCTTAGTATCTGGCCTAGCAATATTAGCAGTCTCACCACAGAAATAAATAACATGCCCATCTAAATCATCATCCAAGAGATCTTTAACCATAGCAATACTAGGTTCAACATTAATTTGCTCAGGAGGTGTATAAGTCCTAGTATTACTCTTACGAACAACAGTCAAAGTTTTAGCATGATCCTTTATCCTAACAGGAAAAGGATGTTTTTCAACATAAGTAGTAGGAACAATAGGATCACTATAGGTAATAGTCTTTTCTGCGACTGTAATAGGTGCAACTACTTTCACTTCAACAGGAGGATTATATTTAAACCACTTCTCTTTAGGGAGATCAACGTGAGTAGCAAAAGATTCACAGAAAGAAGCTACTATCTCAGAGTCAAGTCCATACTTAGCGCTAAATCCACGAAAAGCATCAGTATCCATAAAAGATTTAACACAATCGAACTTAGGTGTCAGACCTAACTCCTTACCATCGTCGGAACCCCAATCTTCAGAGTTGCGTTTAATTCTTTCCAATAAATCCCATTTGAAATCAATAGTCTTCAGCATATAAGAACCAGTACAGGAAGTATCGAGCAGGTTGCGATTATCAAGAGAAAGCCGTGCATAAAAGTTCTGAATAATCATTTCCTGAGAGAGCTCATGATTGGGGCATGAATATAACATTGACTTAAGCCTCCCCCAAGCTTGAGGGATGCTTTCACCTTCGCGGGGCCAGAAATTATATATGTAATGACAATCACGATGAACAAGATGCATAGGATAGAACTTCTGGTGAAATTCCAGCTTCAGTCGCTTATAATTCCAAGATCTCGTATCATCACATAGCCTGTACCATGTCAATACATCTCCCTTAAAAGATAAAGGGAAGACCTTCCTTTTGAGAACATCATCGGGAATACCTGCAAGCTTAAATAATCCACAAACTTCATCCACAAAGATAAGTTGTAAATCGGGATGCAATGTTCCGTCTCCTGCAAATGGATTAGCTAGCAGTTTCTCTATCATACCCGAAGGAATCTCAAAAGTAAATATTTTCATAAAGTTCAGTAGGTTGAGGAGCAACTCTTTGCTCTTCTGGTTGGAGTGAAGATACCCCAAACAAGCCCCTTAAAGGATTAGTTTCCATAGTGACAAGTAATAGCAAATTTCAGCACACTATATAAATGTTTCGTTACCAAGTTCCACTAACCAAAAGCGCTACACTCCCCAGCAACGGCGTCAGAAAAGAGCCTTGATGACCCACAAGTGTAGGGGATCAATCGTAGTCCTTTCGATAAGTAAGAGTGTCGAACCCAACGAGGAGCAGAAGGAAATGATAAGCGGTTTTCGGTAAGGTTTTCTCTGCAAGCATTGAAATTGGACGTGATGGATACTTTTGTGATAAGATAAATGGTAACGACTAACAAGTAAATAAAGTAAACAAAGTGCAGCAAGGTGGCCCAATCCTTTATGTAGCAAAGGATAAGCCTGGACAATTTCTAATAATGATAAAGGAGCTCCCGAGGACACATGGGAATTATCGTCAAGCTAGTTTTCATCACGTTCATATGATTCGCGTTGGGTACCTTGATAATTTGATATGTGGGTGAACCAGTACTTGGGTACTGCCCTTACATGGACAAGCATCCCACTTATGATTAACCCCTATTGCAAGCGTCTGCAACTACAAAAGAAGTATTAAGGTAAACCTAACCACAACATTAAACATATGGATCTATATCAGCCCCTAACGAAGCAACGCATAAACTAGGGTTTAAGCTTCTGTCACTCTAGCAACCCATCATCTACTTATTACTTCCCCATGCCTTCCTCTAGGCCCAAATAATGGTGATTGTCATGTAGTCGACGTTCACATAACACCACTAGAGGAAAACACAACATACATCTCATCAAAATATCGAACGAATACCAAATTCACATGACTACTGTCGGTGTCAAAACCGGCGGATCTTGGGTAGGGGGTCCCGAACTGTGCGTCTAGGTGGATGGTAACAGGAGACAAGGGACACGATGTTTTTACCCAGGTTCGGGCCCTCTCGATGGAGGTAAAACCCTACTCCTGCTTGATTGATATTGATGATATGGGTAGTACAAGAGTAGATCTACCATGAGATCAAGGTGGCTAAACTCTAGAAGCTAGCCTATGGTATGATTGTTGTTCGTCCTATGGACTAAAACCCTCCGGTTTATATAGACACCGGAGAGGGCTAGGGTTACACAGAGTCAGTTACAATGGTAGGAGATCTACATATCCGTATTGCCAAGCTTGCCTTCCACGCCAAGGAAAGTCCCATCCGGACACGGGACGAAATCTTCAATCTTGTATCTTCATAGTCTTGGAGTCTGGCCAATGATGATAGTTCGGCTATCCGGACACCCCCTAGTCCCGGACTCCCTCAGTAGCCCCTGAACCAGGCTTCAATGACGACGAGTCCGGCGCGCATATTGTCTTCGGCATTGCAAGGCGAGTTCCTCCTCCGAATAATTCATAGAAGATTGTGAACACCAGGATAGTGTCCGGCTCTGCAAAATAAATTCCACATACCACCGTAGAGAGAATAATATTTACACAAGTTCAATCTGCTGACGTATTTTATGGCGTGACGTCACACCACAACCAAGCCTTTACTTGAATCGTTTTTATTATTCCACCTCAGCGTGTTTAGCGAAGCGGTTTCCTTGGCACGTCTGGTCGAAGCAGAGATCGTGTCCCCTTATTCCGGGATTCTCATCAATACGGACGTGGGTAACCCAACCGCGCCATTGATTGTGGAGCTTGGGAGATAAGCGAGTTTTACCAGGCTGGTGGGGATGCATAGCTTCATTCGCCCATATATAAGGGGATAAGAATCCACCTTTTTACCTACGCCTTCTTCCTCCTTTGCTTATCCATCTCCGCGCACTTGAGCTCCAGCGCCCAAGTCCGCACATCTCACCTCAACCTTCTCCAGCCAAGTCCGGAGCGGGAGGCAAGTGGATGGCCTCCTCAGTTACGGAGGGGCACATCAAGAAGCTACGCAGCGCCGGATATTTGTCCAGCGACATCGCGCAACGGCTCCCCGACGAGGGGCAGCTCATCCCCACCCCCGGGCCCCATGAGAGGGTGGTATTTCTTCCCCATTTCCTCTGTGGACTGGGCTTCCCACTCCACCCCTTTGTCCGGGGGCTCATGTTCTACTACAGCCTAGATTTCCATGATCTGGCCCCGAATTTCATCCCCAACATCTCGGCGTTTATCGTCATGTGCGAGGCCTTCCTCTACATCCAGCCCCACTTCGGCTTGTGGCTAAAGACCTTCAATGTCAAGACGAAGGTTGTGAAGGGCAGCCAAGCGGAGTGCGGAGGCGCCATGGTGGGCAAGATGCTCAATGTCACTTTGCTCGAGGGTGCCTTTGTGGAAACCATCAAAGGGTGGCAATCGGGGTGGTTCTACATCACCGAGCCGTGTGACCCTGAATGGGCAGCGGCCCCCGAATTCAGATCTGGCATCCCCATTCGGCTCACTTCCTGGAAGGAGAAGGGCCTGCAGTGGGGCGGTTCGGAAGAGCTGACCGGACTCCAATCCTGTCTCCAAACCCTGGTGAACAAGAAGCTCAAGCTTGTCAACGTAATCCAGGTCATGCTCATCCGCCGGATTCTGCCCTACCAACAGCGGGACTTCAATTTGTGGGAATTTGATCCGGCACAGCACCAAACCCTGAGCGGGCTCTTTGACACTACGTACGAAGAAGCCTGGAGGGTGCTGTTCAAGGGCGCCGATGCTCCCGCATCCACTACTGAAGATCGCGGATTCAGCTCGTAGCATCTGGCTGGCGAGGTAAGCCATGTTATCCTTTATGGGACACTTGCTTTTCATAGTTTGACTCTATGCAGGATCTTAACTCCCAATACCTTTAACAGGCCTGGCAGAAGACGTCCGGACAGGTTAACTGTCCGGCTCCCCTTCCAGAAGACCAAGCGGATGCCCGTCTAATAGGGCTGCTGGTCCCGGCACCTTACGTGGTGCCGGAGAAGAAGGCCAAGAAGAAGGCCACGGGAACCCGGAGGAGTTCCCGGCGCCAGGTGTTATCAGATTCATCGTCCGATGACTCCGAGGCGGACTCCTCCCACGAGGACGAGGAGGAGAAGAAAGAGGCCTCTCCCCCAGTGGGGGAGAGAAGAAGAGGAAGGCCTCCCCAACGGGGGAGGCCGAAGGGTCCAAGAAGGGAAGGACCCTTCCCTCGGACTGCTCTGCCAACGCCGACGACGGCGACGAGGAGTGGCCCTCAAGGGCCAAGCCCCTGGCGAGATCGTAAGTATCCGGACTCCTAAATAACTCATAATTTTCTCTTTGTCGCATGGTATCTTTTAACGCCGCATACAACCCTTTAGTCCGCCCAAGGACGATCTTCCCGCTTCGTCGAGCGGGTCCTTGGGCACGTCAGATGTGAATAGCACTTCACTTCCGGCCGCCTCCTCCCCCTGTGACGCCGACGACGGCGAGGTGGGATCCCAGAAAGGGACCAACCAGGAGGAGGAGGCCCCGGAGGTGCCGCAGGGCAACCTCCCGGACTTCGGACCCTTCGTAAGAAGGGCAAGACTGTGACACCGGCGGCCTCCGTCCAACCGGAGGCACCGGACAACTTGCTGGAGGCGCTCAACGGTGCTTCCATCGAAGAGGAACACCGCACTGTCATGAGTGCGGTGATTCAGAAGGTTTAGCTGGCCAAGAGCGGGCTGACCGAAGCCTGCAGCAGCCTTCTAACAGGCTTTAAGGTAAGAATTTTAAGATATGTAATATAATACCGCATAGACAGTAGCCCCTGATGCTCGTTTCGGTGTTCGGAAAGAAAAGCCGGACTGAGGATCTAAAAAGATATACGCAGGAGTCTTAACAAAAATATGTCAATATGGGAATGCAGGTTGCCCTGCTGACCTCTGCCACACTGACTGCGGAGGTCAATACCTTGAAGCTGAGCCTCGAGCGGTCCGAGAGCGAGCTCGGCCGTGCCAAGAAGCAGCTTGAGGACAAGGAAGGTGAGTAACACCGTATTAAAGTTGTACCTTATGGAAAAGGATTTGGTTGCAAGAGAAATGACAAGGATAACGTGGGTACTCCAGGGGCTACGAACGAGGTGGCGACCCTGAAGGAGGCGGTGTCCGCTGCCGAACGCAATGCAGCCACGGAACGCGTCGGGCGAGTGAGTGGCAGAGGTACAGCAAGAGCTCCAGGCTCTCGTGGAAAAACACGAGAATTTGGAGCGTGACTCAAAGACTCGAGAGTCCGAGCTTGCGTCGGCTCTTGAGAGTGCCAAAGCCGCTAAGGCCGAAGCCCACAAGGCCCTCCAGGAAATCGAGGCATTGAAGAAGATAGCGGCGGGTAAGGCATTCTTCATGCAAAGCAAGCATGTAAAAGTCAATTACCTGTTATTTACCCGAATTCAGAGCTCTCCAAGAGCGTTCGAAGATCTGTCCCGCAGCGTGTCCGATGCTACCGCTTTCTACAGAGCCGAGGAGGGGAGATCGACGGAGAAGGTGTTCTGGTCTCAGTATGCTGAGGCCGGACATCCGGTGCCCCTTAGCGACCAGCTGAAGCAGCTGGTCGAGCTCCACAAGGTGGCCGAACAGGCCATGAAGGGCCTTATAGTTCGGCTATGGCCCAAAGAGGCCATGCCTGAGAGCTACTTCGGCCTGGTGCGGTGGCTGGTGGATGTGTGTCCCTGGGTTGAAGTCATCAAGCAATCCGCCTGCATTGAAGGTGCCCGTCGGGCCCTTGCCCGTGCTAAAGTGCACTGGGGCAAGATGGATGCTGAGAAGCTTGTGGCGGACGTGCCACCGCCGGGCAAGGAGTATCGCACACCCGAAATGTATTATAAGGGTGTCCTGAAGGGTGCCCGCATTATTGCGGGTGAATGCTCCAAAGATGTAATATTTGAGTAGACTCGCATTTTGTTATCCTGTGCGCTGAAAACTTTGTTCATATGCGCTAAGCAATGCTTGTTAATTTAAAATATTACCTTCTGTGCGGCCGTTTATCAAATCTGAGAGATGGCAAGTCGTCGGCTTCAGCCCCCATGCCACGAGTGCTGGGGTGTTCGGGATAAACCTGAGCGCTCTTATTCCCGTTTTTGGGTCCATCTAGGGAGGCGCTCAACACAACGAACAAGGCAACCGGACTTATAGTGCTTGAACACTCTCACTTAGCCATAGAATTCTATAATTTTAAATTTCGGCGAAGCCCCTAGTGTTTGGAAGGCCGAATTCGGGGCGCTATCCATGCCTGGGCCGGACAAAGCCGGTTCCTCGCTCTAAGTGGCATAAGTCTTTAGGGACTCGAAAAAACCTCTTGAACAGCGACCGGCTCTCGCCTCATCATGACGGTCAGTTTTAGCTTTCTCCACTGAGGTGCTCGCCTAGCTCAGCTGGGGCACAATCGCAGTGGTTCTCCCAGTGCTAACTTAGCCGATATAACGGAACGTAAGGTACCAAAACATGGGAGCCGGGCAAACCCAACTATTGACCCAAGACATGATTCGGAGCCGATGCATATAATGCTATAAGTTCGGGGTGCCGCACTTGTGAAAATGTTCGGACTTATCACACCATGATGTGGGGAACTTAAGCCCCTGGTTTTTTACTCGTACCAAAGTGTACGGATGCAACATCTCATAAATGAACATATGTATAAAAAAGGAATGCAATTATAGGCAAAAAGCGATGCATTGTTTATTCAAAAAGTACTACCGTGAATGCAGAACGATACAAATAGTGCGATAAGCAAGGGGTGGAACTATTTAGCATGTCCAGGGGTAGGCTGCAGAATGGTGTATAAAACAGGTATAATGCTCATAATGGAGACCACCTGGATACTCGTCGTAGCTTTTCTCCTTCTCTGGCTGTTGCATCGTGAGTTCGGCAGGTCTGCTGCCGGACAGGGCCTCTGGTAAATGGAGTCCTGAGGAAAAAAAGAAAGAAAAAGGATGACACACTTGGGAGCCCCTGGTGTGGTTGAGCCGCACTCTAGGCCTGCCGTGGTCGTGCCCCTCCCCCTTTGCCCATGGTATTTCCAGAGCGTAGTGATGTACGCAGGGTACTGGTTTTGCAATTTTGCAAGGGCTGGGCTTGGGGCTGCATTGCTACGCGTGCTTGGAACGTCCCAGGTGGTCTTGTTGTAGGTTACTCCGGGCGCGCTTAGCAGTGTCCGATCGCTTAACCGCCGGACTCGAGAATTGCCTTAAGAGGCTGCACTGCACTTCTGCCGCGAGAGCCGCTGTATGTTC
This sequence comes from Triticum aestivum, assembly GCF_018294505.1. Lineage (NCBI taxonomy): Eukaryota > Viridiplantae > Streptophyta > Magnoliopsida > Poales > Poaceae > Triticum > Triticum aestivum. The sequence goes on from NC_057810.1 coordinate 7,598,297, forward strand.
CTCCGTTCGGAGGGAGCGTTCCGTGTTTCCGTTGACCGTGATGAATCCTCGAGGGCCTGACATCTTGAGCTTGAGGTATGCGTAGTGCGGCACCGCATTGAACTTTGCAAACGCGGTTCGTCCGAGCAGTGCATGATAGCCGCTGCGGAACGGAACTATGTCGAAGATTAACTCCTCGCTTCGGAAGTTATCCGGGGATCCGAAGACCACTTCCAGTGTAACTGAGCCTGTACAATTGGCCTCTACACCTGGTATGACACCTTTGAAGGTCGTCTTTGTGGGTTTAATCCTTGAGGGTCTATGCCCATTTTGCGCACTGTATCCTGGTAAAGCAGGTTCAGGCTGCTGCCGCCGTCCATTAGGACTCTAGTGAGGTGAAACCCATCGACGATTGGGTCTAGAACCAATGCGGCGAACCCGCCATGGCGGATTCTGGTGGGGTGGTCCCTTCGATCAAAAGTGATCAGGCAGGAGGACCATGGGTTGAACTTTGGGGCGACTGGCTCCATCGCGTATACGTCCCTGAGTGCATGCTTCCGCTCCCTTTTGGGTATGTGGGTTGCGTATATCATGTTCACCGTCCGCACTTGTGGGGGGAAACCCTTCTGTCCTCTATTGTTCGGCGGCCGGGTCTCTTCCTCGTCATCGCTATGCAGCCCCTTGTCATTATTTTCGGCGATTAACTTGCCCGCCTGCTTGAATACCCAACAATCCCTGTTGGTGTGATTGGCTGGCTTTTCGAGGGTGCCGTGTATCTGGCACGAGCGGTCGAGCATTCGGTCCAAATTGGACGGATCCGGAGTAGTTCTTTTGAATGGCTTTTTCCGCTGACCGGGTTTGGAGCCTCTGAATCCGGTGTTGACGGCTGTATCCTTAGTATTATCTCCGTTAATGCGGTGTTTTTGCTTGTTGCGACGTGACCTGCCATTGCGGTCCTTGGTATCCGGACTGCCAGGATTTTTGTTGAGGCTGTTACTGCGGGCTAGCCAGCTGTAATCTCCCGCGCAGAAGCGGGTCATGAGTGATGTGAGGGCTGCCATGGATTTCAGCTTTTCCTGTCCTAGGTGCCGGGCAAGCCACTCGTCGCGGATGTTATGTTTGAAGGCTGCTAGTGCCTCTGCATCCAGACAGTTGACGATTTGATTTTTCTTGGTTAAGAACCGTGTCCAGAATTGTCTGGCCGATTCGTCTGGCTGCTGAATTATGTGGCTTAGGTCATCAGCGTCTGGTGGTCGCACATATGTGCCCTGGAAGTTATCAAGGAATGCGGCTTCCAGGTCCTCCCAACACCCAATTGATTCTGTTGGCAGGCTGTTAAGCCAATGCCGAGCTGGGCCTTTAAGCTTGAGTGGGAGGTATTTGATGGCGTGAAGATCGTCGCCGCGGGCCATGTGGATATGAAGGAGATAGTCTTCGATCCAGACCGCAGGGTCTGTTGTGCCATCATAGGATTCAATGTTCACGGGTTTAAACCCTTCGGGGATTTGATGATCCATTACTTCGTCTGTGAAGCATAGTGGGTGTGCGGCGCCTCTATATTGGGCTATATCACGACGTAGCTCAAGCGAGCTTTGTCTGCTATGTTCGGCCCGGCCGTTATTTCTGTATCCGGCGCGATGGTTGTCGTCGCGTGTCGTGGGGCGCCCACGCGATCCGTAGATCAATCTTGATTGTCTTGCCTTATCCTCCAATATGTCTTGCAAGTCCGGCGCATTCCCCCGTGGCTTTGTACTTTTGGAGCGATGCCGGGGTACGACTTTAGTGGAAGGCCTAGAGGCCTCTCTGTCGCGGCCACGAGGTGGCCGGTCGGCCATATTGTGCACTGTTGATGTAGGTTTATATGCTTCCTCCTCTAATTGGGGCAGCAGCTTGCGTTTGGGGTAGCTTTTGGAGGGGCGTTCGAGTTCATGCTCTTCGGCCGCAAGGACTTCGGTCCATCTGTCGGCTAGCAGATCTTGATCAGCTCTAAGCTGGTGCTGCTTTTTCTTGAGGCTGCTTGCCATGGCCATAAGCCTGCGTTTAAAACGCTCTTGTTCGACAGGATCCTCAGGCACGACGAATTCGTCGTCGTCGAGGCTTGCCTCGTCTCCGGAGGAGGCATGTAATTATCGTCCTCTACCTCTTCATCTGCCGCTCTCTCGTGAGGGCTGGCTTCTCCGTCCTCCTATGCTGAATCTTGCTGGAGGGGGTTGTCTTCGGCACTGTCCGGGGTGTTATTGTCTCCGGTGCCGGAATCTCCATTCTCGCTGTGGCGGGATTTAGAGCGGCGCCGCTGACGCCGGCGCTTAGGCTGTTTCTTGGAGGGGTCTTCCTCTGCTGTTCCCTCGCCATTCCCATTCTTTGGGATGTCCACCATGTATATGTTGTATGACAAGGTGGCTTTCCAGTGCCCGGTAGGCGCTGGTTCCTGGTCGTCTCCGGCATCGTCGTCCATACCATCGATGTCTTCGGAGTCGAAGTCTAGCATGTCGGTTAAGTCGTTGACAGTGGCTACGAAGTGGGTGGTGGGTGGGCTTTGAATTTCTTCATCGTCCGCATCCCAACCGTCCTGGCCATAGTCCGGCCAAGGCTCTCCTGACAAAGAGAGACACTTTAGCGAATTCAGGATGTCGCCAAAAGGCGAGTGCTGAAAGATATCCGTAGCTGTGAACTCTATGATCGGCGCCCAATCGGATTCGATTGGTAGGGGCGCGGGAGGTTTGGAGCCCGCGAGGAGTCCGGCACCTCGGAGTCACGAGCTTCACAAGGGACAGGGTCGGTATTCGGCTCCATCGCCGTGGAGGTAGCAGCCCCTGAGGCAGTGTCTAGCCACCCATCCTCGATTGGCGCAGTCGGCTCCGAGTTGAGGGTCGGAGCGGACTCGTGTGCGGCCTCCAGGGCACTGTCCGGTAGCAGAGCTAGATCATGCCCATCGTGACAGTGCGGCGCGCTCGGCTATGGCTCGAGTCCATTGAAGATCAAGTCCCCACGGATGTCGGTCGTGAAGTTCAAACTTCCAAATCTGACCAGATGGCCAGGGGCGTAGCTTTCAATCTGCTCCAGATGGCCAAGCGAATTGGCCCGCAGCACAAAGCCGCTGAATACGAAGATCTTTCCGGGGAGAAAAGTCTCACCCTGGACCGCGTCGTTGTTGATGATCGAAGGAGCCATCGGGCCTATAGGTGACGACATAGAGGAACTCTCAATGAAAGCACCAATGTCGGTGTCAAAACCGGCGGATCTCGGGTAGGGGGTCCCGAACTGTGCGTCTAGGCAGATGGTAACAGGAGACAAGGGACACGATGTTTTTACCCAGGTTCGGGCCCTCTCGATGGAGGTAAAACCCTACTCCTGCTTGATTGATATTGATGATATGGGTAGTACAAGAGTATATCTACCACGAGATCAAGGAGGCTAAACCCTAGAAGCTAGCCTATGGTATGATTGTTGTCCGTCCTATGGACTAAAACCCTCCGGTTTATATAGACACCGGTGAGGGCTAGGGTTACACAGAGTCGGTTACAATGGTAGGAGATCTACATATCCGTATTGCCAAGCTTGCCTTCCACGCCAAGGAAAGTCCCATCCGGACACGGGACGAAGTCTTCAATCTTGTATCTTCATAGTCTTGGAGTCCGGCCAATGATGATAGTTCGGCTATCCGGACACCCCCTAGTCCAGGACTCCCTCAACTACTAATAGCAAGACTTCACCCATGTCCCCAGGAACAAACATAACTACTCACAAAGCATATTCATGTTCATAATCGGAGGAGTAATAATATGCATAAAGGATATGAACATATGATCTTCCACCAAGTAAACCAATTAGCATCAACTAAAAGGAGTAATCAACACTACTAGCAACCCACATGTACCAATTTGTGGTTTTGATACAAGATTGGATACAAGAGATGAACTAGGTTTTTGAGGGGAGATGGTGCTGGTGAACATGTTGATGGAGATTGATCCCCTCCCAATGAGAGGATCGTTGGTGATGACGTTGGTGATGATTTCCCCCTCCCGGAGGGAAGTGTCCCCGGCAGAACAGCTCCGCCGGAGCCCTAGATTGATTCCGCCAAGGTTCCGCCTCGTGGCGGCGGAGTTTCGTCCCATAAGCTTGCCCATGATTTTTTCCAGGGTAAATGCTCTGATATGGCAGAAGATGGACACCGGAGGCCCACCAGGGGGCCCAGGAGATAGGGGGCACACCTTGTAGACGGGGGGGGTGCGCCCTCCACTCTCCTGGACAGGGTGTGGGCCCCCTGGTGTATTTCTTTCGCTCAAAAATTCTTATTAATTCCAAAAAGATGTTTCGTGGAGTTTCAGTACTTTTGGAGCCGTGCAGAATAGGTTTCTAACGTTTGCTCCTTTTCCAGCCAGAATTCTAGCTGTCGGCATTCCCCCTCTTCATGGTAAACCTTGCAAAATAAGAGAGAATAGCCATAATTATTGAGATATAATGTGTAATAACATCCCATAATGCAATAAATATTGATATAAAAGCATGATGCAAAATGGACGTATCAAGCATACATATAGGGCACAAGATAAGCATAATCTCACACACTAGAAAGGTACTTACACATACAAACATAAGTAGTAGGGTAGCATGTCTCACACCAAATAACTCGGTCTCTAGGTCTTGGAAACACAAACCACAAACAAAGCAAATGATAAAAGAGTTCACGAGCGACGAAAGCAAGCAAATAAGACGCACTCATGAATTGGCAAATCCCTAAACTCTCCCCCTTTGGCATCGAGACACCAAAAGGGCAAAGAGCACTACAATGGTCTAGGGTGGTAGCAACACAAGCGATTATCATCACCACTCCACGCCATAGCTGGACTCGTCTTCTGCAGTACTACGCTGGTCGACGTTTGAGTATGTCCACTGGCAATGCTTGGACGTCCCCTCCTCTTACATGATCATGTCCTTGGACCCACTGGTAACCTCTAGCCCAATATGCCTCATGATGGTATTTTCATGACTGCGGGCCTTCTTCTCTACAACATGAGCCTTGTACTAATCATGTGCCTTAGTACAACACAACTTCTTCATCTTCTTCTTGATATTCTTAGACGAAGGTGGCTCCTCGCCGAATGGCTCGTAGTTGGGCTCATCATCGCCCTCATACTCATCCTTAGGAGCCTCCATCTCAAGAGCAGCAGGAGTACCCTAGTTGTCCTTTTGCCTCAGCCGAAAAACCTCATGAGTAGTCAGATCACCCGCCACAAACATCTCATCTCGAAAGGTAGATTCCCATGATTTCTCAATGAGCAGCAGAGTGAAGCTCCGACAACATGACATGGGACACATCCCAAACTAGCCTCGCGTTCTTCTCCTTCTGGTAGATAAGCAACATGTCCACAAGGTAAGAGTGAACCTAATCCAAATTCTCAATGCGAGGTAAGAGTGTGTGTCAGAAGATGCGATGCATGATATCCATGAATGGGCATAAATCATAGGTATTCTTGTTGGTGCTGGGAGAAATCTTCTCCATACAATAGGCCAGAGCTCATACTTGTGTGTGTGGCTTCGGTCTCCTTGTGAGGGCACAACCGAACTGGTTTTCAAGCCCCTTATTATCATATCCCAAGAGGGCAATGAAATCCTTCCGCTTTGCAGGCATCACTCTTCCATTTTTCATCCATGTTAATGTCCACTCAACAACAGTTCCAAGGTGAACCGTGGCATAGAACTGAGCCATAAGTTGGGCACCAAATTCCTTGTTGAACGTCATAACCCTGCTGTTATCCGGCCGGGCACACAGATCAAGAGCTTCACCAAGTACTTGTGATCCTTCTGAATATGATCCAGATCAATAGACCTGACACTCACAAACATATTCTTAATTCCTATGAGCACATCATGATAGATGGAGCATTGTTGCTTGGTCAGAAGGGACATCTGATAGGAGCCGGATCTTGCTCATTGCGACATGGATTGTGACGGCGGAACATACAGAACTCCATGGCAGACAATTCATTTACGGACTTGTCTTTCTCCTTTTGCATGCATGCAACCAGCTTGGACCGTTGATGCATTGTCTAAGCACTAGGAGTGTAGTGGCATGCTCTGATGTACGGTAACGCTTTGAGCCATCTAGACGATCTGGGTGCTTGCGAAGGGCCTGGTGCGTAGAGCTACTACCACCTGAAACCCACAACACAGACCGGGGGAAAAGCAAGTTTAAAGAAGTTGCATAAGCCAAACATGAATAACCACAAAGTTGCATAAGCCAAGCAAGTTTGAAGAAGCTGTTGCTCACGGTGATTCTCCCCAGGATGTTGGCAAGCGCGCACACGAGCATCTCTGGCACGACCACGGGTCGCCCGGTGATACGTCTCCAATGTATCTATAATTTATGAAGCATTCATGCTATATTACTATGTGTTTGGAATGATTATGGGCTTTATTATACACTTTTATATTACTTTTGGGACTAACCTATTAACCGGAGGCCCAGCCCATATTGCTGTTTTATTGCCTGTTTCAGTATTTCGAAGAAAAGGAATATCAAACGGAGTCCAAATGGAATGAAACCTTCGGCAACATGATTGTTTGGAAGAATATCATCCTGGAGATGTGAAGCTCAAGTCAAAAGATACTCGAGGAGCCCAGGAGATAGGGGGGCGCCCCCCCCCTCCCTACAGGGCGCGGCCCCTGTCTCGTGGACCCTTCGAGCACCCCCCGACCGACTTCTTTCGCCTATATAACCCTACGTACCCTAAAACCGTTGAATATCAAGATAGATCGGGAGTTCCGCCACCGCAAGCCTCTGTAGCCACCAAAAACCTCTCGGGAGTCCGTTCCGGCACCCTGCCGTAGGGGGAACCCATCACCGGTGGCCATCTTCATCATCCTGGCGCTCTCCATGATGAGGAGGGAGTAGTTCACCCTCGGGGATGAGGGTATGTACCAGTAGCTATGTGTTTGATCTCTCTCTCTCTCTCGTGTTCTCTCTACGGCACGATCTTGATGTATCGCGAGCTTTGCTATTATAGTTGGATCTTATGATGTTTCTCCCCCTATACTCTCTTGTGATGAATTGAGTTTCCCTTTTGAAGTTATCTTATCGGATTGAGTGTTTTATTTGAGAGCACTGGATGTATGTATTGCCATGTTTATCTGTGGTGACAATGGGATATCATGTGCCTCTTGATGTATGTTTTGGTGACCAACTTGCGGGTTCCGCCCATGAACTTATGCATAGGGGTTGGCACATATTTTCTTGACTCTCCGGTAGAAACTTTGGGGCACTCTTTGAAGTACTTTGTGTTGGTTGGATGAATTTGAGATTGTGTGATGCATACCGTATAATCATGCCCACGGATACTTGAGGTGACAATGGAGTATCTAGGTGACATTAGGGTTTTGGTTGATTTGTGTCTTAAGGTGTTATTCTAGTACGAACTCTTGAATAGATCGATCCGAAAGAATAACTTTGAGGTGGTTTCGTACCCTACCATAATCTCTATGTTTGTTCTCCGCTATTAGTGGCTTTGGAGTGACTCTTTGTTGCATGATGAGGTATTGTTATATGATCTATCTATAATATTATTGTTGAGAGAACTGGCACTAGTGAAAGTATGAACCCTAGGCCTTGTTTCCTATCATTGCAATACCGTTTACGCTCACTTTTATCATTAGTTACCTTTCTATTTTTATATTTTCAGATTGCAAATACCTTTAACTACTATCCATATTGCACTTGTATCACCATCTCTTCGCTGAACTAGTGCACCTATACAATTTGCCATTGTATTGGGTGTGTTGGGGACACAAGAGACTCTTTGTTATTTGGTTGCAGGGTTGTTTGAGAGAGACCATCTTCATCCTATGCCTCCTACGGATTGATAAACCTTAGGTCATCCACTTGAGGGAAATTTGTTACTGTCCTACAAACCTGTGCACTTGCAGGCCCACCAACGTCTACAAGAAGGTTGTGTAATAGACATCACCTGGCTTCCGTGGCCTCCAGGATTGTACGCAGGGCACATCCGGCCTCGTCGCGGTGCACGCTTGCCCAGTCAGCCACCATGCGCGCCCCGAGAAGGTGCTCGCTCGACATCTTCCACATCAGCTTCCACATGGGCCCGTAGTTGGCGAACACCATGTTCTGGCACCCATACGAGATGTCCTTCACGCTGGCCACCGCTAGCCGGTTCGCGAACCGCTCGTCCAGCGCCTTGAGGAACGTTCGTGCCGCCGAGGGCGATGAGGCCACCACCACGCCACAGTGCCCATCTTAAGGTACATGACGGGACCATACTTGCGCGCCAGCGCTGCGAGTTCCGAGTGACGGGTCGGTGAGGGAGTCCGGGATTAAGGGTTCCTCGGACAGCCGGACTATATACTTTGGCCGGATTGTTGGACTATGAAGATACAAGATTGAAGACTTCGTCCCGTGTCCGGATGGGACTCTCCTTGGCGTGGAAGGCAAGCTTGGCAATTCGGATATGTAGATCTCCTTCTCTGTAACCGACTCTGTGTAACCCTAGCCCCCTCCGGTGTCTATATAAACCGGAGGGTTTAGTCTGTAGGACAACAACAATCATAATCATAGGCTAGCTTCTAGGGTTTAGCCTCTACGATCTCGTGGTAGATCAACTCTTGTAATACTCATATCATCAAGATCAATCAAGCAGGAAGTAGGGTATTACCTCCATCGAGAGGGCCCGAACCTGGGTAAACATCGTGTCCCCTGCCTCCTGTTACCATTAGCCTTAGACGCACAGTTTGGGACCCCCTACCCGAGATCCGCCGGTTTTGACACCGACATTGGTGCTTTCATTGAGAGTTCCACTGTGCCGTCCTGATAAGGCTTGATGGATCGCCTTGTTGTCAAGGACAACATCACCTCTGGAGGAACCCTGGCTATAGGCCAGACTCTCCCGCTAGGCGTCTTCGTCATGGTCGCCCGTTCGGCCGCCGCGCCGACGATGACTTCTCAGGTCATCAAGAACAGCCTCCACGTTAGCCCGGAATTCAGCGAGCAAATGGATCCAATGGAGCTCGCATCCCTGAACGAGCTCTTGGATCGCATCGCCGCCCTGGGAGTCATTACGTACTATGATCGAATCGGGCTTAAACCCGACCAAAGGGAGATTAACTCTCCGCTGGTCACCCATTAGATAGCGGTGGTGGAGGAATCAAACAGCAATTCTTCCTCTATTTTGAGGACAAACTATGTCCGGATTCCCGATCTGTCTGAGCCGGACACCCTTCTACGGGAGGACATGGCCCTGGCTCCGAACTTAGAATCGAGCGACGGGCCACAAATATTGGGCAACATCCCGGAGTCCGATCTGCCAAGCTCGGGAGCTCCTTTGCCCCTGGGTCTCAGACTGGGTCAGGATTTGGACTTAAAGAATCCCACCCACTCAGACACAAGTGATCTTTCCCACATTAGACAAGAGCCCCAAGAGACAGTACATCACTTCTGGGCCAGATTCCTCCTTGTAATGAGCAAGGTGAAGGACTATCGCGAGGAAGAAGCAAACTCATTCTTTTGCAAAAATTGCATGGACAAGGGAATTCTCAGCGCCATAAATCGCCGCGACATAGCAAACTTTGCCGACTTGGTGGCCATAGTACAGAAGTACTGTTCGACGGAAAGCACCTGGAAAACCCAAACAAAATTCTGGGATCCTCCGGCTCTAACTAAGCCCCTCGTCCGAACTAAAAGGGTGCGCTCTCGCAAGTTACCCAATCCAATTACAAAGAAGTCAAAGCCCTCTATAGGGCGTGGAACCATACTGGAGGGATGGTTCAATAGGCCACGCAAAATTCACAGCACACCGGGCATCATACCAGCACACAGCCTTAGAGCATGTTGGATACTCCGGCAGGTGGCCAAGAGCGGCGAGGACCTCCTCATCAACGATACCGCAGAGCACCATCCAACGGAGAATAACAATATAGTACTGAAAGTCTTCGAGACTTTCGCCTCAAACAATAGGCGTAAACGAGCACTCCCCAGCCTTGCCGAAGTCTGCCACGTCGCAGCAATAAATCCGTGGAACGATATGGCCATAACCTTCAATGCCAGTGAGGAACCTCAATTCCGAACAGTCCGAGCACCAGCCGCTTTGGTCCTTAGCCCAATTGTGGACGGCTTTCGGCTTACTAAAGTGCTCATGGATGGCGGCAGCGGATTAAACCTCATCTATGAGGAAACTCTTAACAAAATATAAATAGATAAGAACCGCATTGAGCAAAGCAGCACGACCTTCAGAGGAATCATCCCTAGTCAGGAGGCACTATGCGTGGGAAAAATTATACTGGATGTGGTATTCGGCACGCCGGAGAACTATAGGTCTGAAGAAATCACATTCCAAGTGGCCCTGTTTAACAGTGGATACCATGCCCTTTTAGGGCGGGATGCATTCACAAGCTTCCAAGCTATACCCCATTACGGGTACATGAAGCTTAAGATGCCTGGGCCCAATGGAATCATCACTCTAGCCAGTGATTTGTACATAGCACTCCGCGCCAAAAATAAAATCGCTGCACTAGCCCTGGAGGCATTATCCGAAGCCCTCGCGGCCGAAAAGTTAACTGCGCTGTACTCCACAGTGGACAGGGATGACGTGATACTCGACAAACGACCCAAGTCCACCTCTTTTAAACCAGCAGACAAAATAGTCAAATTCCAGGTCCACCCAACGGACCCTACAAAAACAGCATCAATTGGGGCACAGCTAAACCCCACAATAAACGCCGCACTACGAGAGTTCTTGCGCCAGAATTGGGACATCTTTGCCTGGCATCCTTCAGACATGCCAGGTATCGCATGTAGGCTGGCCGAGCATGGCCTAAATATACTAAAGGGATAGAAGCTGGTCAAGCAGACTCTTCGGCGCTTTTCAGAGCCCAAGCGACAAGCCATGAGAGAAGAGCTAGCCAAACTACTCGAGGCCGGATTCATCAGAGAAATAAAATATCCGGACTGGCTATCAAACCTGGTGATGGTACCAAAGAAGGACAAATCCTGGCGCCTATGTGTCGATTTCAAAGACCTCAATAAGGCTTGAGGATCCCTTCCCCCTCCCCCGCATCGATCAAATCATCGATGCTACCGCAGGACACGACTCTTTGTGTTTCCTCGACGCATACTCCGGATACCATCAAATCAAGATGGCGGAGTCTGATCAAGCCGCAATGACATTTATCACTCCATACGGCCCCTTCTGTTTTAACACCATGCCTTTCGGGCTCAAAAACGCCGGTGCAACCTATCAATGCATGATTCAGACATGCCTGGAAATATAGATCGGCAAAACAGTGGAGGCATATGTAGACGATGTAGTCATCAAAACCAGACACGTCGAATCTTTAATAGAAGACTTGAGGCTTACGTTCGACAATCTCCTAACAAATGAGATCAAGCTCAATCCGGAAAAATGCGTTTTCAGCGTACCTGCCAGAAAACTCTTGGGCTTTATCATTTCCAATAGAGGAATCGAAGCAAACCCGGCTAAAATCCGAGCTCTGTCACAGTTGGCTACCCCAACAGACCTCAAGCAAATCCAGAAATTAACTGGATGTGTGGCCGCCTTAGGCCGCTTTATCTCCCGATTAGGAGAGAAGGCACTACCTCTTTATCGCCTTCTTCGACGCACCGAACACTTCGAGTGGACGGATGCGGCTACGGCCGGACTGGAGGAAATAAAGAACCTCTTGGCCACCAATCCAATCCTGGCCGCGCCAAATGTCGGTGAACCCATGCTGCTATATATAGCTGCAACACATGAGGTTGTAAGCGCAGTGCTCATCGTTGAACAAGAGACAGATGGACATAAGTTCCCGCTTCAAAAGCCGGTATACTACGTATCCACTGTCCTCACTCCATGCAAGTCACGGTACCCACATTATCAAAAGATAGCTTACGCGGTCTTCACGGCATCCTGAAAGCTACGACACTACCTTCAAGAGTGTTCAATCATGGTGGCCTCCGAAGTACCACTCAATGACATAATAAATAACCGCGATGCCACAGGCTGGATTGCTAAATGGGCTATCGAGCTCCTCCCGTTCGACATAACATACAAACCATGGCGAGCCATTAAAGTCACAAGTATTGGCTGACTTCGTCGCCAAATGGACAGAAGCTGAACTCCCTAAAGAGTACGGCGCGTACTCCAATTGGATCATGCACTTTGACGTCTCTAAGATGCTTGCTGGTCTAGGGGAAGGCATTGTCCTGACATCCCCCACCGGAGATACAGTCCAATATGTACTCCAAATACTATACACAGATGCCAACAGTGTAGCCGAATATGAGGCCTTGTTGCATGGTCTTCGGATGGCAGTCTCGATGGGCATTCAACGCCTAGAAGTGTGTGGGGATTCAAACCTCGCAATATCTGAAATAAATGGAGACTTTGACGCCAAGGACCCAAAAATGGCGGCCTACCGCAACGTCGTCCTCAAAATGTCAGCTCGGTTCGAGGGGCTCGAATTCCACCATGTGGTCCGAGAAAAAAACCAAGCGGCGGATATTCTCGCCCGCATCGGCGCTAAACGCGACCCCGTCCCACCTAATATCTTTTTGGAAAGGCTGTTCAAGCCATCCGTGGTGTGGGAAGGGGAGACCGGCAATACCAGTCCGGATCCGCGCACAACCCCAGATCGCGAACACTCTGACGTAATCGGAGGCTCCGCCACCGAAATAACACCTTCGGCCCACGCGATTATGGCTATCATCGCCCCGTGGAGAGAACCCTTCTTAGCCTACTTAAATAGGCAAGAACTCCCTGAGGACCAAAATGAGGCACGTTGCATTGTGTGGCGCTCGAAAGCCTACAAAGTACACGAGGGAGAGCTTTATAAGAAAAGCGAAATGGGAGTGCTCCAAAGGTGCATCTCCGAAGAGGAAGGGCGGCAGCTCTTGGCCGAAATTCATGCCAGACTCGGCAGCCACCATGCCGCAGCTCGGGTGCTCGTGAGCAAGGCCTTCCTTACAGGTTTCTATTGGTCGACAGCCCGGGCAGACGCACAGGACCTTGTCCAACATTGCGTCGGTTGCCAGCTTTTTGCAAATCAATGCCATATGCCACCTATCGCCCTCCAAACAATCCCCATAACTTGGCCCTTTGCGGTCTGGGGGCTCGATATGGTTGGAGCCCTTAAAGGAGGAAGCCATAAGAGGAAATACTTGTTGGTCATGGTCGATAAATTCACCAAATGGATAGAAGCCAAACCAGTGAAAACAGCCGAGTCCGGACCAGTGATAGACTTCATATCCGGGGTCGTACACCGTTATGGTGTCCCCCACAACATCATCACCGATAACGGCTCAAACTTCACAGCTGACGAGGTGAAAACTTGGTGCGGCAAAATGGGCATAAAGCTCGATTATGTGTCCGTCTATCACCCCCAAACAAACGGTCAAGTCAAACGAGCGAATGGTCTTATTATGAGAGGCATTAAACCCAGACTAGTGCGATCCTTGAAGGAATCAGATATGCACTAGGTCGAGGAGCTCCACTCCGTACTATGGGGGCTGCGGACCATGCCAAATCGCACAACCGGATTCACACTATTTTTTATGGTGTACGCCGCAGAGGCAGTGCTACCCTGCGATATCATCCATGACTCACCTCGAGTGCGCATGTATGGAGAGAGAGAAGCCGAGCTGGATCGGCAGGGCAGCTTAGATGCCCTGGAGGAGAAGCGTGACGTCGCAAAGGCCCATTCCACATTTTATCAACATCAGGCTCGAAGGTACAATAGCAGAGAAGTATGGGCCAAAACTTATAACATTGGCGAACTCGTTCTACGCCTACCAGAGAAGAAAAAGGACAAGCTCAAGCCCAAATGGGAGGGTCCCTTGATCATTGATAAAGTTCTCACCGGAGGAGCGTACCGTCTGCGTGATGCATCAGACAATCGACTCGAGCCGAACCCATGGAACGCGTCCAGACTCCGAAGATTCTACGCCTAGTGCCGAACTCTGTGTTTTACCCCGTCTTCCTTTTTTAAATTATATCCTCTCTCTCTCTCCTTTTTATATATATATATGGCCTTAAAAGCTTCAAGTATGCTTTGACCGCACACTCCTGCCACGCTATGCACGCTCAATATACCTGGGGACTTCTTACATAGAAGCTTAATATAATTATCTTCTGGGCTTTATGCCCACCACATATGAGTTATTTCTCCATATGTGTCTTTTTTCACCATTATATGCATTGATATGACTTAAGTTTTGGCCACGCTGGGTTGCCTGGCTCTTGTGTTTATGCCCTACGTTCCCGTTAATTCGGCTAGGGCATAAGGGGAGAACCTCTGCGATTGCTACTGCCGGGTCAGACGGATGTGTACCTCAGACTGGGTGAAGCCGGAAGCTAGCGTTCTTAAGGGAATATTCAGTTGGTGAACAAAAGATGTCCTTTACTTGTCGCAAAACATGCCCCCAGACGCTTATATACTGCACAATTTTTCGCAGTTCAGACATGAACATTAATGCATGCACACCCAGGGAAAGGAACCCTTAACAGAACTATTCTCCCTGGAAGATGTTTCTTACTACCCATGTAATATAACATAGCTAGTTGGTTACTTGTCTGTTCTAGCACATATGACCCCTACGTCTGGTTTCCACGGGTGCCCCGGTTTTCACATAACTGAGAGGGTATTCGGATACACTCCGGACTGTCAAGTCCAGAGGTTGAAGTGAAAAGGTGCGCCAAGACAAATGATTTACAATCGGGCTAGGGACAAAATGTGTCCTTCGAAGTACAGAGTCACTTAGACTGACTAAATTCTTCTTCTATACCATCCAACAGGCTGTCTAGCCTACAGTCCTATTGGGAATACTTAGCGGCTAATGCTACCTGGTCATATACCAGACTTACAAGGATCTCTTTCCCATCTGACCCTACAGGTCCGACCTCGGCCATGTGGTTTGGGTCAGCCTTGGTGTATCGTGTCTTCACCATGGCCTAGGCTTCCCTTGCACCTTGTCGGCAGGCCGATATCTTCAATAATCGGAAGCGTCGTTGCACAACCTTGAGCATCTCCACAAGCTCCCCCATGCCTCCTGGCAGGGAGGCGGATGGCCACAAGGCCTGGGCAATGCCCTGCATCACCTGCCGAACTTGTTCATGCAGTTATGAGAGCTCCTGCAGAAGATCACCTGCAGAGCCGGGCATTTCCTCTTCGGGACGACCTGTCAACATACCTACAGATATAATTCTATTAGCCCGCTTCTTTGCCGAACTTTATAGTGGTTCGTTAGAGCAGTTACTAAGAATGTCGCGTCGAAGCCTCTTATTCTCCTTCACGGAGTCAGCAAGCTGGGCCCACACATCCTTTAATTTGGCGTCCAGTCGGGTGTTCGCGTCCCGGAGATTATTTTTCTCCTGTATAACCTTCGTAAGCACATGCTCGCCAGCCTTCAGCTGCCGTTGAGCATGTTGCTCATCCTCTGGTACGGTCTACGGATCGCCTCCGGGATTGTCTGCATAATCTATTGTTAGATTGGCATTTACGCCGAATACTAAATGGCACATGCCATTACATTCTCTTCAATCAAAACAAGTATTACCAGATGGGGCCTTCGTGGACTCCTCCATTCCAGCAACTGCGGCCTGCAGATGGGCTTTGCACTCCTCCAGCTCTTTAGAGAGCTGGGTATTCTTCTCTGTTAGAACCTATGCATACGAGGATCCTTAAATCAGTTGTGCCAACTGTTTCAAGTCTCAGGGGCTACTGATATACATACTTATCAAATTTTCTTACCCGTATATCCTTTACGTACTGGTCTGTGGCTCTGGAGAGGCCATGTTGAGAAGCCCGGATGTACGTGTCCCCTGAGTTGAAGGCATTGAACGCCTCGTCAGAGAAATTAGGGTCGCATACTGTTGCCCTTCGGCGCCTATGATTCATGGTGCTCTCGACTTCGGAGTTTATAGCGGAGAATCTATCCGCATCCTCTGTAGGAGGATTGTCCGGCGTTGTCCCCGTGTTGACCTCCACCCTTGAGTCCGGCCTCGGTGTCCGGCTGGTGGAGGCGTGGCCGGCAGACTCGCCGGATATAGTCCGGCGAGCGATTTTTCTTCCAAGAGACAATGGACATTGTTATATTTTAACAATGGTAATTACGTGGCAGGTTTTTAAACATACCTTTGCGACGGCGTCTCGGTCCTGATCGCCTTCCTTTTAAGCCTACCCGGCTTCGGTGCCCCTTGTTGACGAGTCACCGCGGGTTCGGCATGTAGTCCTGATGGCCTTCCTTGTAAGACGCAATATGTGTAGTGGGTAAGGCGCAAAGAGGGAATCCTTCTTGGAAGTTGGGACTCCGGTTTTACTTACCTGTTACACAGGGAGTAGGCCAGGATAATCAGCTATGATGGCCACCAACGCACAATCGTAGCTTAACTGATAAAATGTCCTGTCGACGAGCTCCACAAATGTGTCCGGATCTTCTTTGAGTCCAGGGTCGAGGGCCCGGTTGGGGTCCTCTGGCTATGGAGACGGGCTGTGAACCTCCCTCATAGCTTTTAGCAGTTCCTGCTATGATTTGACAAGGTAAGCATTTTGTGCTAAAAAATGTGGGAAAGACCAGAATAAAAGATCGCAGCTCACCCAGCTCGGGGGGTTGTACATGGAGAATCCATCCCGTGGCTTGATACGGATGAACTCCTCTTCTTCTCCTTTGTACAAATCGGACAGTATCTTCGCCAGAGCGGCAGCGGAGTCTGGACCTTTACGACCGCAGCGGGTGGCATCGTCTTCGCCATTGAAGTGCCACATGGGTTTGCCCCGATACTGAAGTGGTTGCACTCCCCGCATTATACATATGGACATAACCTCAATTATTGTCAGTCCTGATTTGGCCAACGTCTTTATCTTGTCCATCAGGAAAAGGATCTCTCTGTTATCTTCCTCCTGGGGGCTCCGGGGGCGCCAGATGTGGCGTTTCTTCAACGGGGCATTTACAAACTCGAGAAGGCCCTTCCGAATAGGGTCCAGAAGAGGGACGTCCTCCATGTATAACCACTCTGAAGGACAGTCTTCGGATGTCTTCTTCGGGGTACCGGACAGGTATCCGATCACGGCGATACGCCATATTTTGGCTCCGCGCACTTGATATACCGACCCCTCCTGAGTGCGGGGTACGAGGCAGAATAGCCTCTTCCACAGCTCGGAATGAGCTTCTCAACCCAAAAATAGCTCGCAGAAGGCGACGTAGCCTGCGATATGCAGTATGGAGGCTGGGGTAAAGTTGTGCAGCTGGAGGCCGTAGAACTCCAGGAGCCCGCGGAGGAAAGGATGGATTGGAAATCCGAGTCCCCTCAGCAAATAGGGGACAAAGCATATTCGCTCCCCCTTGGATGGGTTTGGAGAACTCTCCACTTTCTCCCCGCCATTATAAGTGGCTAGTCCAGCTCGGACGGGGACCATGTACACAGGCGGGAGAAACCCCTTGGTCTGCAACTCTACAAGTCGGCTGTGGGGGACAGAACATTTCTCCCAATCATCTGGCCTAATGCTACGGGAGCGAGAGGAGGAGCTACGACGGACGGCCATGATGGGATGGCTTCTTCCGGGCGCGTTCTGATGAACACTCGCTGGGGGAGAATGGTGTGATCTGGATCTGAGGATCCCCGTCTCTTTAAATAGACGATTTCACTTGCATGGTAAGGGTGGCAAATGTAAAAATGACCCTACTTCTCGCATCCACTCGGCATGTGGAGACTACTATTATTAAAGCACAGAAGCCGAGGAGTGCAACATTAATGGAAAGTCGGATACTGCTCGTTACAACATGTACTCGGGAGAATTTGGTGAAGAGCCCGCCTTGCAATGCCGAAGACAATCTGTGCGCCGGACTCATCGTCATTGAAGCTTGGTTCAGGGGCTACTGAGGGAGTCCGGGATTAAGGGGTCCTCGGACAGCCGGACTATATACTTTGGCCGGATTGTTGGACTATGAAGATAGAAGATTGAAGACTTCGTCTCGTGTCCGGATGGGACTCTCCTTGGCGTGGAAGGCAAGCTTGGCAATTCGGATATGTAGATCTCCCTCTCTGTAACCAACTCTGTGTAACCCTAGCCCCCTTCGGTGTCTATATAAACCGGAGGGTTTTGTCTGTAGGACAAGAATAATCATAATCATACGCTAGCTTCTAGGGTTTAGCTTCTACGAACTCGTGGTAGATCAACTCTTGTAATACTCATATCATCAAGATCAATCAAGCAGGAAGTAGGGTATTACCTCCATCGAGAGGGCCCGAACCTGGGTAAACATCGTGTCCCCTGCCTCCTGTTACCATTAGCCTTAGACGCACAGTTCGGGAGCCCCTACCCGAGATCCGTTTGTTTTGACACCGACAGTCGGGCCGACCACCGGTAGCGCGCCGAGCACCAGAACGCCACGAGGTCCTGGAGGAAGCCGGCGGCCGGAGACGGAGTTGGGGTTCAGGGAGCGGAGTGCTAGATGGAGTAAGAGACACAGGAAGCTGTGGCATATCACAAACGGGTCGTTGCACATAGCGGCGAGCTGCCTGGCGGCGAGCGCTATGTGAAGAGGCATCAACGTGTGGTTGAGCTCGTGGGTTGTTCTAGGGGAGTTGTATTTGGTAATGTCATATATGGATCCACTTACGCATGCCCTTTTCTGAGATTACGTGTGCCAAATGTCAACGAGTTTGAAAATAATTAATGGATAATCACAATCATAAAAGATGTCCAAGATAATATAATTGTATGCGAAATTTCTCGTCCATACACTAATCATTCATGAGTTGCTTCTATGAGCAACATTGTGATTTCAATAGATTAATAGGGATGCGACAAGTATATGAAACACATATAATTTCAACTTTATAATATTTAATTCACTCAATACACTTAGGATATAAGTGAAAACGGGGAGTAAATGACAAACTACTCCAAAAAGATATGACTGAAAATCAAATGTGTAGTCAAATAATTAACTAGCTATGTGAGGAATCTTTCCCTCTCTCATTTAAAACATTCAGATCTTAGGTATTTTATTCAAACAACAAGCAAATAAAAATAAAATGACTTTCCAAGAGTAGCACATATCATGTGAACAAGTAAAAACTAGGCTTGTACAAAACTAACAAATAATTGTTGATGAACAAAGGTGGGATTCCTACTAGGGCATCCCAAGCTTAGAGGCTTGAGACTTCTTAGAATATTAAGTTGAGATGTCTTGGGCATCCTCAAGCTTGACCTTTTATATCCCTTTAATTTCTCTCATATCATGGTTTTTCTAAATCTTAAAAACTTCATCCACACAAAACTCAACAAGAACTGGCGAGATAAGTTAATATAAATCAATGCTAAACCTTATCATTCTCTACTGCAGAAGATTACTAAAATTATAATTTAACATTACATACTAAATGGCTCTGTGTGTTTAATACTCCTATCCTCAAATAGAATCATTAAACCATCAAATATAAGCAGGCAATGCAAACATAACAGCAATCTGTCTAAACAGAACAGTATGTAAAGCATGAAGAAATATTCATACTTCTTTAACTCCAAAAATTCTGAAAACTTAACACACTGTAGAAAATTTATCATAACTTACTGTGTACAAATTTAAAGATTTTATCACGTACTGACTTTTCTGAAGAATTCAGACAATAATAGAAAACTTTCTATTTGCAAACAACAACATATAGACTTGTAAAATAAGCATGGTAAAGGCTATACTTGCACTTTTATTGAAATAAAAGACACCAACATTATTCTAAATAAGAAGATACACCTCAACAAAAGAAAATGATGCTTGAAGCAAAACTCATACATTTGACCTAAAAATATAGCTCCTAGTGAGGTTACAGATAATGTTGAAGACGAAAGAGAGGATGCCTTCTGGGGCATCCCCAAGCTTGGACGCTTGGGTCTTCCTTAGATATTACCTTGGGGGCCTTGTGCATCGACGAGCTTAGGGTCTTTCCATTCCTTATTCTCCTCATATCGATATATCACCCAAAACTTGAAAACTTCAATCACACAAAACTTAACGGAACTTCGTGATATATGTTAGTATGATAAAGAACAAATCATTCACTTTGCTACTATCAAGATAAGGTTCATAATTTTTCACACACAATGCCAATTCTACCAAATCAGTTCTACAATTTATATTAACCAGTATAGGTCATAGAAACTATAAAACAAGCAAATTATGCATCAAAAATAGAATCTATCAAAAACAAAACAGTTTGTAATGATCTGAACAAAGACCATACTTCTCTAACTCCAAAGCTTCTGAAACATTAGGACAACGTAGGTAATTTTAATATCAATCATGTGTAGAAATTTCAGAATTTTATCAGATCCCGGTGAATTATGGTAATTCTAGAATTGGGTGCAAAAGTTTCTGTTTTTGCTCACAACCAGGTCAACTATCATCCACACTATCCCAAAGGCTTTACTTTGGACTTTATTGAAACGAAAGCTATAAAACATGATCACTAGAGTAAGTTAATCATGTAAACACAGAAAGATAGTAGACATAAGTATTGTATTCTCTCCAACAAGCGTCTTTCTTTAATGCCTTTTTAGCTAGGCATGATGATTCCACTGATGCTCACATAAAAGTAAACATTTAAGCCACTTCCTATGGATAGGAATTTTGTGGGCAAACAATTTTTTGAACCAAGAATCCACGCCAATTTATGATGATTTTTTATGGACCAGAAGGGAGAAGTTGGGCCCTGGTTTCTCCTGGGGGGAGTCCCGAGAACGGGACAACCCACCAACGCGCACCAGGAGGCCCAGACACGCCCTAGTGGGTTGTGCCCACCACGGGTGCCCCCTGGACCGACTCTTTGCTCTATAAATACCCTAATATTCTAGAAACCCTAGGGAAGTCGATGAAATATTCATCCAGCCGCCGCAGAGTCCAGAACCACTAGATCCAATCTAGACGCCATCACGGAGGGGTTCACCACTTCCATTGGTTCCTCTCCGATGATGCGTCAGTAGTTCTTTGTAGACCTTCTGGTCCATAGTTAGTAGCTAGATGGCTTCCTCTCTCTCTCTCTCTCTCTCTCTCTCTCTTGATTATCAATACAATGGTCTCTTGGAGATCCATATGATGTAAGTCTTTTGGCGGTGTGTTTCTTGGGATCTGATGAACTTCGAGTTTATGATCAGTTATATCTTTTTATATTCATGAAAGTTATTTGAGTTCTTTGATCTCTTATATGCGTGATCTCTTATAGCCTCGTATTTCTTCTCCGACATTTGGGTTTTGTTTGGCCAACTTGATCTATTTAACTTGCAATGGGAAGAGGTGCCCGGTAGTGGGTTCGATCTTATGGTGCTTGATCCCAGTGACAGAAAGGGAACCGACACGTATGTATCGTTGCTACTAAGGATAAAAAGACGGGATCCATATATGTCGCAATAGATAAACAGATCTTGTCTACATCCTGTCATCGTTCTTATTGCATTACTCCGTTTTTCTATGAACTTAATGCACTAGATGCATGCTGGATAGCGGTCGATGTGTGGAGTAATAGTAGTAGATGCAGGCAGGAGTCAGTCTACTAATCTTGGATGTGATGCGTATGTAATGATCATTACATGGATATCGTCATGATTATTTGAAGTTCTATCAATTGCCCAACAGTAATTTGTTCACCCGCCATTTGCTATCTTTCTCGAGAGAAGCCACTAGTGAAACCTACGGCCCCGGGCTCTTCTTTCTCATATATTTGCCTTGCGATCTACTTTTTTCTTGCGTTTATTTTCAGATCTATTAAACCAAAAAAATACGAAAATACCTTTCTGCAATTGATTTGTCCGGCCATCTATTTATCCCATCTACAAATTTGCGTCACATCCTTTGCCTATCTTGAGGCGCCGCACCCCGAAAGGGATAGACAACCCCTTTAACACGTCGGGTTGCGAGGTGTTGTTCTTTGCGTGCAGGGGCTGTTTACGTTGTGTTGCTTGGTTCTCCTACTGGTTCGATAACATTGGTTTCATATCTGAGGGAAATACCTACCACCACTGTGCTGCATCATCCCGTCCTCTTTGGGGAAATATCGATGTAGGTTCAAGCGACATCATTTATCACATAATGATGTGAATTATTGGTGTTATATAACATGGCCATGTGAACTAGGTTATTGACTCTAGTGCAAGTGGGAGACTGAAGGAAATATGCCCTACAGACAATAATAAAGCTGTTATTTTATATTTCTTTATTTCATGACAAATGTTTATTATTCATGCTAGAACTGTATTAACCGGAAACTTGTCACATGTGTGAATACATTGATAAAATACTGTGTCCCAAGTAAGCCTATACTAGACTATACATGTGTGAATACATAGACATGTGTTGTCATTTGATGAACAGGATCACATCATTAGTAGAATGATGTGATGGACAAGAGCCATTAGTTAGCTATATGATCGTTCAGTTTTATTGCTATTGCTTTTTTCATGTCAAATACATATTCCTTAAAACTATCAGATTATGCAACTCTTGGATACCGGAGGAATGCCTTGTGTGCTATCAAACGTCACCTCGTAGTATAAAGATGCTCTACAGGTATCTCCGAAGGTGTTTGTTGGGTTGGCATAGATCGAGATTAGGATTTGTCACTCCAAGTATCAGAGAGGTATCTCTGGGCCCTCTCGGTAATGCACATCATAAGAAGCCTTGCAAGCAAAGTGACTAATGAGTTAGTTGCAGGATGATGCATTATGCAATGAGTAAAGAGACTTGCCGGTAAAGAGATTGAACTAGGTATGGAGATACCGAGGATCGAATCTCGGGCAAGTAACATACCGATGACAAAGCAAATAACATATGTTGTCATAACGGTTTGACTGACAAAGATCTATGTGGGAACCAATATGAGCATCTAGGTTCCGCTATTGGTTATTGACCGGAGAGGTGTCTTGGTCATGTCTACATAGTTCTCGAACCCATAGGGTCCGCACGCTTAACTTTCGATGACGATTTTGTATTATATGATTAACCGAATGTTGTTTGGAGTCCCGGATGAGATCACAGACATGACGAGGAGTCTCGAAATGGCTGAGAGGTAAGGATTGATATATTGGACCATAGTATTTGGACACCGGAAGTGTTGCGGAGGGTACTGGGTACATATCGGGTCAATGGAAGGGGTTCCGGGTTCCCCCAGCAAAAATATGGGCCTAATGGGCCAAGAGGGGAAACGCAGCAGCCAGCTGGGGCTGCTGCGTCCCCCATATGAGCCGAACGAGAGGAGGAAGGAAAGAGGGGAAGAGAGAAGGAAGGGGAGGGATTCGGCTTCCCCTTCCTTCCCTCCTTTCTCCTCCTTCCTTCCCCCTCCGGAAAATATGGTATGGGGGGCGAATTGGACTAGGACCCCAAGTAGGATTGCTCCTACTTGGGGCGCTCCAAGGATGTTCCCCTCCACCTCCCACCTATATATACGTGGGGAGGGGGTCATATTCTCGTAGTGCTTAGGCGAAGCCCTACGCGGATTACTTCACCATCACCACCAGCACGCCGTCGTGCTTACGGAACTCATCTACTTCCTCGACGCTCTGCTAGATCAAGAGTTCGAGGGACGTCATCGAGCTGAACGTGTGCAGAACTCGAAGGTGTCGTACGTTCGGTGCTTGATCGGTCGGAACGAGAAGAAGTTCGACTACATCAACCGCGTTGTCAAACGCTTCCGCTTTCTGTCTACGAGGGTATGTAGACACACTCTCCCCCTCTTGTTGCTATGCATCTCCTAGACAGATCTTGCGTGAGCATTGGAAACATTTTGAAATTGCATGCTATGTTTCCCAACAATAATGTTGTGACAAGTGTTCGAACAAATGATGGCGACACTGATGACTTCTTGATTAAGATATGACTTCGTCAGGGGTCATCTCTGAGGCCTTATCTCTTTACTTTGGTGATAGATGAGGTCACAAGGGATATACAAGGAGATATCCCATGGTGTATGCTCTTTGCGGATGATGTGGTGCATGTTGACCATAGTCAGACGAGGGTCAATAGGAAGTTCAAATTATCAAGATAAACCTTTGAATCAAAAGGTTTTAGGCTCAGTAGAACTAAAAGCAAGTACATGAGGTGAAATTTTAGTACTACTAGGCACGTGGAGGAGGAGGTTAGTCTTGATGGGCAGGTAGCGCCTTAGAATGCCACCTTTCGATATTTGGGGTCAATGTTGCAGAAAGATAGCGGTATTGATGAAAATATGAACCATCGAATCAAAGTCAGATGGATGAATTGACACCAAGCCTCTGTCATTCTCTATGACAAGAGAGTGCGACAAAAGCTAAAAGGCAAGTTCTATAAGGCGAAGTTGGCCACACTAAACCGAGTTTCCACATGAGAGGCATGATTTGTAATATCAGAGATGTTTTAGACTTAGCTAAACATAAGCACATCGGTGACTGTGTGCACGAGAATGAGTTGGATTTTGTGATGAATTCCTGAATGTGACTTCCGTGCACATGTCTTTGATCACCTATAAGGTGTTTTAGAGTAAACATGGCATTGTTTACCACCACAGGGTCTGGAGCAATCTTACTTGGGACACAAACCAAAGCGATAGACTTGTTGGCTTTTTCAATTGTTGAATTTCACATCAAATTCCACCTACAAAATATAGCTGTCAATTTCACATGGACCCTGGTTGCAGTCTATTGGGGAGTTCAATATGACAATAAATCCCCTTTCCTTCGGAAATTGGTGAACTTGGCTAAGTATAACCCACAGCCAATGCTTATTTGGGGGACTTCAATATCCTAAGATACCAGGAAGAAAAAAATAATGACCGCTTTGCCACTCACTAGCATTTATTTTTAAATGATGTAACCAATAGTTGGAAACTTCAGGAAGACAATATGTTAGTGCGGCAATTCACTTGGGCCAACAACTCCCAACAAAAATGACCCTTGAGGGGTTCCCGCAAGGGGTGCCCCTCAGTTAGTTGCTCTCCTGTTGGCGGCTTCTGTGCTCTGTTGTGCGCATAGAACAAGGTGCACCTTGTAAGCAAAAGCTACGATGTACCTACCCGTAAAAAAAGTGCACCTCGTAATCAAAACCAATGATGAACCTCTACAAAAAGTGAGACTCGTATGCAAGGGCTATACTAAATACATGATCACGCAGTACTTTTAATCAGAGATCCCATAAAGTTTCTATCGAGGGTTCTGTTCCGCAATGTATGGAACGCGTCTGGCGTTCGATATAACATACACTTTCAAACGTCAAACTTCATATTGGTTTGACAGCACTGACGGAGCTTCCGCAAAGTCGACTGGGTTGTGGCCCTCCCAAGGCTAGAGCAAAAAAGTATTAATATATAGGCATGATGCCCAACTGGCCAGCCCACCAGTAGTGCAGCCCACGAAACCTCCGATAGAGCAGCACGCATCAGCCTAGCAAACAGACAGTCGTTCCATGAAAAAATAAGAGTAGCGGAGGTGCTCAGGACCAGCCGTCGACGGCAGCCTCATAGTGCAGACGACGGCCACCCGCACACATCAGTTCCTCCCTCCGGCATAATGGAAGTTGAGGAAGATCAAATGGTATGGCTTAGTTTTGTTTAGAGTAGCATATATAGATAGTCATGTGTCACAGATTATTTTGCTTTGTAGTAGTGTATAGATGGTCAAATGTCATGGCTGATTTTAATTTGGGGTAATACATGCATCTGCTCATCTTGTAATCAATTAGAACAGAAGGTATTGAGTAGTGACCAATATCCAATAAAATAGTATATATGGTTCGGAACTAGAAATATTTTGTGCTCTCTCGCCCGCCCAACTTTTCTTATGTAGCTTCGCCACTGTTTGACAGTCTTGTTCGTACCATTTACCTAGAAAATAGATGGGTTAATCTTCAACCGTCTCGTACCCTACTTATGAATTACAGTTCCATTTTCAGCTTAATTTGATAGGAAATTATAGAATTGGAATGACCTAATTGTTATGTATCAAAAGAATATAACTCCCAACTTTGCAAATTTTATTGCATAACTATCCAAATTCCACCATGGCCTAACTATTTTTTTTCACGTATAGGGCCGTTGAAATGTATACAATCCGTTTCTGGCTAGATGGGCCATACACGAAAGCTAAAAAGGTGAGGAGCAGTTGTGCGACCGAGATGATGATCTTTCTGCAATGTTGGAGTATTGATGTGTAATCAAACTACATATTTTGAGCACATGTAGGGTCTCCTCTTGGAAATCGCACGTTCAAAAATCGTCAAATATTGATCTACTATCTCTGTTGGTCGAGAGGATACATCCTAAAGTCTTCTCTTAGATGAGATGCCTATCACAATATAATAAGTTCCAGCGAAGGATAATCAAGGATAAGCCAAGAACATGTAACCTACCACTAACCACCACTTCACGCACCTATTATTTCAGGTAATTAAATGATGTACCAGGAAGTCCACTGCCATAAATGTAAAATGCATTGTTGGCGCCTAAATGCATTGATGGTCCGCGCAAAGTTGGAGTATTGAGCAACTGCAGGGAATCGCACGTTAAAAAAAGGTCAAATATTCATCTACCATCTCTATTGGTCGAGAGGATACATCCTAAAGATCTCATCACAAATACAAATATAACAAGTTGCAGCGTAGGATACTCAAGGACAAGTTGCAGCGTAGGATAACCATGCTTCACGCACCTATTATTTTACGTAATTAACGATGTATCATGAAGGTGACTGCAGTAAATATAAAATGCATTGATGGCGCATAAATGACAAGTGGGCGCCAATAGCCATCGCAGCTTGGAGAAAAGTGTGTTGGACGCTAGTGCACAATGACACAGCTTGTCATTATGCTGATACAAACTTGTTGTGTTTTGTGTTTTCTATGCAAATAAGACACAGCTTGCTACTCGTTTTATATAAGGTAGACTGACTTCATAAAAAGATACTAAGTCGTGATACCACAGCCCATTTCTTAGGGCATCTCCAACGCAGGCCGCTAAAACATGCACAGTATTTGTCTACAGATGTGGACGGACGTGTTCACAGCAGTGATACGGGAGCCAGCCATCCAACCGTGCCCACATCCATTTCAAAACAAATTTAAACAAACCAAACGAACTTCATTAAACACGACGGAATGCACTAAAATTCAGACATAATCTATACCTACTAATAAAATAAATAGGTATTCTTGGTCCATCATGCTATTTTGCAGAAAACCCTCTCAAGTTTTCGGTAATAAGTCAGTAGTACATATTAATCGATTTTTAAAAAAATCCATAGCTTTTTAACCCTAAATCCAAATTTAACATATTATATATGAAATTTGATTAGAAAAATATGTAAAATCTGAATATGAAATTATTTTTAACGGCTAACCATTTTATAATGCTATTTACGATGAAAAATTAATCAATAGCGCATGATCAATCTTTCCTTCATACCAGTGCCACTGGTAGAAAAAGGGTCAAACGTGAAGCACATTAGTGCCGGTTTGTATTTGAGCCGGCACAAATGTATACATTAGTGCCGGTTCCAACGGCTAGCCGGGCCACTCTCATTAGTACCGGTTCGTGGCTAACCTTTAGCACCGGTTCGTGCCACGAACCGGTACTAATGAGAGTGGTGGCAGGATGTTGTCAGTCTGGGCCCCCTCCAGCACCTTTAGTACCGGTTCTTGGCACGAACCGGTACTAAAGGTCGTCCTACATAAACCCTTCGTCCACCCGAGCTCGCTCTGTTCTTCCCCTTTCCCCTCTCATCTCTGTTCTTCCCCTCTTCCTCTCGAGCTCATCACACATTTTGCCCAAAATTTGTCAAGATTTAAAGGCCCCCATCCATTCAAATGATCACAAAGGTTAGCAACTTTGTCCTTTCATCTCTCATTGCTAGACTAGCTCTTGCAATGCTTTATATAGTTATTAATTTGTGAGTTTAGTAATTTGGGAGGAAATATATATATATGTGCTAGTATTTGATTTATTGCAACTTGAGGTCAAAAATAACACTTAGTTTGCATATGTAGGTGTGGTTTACTAAGTGCCTTCTAAATCTCCGTCGTAACCACCGTCGATCGCCCGCACCGTCCCGTCGCCGGCACCACCTTGTGGTGAGCCTCTTGTTCATGAAATTTTATATAAAAAATTGATGTTTGTGTGATTT
Source organism: Triticum aestivum (assembly GCF_018294505.1). Lineage (NCBI taxonomy): Eukaryota > Viridiplantae > Streptophyta > Magnoliopsida > Poales > Poaceae > Triticum > Triticum aestivum. Next base: position 7,626,413 of record NC_057810.1, read on the forward strand.
GGATATATAGTTACTCGTATAATAATTATCTTACCCGTACGTTGTTTGTTATACATAGTGCCATGGTTTTGATATCCGTCCCCGTCGGCCCTCGTCCTTGTTATGATTCGGATGTGGTAAATTCTCTTTTAAAACTATTTGTTGCATTTCGTGTTTATGAAAAATTATGCCCATCAAGTTGACATAGATATTTTTATCTAGGAGGTATGTGAACCGGAAATTCCAACCGACCCTATTGTCGAGGGGTTAAATTTAGTTGAAAGAGAAAACGAGTACTTGAAAGAAAAACTGAAAAGAATTGAGGGGGAGAAGATGGAATTGGAGTTGCATGTTGCCGATGTCTTTAATTATCATGCTTGATTAATTATTATCTGATCAAATTCCATTCTCGTAAAGGCCCTGAAGCAGGCGCAGGGGACTGATCTGTGTGCATTCTGCGTTTGCAAGAACATTCGCATGATGGCGTCCGAAAGGAGTAGATCTCAAAGACAGGAATGGGTACGCTTGTCAGAACACTATTCACAATTTTTACACCATTATCGATATCTAGTCAGACAACTAATACACATGCATATTGATCTCCTTCTTAACAGTTCAAAGAGGTGCGGGAGAAGCTCCTAGAAACGGAGCGCGTAGAAGCACTTCAAGAGGAAATAGCGGGATTTTTGCTCGACCAGGTCATAAATCCGAAGGGGGGATACTATTACCTGCTACTGCCCCCATGAAAACCACTTCCAATTGTCATCGTGCTCCGAAGGCACCAATTAGGCTAATGCCACTGGCTCCGAAGGCAACATGCATATGTAGGAGAAATTGCATATAGCTATACATGTGTGTATGTGTGAATTAATTAATATGGTGGTTTGTGAGACATTGATGATATATATATGCATGATTGGTTCCACTAGAAATTCTATATATATGCATAACGTGTACAATGTGTAGTAACGTAAAATACCAGCAAACAAAAAAGAATTAAAATGGAAACACAAAATTAAATAAAAAAGAAATCATAAAACTAAAAAAAAACCAAACCTTATAGTACCGGTTGGTCTTACCAACCGGTACTAAAGGGCTCCAGGCCCCCGGAGCTGGCTCGTGCCACGTGGTTTCCCTTTAGCACCGGTTCATGCTGAACCGGTACTAAAGGGGAGGGGGGCTTTAGTGCCCACACTTTAGTGCCGGTTACGGAACCAGCACTAAAGGGCCTTACGAACCGGTGCTATTGCCCGGTTCTACACTAGTGTGCCGCTCCGAATTGAAAATGAACACTTCGGCAAAACCAGGATGGGGAACAAAAACAATATCTATAACCACGTATGCACGCCTCATCAAGACTTCACAGAAAAATAGATTTATCATCCTATGCCGAAAGGGAGACGTGTTAAGATTGACACACTCAAATGTGTTGTGATGGTGTGAACACTAAGGCCAGCATCGACGAGAGTGGGAAGGATAAATAGAAACACAGATGGGATACCATGTGTTGAAATAAAGGACATTAGATTAGGAAGTGGTTCTTTTTCACCCATTGCAATGCACGGGATCATTTGCTAGTTTACATAAAACGGACGATATTTTGTACGTCCAACTTCAATTTAAAAAATAAAGCCAGACTATCTTGTGCCGGACGGTGACCTCATATGCGTGGGCGACCTGGCCAGCGGCACCGCCATCGCCGTCCGTGACGTCGTTGTCGTCGGAGTAGCCCTTCCAGCAGCGGAATGGCGCGGGGGCGCAACAGCCCTACCCGGCCGCCGCCTGGCGCTTGCAGATTAGCCGCTCCGCTTCGTCCTACGCCTTCGCCAATGCTGACCCTGGCCGGGGTGCCCTGGTGGCCTTGCCCTACCAGCAGCTGCTAATGTATCACTAAGCGACGACTCCTCGCCGATCTTGGCGAGCCCCCCATCGAGGCTGTCTCCACCGTGGTGAGCAGCCGGTCATAGGCACATGCATCCACAAGGTCGGGGACCACACGTTAGGCTGCAGCCTTGTCCGACATGGCGAACACCAATCGGCGTGCCACGTTGCACCGCTCACGCCATGCTGCCTACCTCGCTGCCATGTCCTCCACCGTGACGACGCTCCTCGACGATGAGGAGCCACCACCGCCACGACCATCGAGGTAGTGGAGGAGGCGCCCGCATGCCTTCGCGATCACCGGCGGAACAACCTACTCCATTAAGACCATGCAGCGCCAATCGCGGCACGGTCGCGACGCCGACTCCTCCTTCATGTGGCGTCAAATTTGGGCACCACGTGTGTGGATGGCGGCTCCGGATTCATACGTCGGAGAGGCGACAAAGGCGGCTCCTCCTACATGTGGGATGGCGGCGGTGATGCGGCGCCGAACCATGGTCCCAGAGTGACCGCTCCGTCAGGAGCTTAATTTGGCTCACGAACTCAACGTCCATGATAGCCACCTATGCGGCTGCTCCGGTGGCTACTTCCATGGCCGCTAATCCTCCTCGTTGACGGAGGAGATGTCAATCTCCTCCTTCTCAAAGGAGCCGACGACCATGAAGGTCAAGGGCCCCGGAGAACCATGTCGTCGGCGCCGTGATTTGGATCCCGATGATCCGTAGTCGCCACCGCCTGCTGGCGCGAAGAACCTGGGTACGGTATGGAGAAAGTGGCCTAAGCGGCACTGGAGCAAGGAGGAGAGGAAAGGACTGGTGAGGGTGGGAGCGGAGAGGATCAGAGAGGAGTGCAGTGTGGACGGCGTCGGAGTCTTGCTTAAATAGGCACAGACGAGCGAATTCACGGGAAGCCCGCTTCAATGAGGCACGGCGCCTGTAGTAGGCTTCTCAGTCGCCGCATCAAAATTGAAGTGGCATTGCCCGCTCATCCGGTTGCGTCGATCTGACCCGCACCAATGTCGTGGAGTCATGTTCGCTATAGAGCGACGCTGACTGGCATCAATGTGCGGCAACCGCTTCGCGAGGGAAAGGGTTTTGGGTGGGACCGAGGTATCATATGCGTGCATGGCAGTAGTCCGGACACCCGAAAAGCCCCCTGGTTTTCGTCTGGTTTGCGGGAAGATGGACATCCGGACCACTCCGCGGACCGATAGGATATCGCGGTGGATGCCAAAAGTGTCCGATGCTCACCCTCTGGCCGCTCTCTCTCTCTCTCTCTCTCTGGCACGGATCGAGGAATAAGAAAGAAGAAATAAGGCACTATGGATAGGGTGGTTTTCTTCCCGCGCACGAACGCCCGCCTCACATTCAGCGGTTTCCTTCAGCACGAACTTAATACAACAACAGTACATTGGGGGAGGGGGAGGTTAGATGAGAGGTCCTATTGGACGCTCGCGAGCGGCAAACAGCAGAGCATTCGCTGAAGAGCACGCCAAACGGGCCGGCCCATTTGTAGGCGCTGAATGTAAAAACTCAATAAAATTGAAGGAGGATCCTGGACTCGAACTCCCTCCCGCACGCTAAAAATACAGTTGCTAACCAGCCGAGGTAGTCATCTCTACTTGGCCACGATGCAGCGCAAACTTTTAACTAATAGCTACACTGGCAGACCCGTTTTTAAAAAGTTCCACTTGGAAAAATGTGAACAAATTTCCTTCAAAAAAGCCAATAATTTTTTACATATGGAAAAACCAAAACTCGAACAACTTCTAAAACACGAATTTTGAAAAAAGTGAACATAAATTGAAAACATGAACAAATTTTTTATATAGGCTGAACAGTTTTTAAATATACATTTAAAGCTTTTCTAATATACGCTGAACAATTTGTAAAAACACATTGAACATTTCTGTGATATATGCTGAGCAAGTTTTCCAAATACACAATGAACATTTCGTAGTATGCGTTGAACAAATTCTTGATATACGATGAACGAGTTTAAAATACAAGGTGAACAATTCCTTAATATATGGTGAACATTTTTTTATAATATAAGGTGAATACTTTTTTAATATACGATGAACATCTTTTAATACGTGCTGGACCTTTTATATACTAAAAAATATAAACAGAGAAAAGAAACAGTAAAAAAAGAAAAAAGAAAAGAAAAGAAAGGAATAAGCAGAGAAAAAGAAAAAGAAGAAAAAAATCGAAAATAGAATAAAACCTAGTAAAAAATGAAAAAACCGGTCCAGGGAACCTTCTAGAAAGTTCCCAAAACCGGCCAGGAACCTTCACGAAGGTTCCCAAGATCCGGCAACGAAGAAAGGAAAGATCCCAACGAAGAAACAGGTGCCAAGCTGAATCGTGGGCCGGCCCAAGTGGAAGCGACAAGTCCCGCTCTTCAGCAAAGCTGCGAAGATTTGACGCTAACGAGCGTCATATAGAAATCACCAGCTTAGACAGGAGCGCCCATGATGCCTCTCAGCCACTCTCCCAATTGCGCACGATCAGCACGCACTGGCCCAGGACGCGCCGTGGCGCGCTCTACGCGGGCGGGCTCCAACAGAATGCCACGATTACCACGCAACTGCTTCTAACAAACACACGCACACACACAGGCCATACACAAGTCGAACAATGCCCATACAATTGGCAGACCATTTCCAGACATACACATGCACACCTGCCACAGACCCGATGTGGCAACCGACGACACCCGGCTCGTCCAGCTGGCGCCCGCCCGCACGCAGGCCGCACTCAGCGTCGCTTATTACCCAGCATCCAGACCGCTCGGTCCGGACGGATGCAGGTGGTTACAGGGTCTGCATTGAAGATGTCCTTAGTTTTTTTTTTTGCCATTTTCTACCCCATTAACTAACTATAACCAAACTTAACTCAGTGGATTAGCCCGTGCTCATTTCCAATGTCATTCTGTATTCTGAGACCAACTACTGCAATTTCATATACTAGTACAATACAAATTGCAGCCCTTGAAGACATAACCAAGAAGTGGCTCATTTCGTCTGTCGGTCGAGATATATCAGTCTTTCCACGAGTCTCGACCCTGGCAGCTCGTCCACCATTATCACGGGCAAGTGGGTCTTTCGGAACAAGACTCGTTCGGATGGCACTCTCGAGCGCTATAAAGCTCGCTGGGTGGTTCGGGGCTTTCGGCAACGCGCGGGCGTGGACTTTACCGACACCCTTTTCCCGGTTGTTAAACCGGGCACGATCCGCGCCGTTCTCCAGCTAGCTGTGTCCCGAGCTTGGCATGTACATCAGTTGGACGTGTCCAACGCCTTCTTACAAGGTCACCTAGCTGAGCAGGTGTTCTGGGAGTAGCCCACCAGCTTTGTCGACGCCACGCATCCAGATCATGTGTGCTTGCTTTCCCGTTCTCTTTACGGGTTGAAGCAGGCACCTCAGGCCTGGTACCAGCACATCACCGCCTTCCTGCAGATGCTCGGATTTACATCGACTCGTTCTGATGCGTCCCTCTTCGTGTATCATCACGGAGTTGACACGGCCTACTTGCTGCTGTACGTCGATGACATCATTCTGACGGCATCTACTGTCGCGCTCCTCCAGTGGCTCACTGCTCGTCTTGGCGATGAGTTTGCCCTGAAGGACTTGGGTCCCCTGCAATACTTCCTTGGCATTGAGGTGGTTCGACGACCAGATGGGTTCTTCCTGCACCAGCAGCACTACGCCCATGAGCTTCTCGATCGAGCTGGCATGCTTAACTGCAAGCCTGCTTCTACGCCCGTCGACACCAAGGCCAAGGTTTCCGCTTTGGAGGGTTCGCCTGCATCTGATGGGGCCTTCTGCCGCTCCATTGTGGGTGCCTTGCAGTACATGACCCTGACGCGCCTCGACTTGCAGTATACTGCTCAGCAGGTCTGCCTTCACATGCATGCTCCACGCGACTCTCACTGGACTTTGGTGAAGCGTATCCTCCGATACATACGCCGGCACCCAGTCCTTGGGACTTACGCTGACGGCCTCCGCCTCCACTGATCTCTTGGTCCTCCAAGCGACAGCCCACCGTGTCCCGCTCGAGTGCCGAGACTGAGTATCGAGCAGTGGCTAATGCCGTTGCTTAATGCTTTTGGCTCCGTCGGCTGCTTCAGGAGTTGCTTTGTGACGTTCACAAGGCCACGCTCGTCTACTGCGACAACGTCTTCGCCGTCTACCTCTCCACCAACCCGGTCCATCATCGTCGAACGAAGCATATTGAGCTCGATATACACTTTGTTCGCGAGCAGGTGGCTCTTGGGCGCATCCGGGTCCTCCACGTCCCGACGGCGCAGCAGTTCGCCGACGTCATGATGAAAGGACTGCCTACTTCTATCTTCGAGGAGTTCAGGTCCAGTCTTTGCGTCTTTGGCGACGATTCGACTGCGGGGGGTGTTGAATATATGGTTTGTGCATGTATATTGTATAGCCTAGCCCACCTCCTAGTCTTTGTATAGTTGAGGTTGTGGCCCACCTTGTACTCCATATATACGTGCACTATGCACCGATCAATACATCGTGAAGCATTGCCAAAACTCTCGTTTCCAACATGGTATCATACCTAAGATCCTAACCCTAACCCGTGTGCCGCCGCCGCCGCGATCCCCATCACCGCCGCCGCCGCCACCACCCACCACCGCCGCCGCCACCACCCGCCGCCATTGCCGCCACGACCGCCGCCCCCGTGTGCGCCGCCGCCACCGCTTCAGCCTCCACCCTGCCGCGCCGCCCTCCAGGCTGCGCCTCCACCTCTCGGCCGCTCCGCTCCCCCGCGAGACGCAGCCTCCCCCATCCCCTCATGGCCTCCGCCGGCTCCTCCGACACCACCCGCAGCCGCCGCACCAACCCGTTCAAAGGTCCCGATCCCGTCGTCATCTGTGACCTCAACATCCTCGCTCGGGTTCCCGTCGTCCTCGACCACCTCACCTCCACATACTATGCATGGAAGACATACTTCTCCCTCGTGTTCCGGGTGTACAACATCCGGGATCACATCGATGGCTCCATGGACTCCCGCTTCATGGAGGACGATGAGGAGTGGATGTCCATCGATGCCACTCTCATCCGTTGGTTCTACACCACCATCTCGAAGGACCTCTTCCACACGGTGGTCTCCGCCGACGATGATGCTCACACCGTTTGGACCAACCTCAACAGCTTCTTCACCGACAACGCGCTCCAACGCAAGGTTTTCTTGCACGGCGAGTTTTCTGGGTGCCAGCAGCTCGACTCGTCTGTTGATGATTACTGCATGCACCTCAAGAAGCTTGTTGACGAGCTCCGTGACCTTGGTGAGATGGTCTCCGACGAGCTCCTCCTCAGCACCCTCATCACCGGCCTGAACGACGATTTCGGGAACGCCGCCTCCAACATCCCCCTCATCACCAACCCGACGTTCCTGAAGATCGGTGCGTACCTAAAGTTGTAGGAGCGGACAATGCGGATGTCATGCACCTGGGCCACCCACACCGCCCTCACCGCCGGTACCCGCGGTGGTGCGCCGCCCACCGCCCCGGGCCCCTTCCAGGCGCCGCCGCTGCCCGGGTTCCGGTACCCGCAGCAGTCGCTGGCCCCGCCGCAGCCCCCCACCGAGCAGCAACAGCAGCGCCGTGGGGGCCGCCGTGGACGAGGCGGCCGCAAGCAGCAGCAGCAGCATGCTGCGCCCGGCGGGGCGCCGCGCCACCACCAGCAGCAGCTCCCACCGGCGCCCTGGCAGGCCGGCCAGAACCCCTGGACCGGATTTGTGCATGCATACTCCATGCCTGTACCGCGTGCTCCCGTTCCGGGACTCTTTGGCGCCCACCCTGCCGCTCATCAGGCGCTTCATGAGGACCCTCAGGCGTACCCGCCCGTGCCGCCCTACGGCCCCTCCGCGGCCTATGGCCTGCCTTCGGCCGGTCGGTTCGTGGCGCCACCGCCTCAGCCGGCGCCATCCGCCCTGGCTCTTCTGCCGGCGCCTTGGGACCCCATGCTCCTAGCGGCCCTCCACACCGCCCCCACGCCGCAGCAGTACACTGGCGGTGGCGACTGGTATATGGACACCGGAGCCACGGCTCACATGGCCGCCAACCCCGATAACCTTCTTGCCGCTCACCCGTTCACACCGCTGCTCTCATTACCGTGGGTGACGGTTCTTCCATGCCTATTACTCATGTCGGCCATGCTGCTTTTCCTTCTAACTCCATGTCGTTATATCTTTCTGACGTACTTGTCTCTCCTGACATCATTAAAAATCTTGTTTCCATTCATTCTCTTACACGTGAATATCCTGTTACCATTGAATTTGACATGTTTGGCTTTTCTGTTAAGGATGCCCGTACCCGGATGGTGCTCTACCGATGTGATAGCCCCGACGAGCTCTACCCGGTCCACTCATCCACCTCCTCTATCGCTGCACCCATGGCACTTTCCGCCGGACTGGAACTTTGGCACGTCCGTCTCGGTCATCCCAACAGCGCCACCCTTCGTCATATTCTTCGGAGTTTTTCATTCACGTGTAATAAGGTCGATGATCACACTTGTCGTGCTTGTCGTCTCAGCAAACATGTTCGTCTTCCTTTTAGCAATTCCTCGCATGTCGCATCATACCCGTTTGAGTTAATTCATAGTGATGTTTGGACCTCTCCTGTTGCAAGTAACACAGGCTATATTTATTATCTTGTCATACTTGATGATTTTTCGCACTATGTGTGGACCTTCCCGTTGCGGCGAAAGTCGGACTCTGTTGCCACTCTCACCGCTTTCTACTCATATGTCTCCATGCAATTTGGACATCCCATTCATGCGTTGCAAACAGACAACGGGAATGAGTTTGATAACCTTGCGATCCGTAACCTTCTCGCCACCCACGGCACGATCTTTCGTCTCACTTGCACGTACACTTCGCAACAAAACGGCCATGCTGAGCATGTGCTTTGCACTCTTAACGACTGCGTTCGCACCCTCCTCTTTCACGCCAACGTGCCACCACGTTTTTGGCCCGACGCGCTTGCCACCACTACAAAAAAAGACACATCCGTGACATTTTGGGCTGAACCAATTTTTTTCTGTCATACATATGACACTTCTATGATGATAATTGTGACAAAACCCGGTATCATCTTAGATGTGGTGGGCTCCTACTTCTATGACAAAAAATCATTACAAAAAATGGGCTTTTCATCCTGGGCGGGCCGGAGACGCAGCTGCATGACATTCTTTGGGCCGTCCATGACGGAAAAAACCGTGGTAGAAGCGAGGGGGAGGAAAATTTCAGAGAGTTCCCGGTTACAGTGGGAGGTCGGAGGCCGAGCGATGCACATTTGTCTCGTAAGGAATGCACATGTGTGCGAGGCGTTGGCTCTAATTGAACTCGAGTGAGGCGTTGGGCTCTAATGAAGCTGAGCAATTGCACTGCAGACTACGCGTTACTGAACCCGAGCGATCGATCGATGACTGTTAATTGAACCCGATCGAGTGATTCCTTCGCTACTGCTGCTAACTGAAGCCGATCGATTGGATGAACAGTGAGCGTCGCGGGGGGATTTGGATGAACAGTGAGCCGTGGCGTTGCCTCTGGATGAACAGGACCCCGTGGTGTGGAGGGCTGGATGAACAGTAGACGGTGGAGGGGTGGTTGAACAGGACCCTGTGGTTTGGAGGGCTGGATGAACAGTAGACGATGGAGGGGTGCCCGTGGAGGGGTGGTTGAACAGTAACCGGTGGAGTAGCACACGGTGGAGGCTGGAGGAACAGGAGCCCGTGGAGGCTGGAAGAGGTCGACGGTAGCCCGTGGAGGCTGGAGGAGGTCGACGGTGGAGATGAACAATATCCCGTGGAGTCCCGTTTTGCGGTACGCCACACCCCTCCCAATGAACAGGACCCCTGTTTCGACCGTAGCGCTCCAACACAAGTCTGTTTCGTCCTTTTTGCGGTACGCCACACCCCTCCCGAT
>NC_057810.1:7636521-7689705 GCF_018294505.1 Triticum aestivum
CGATGAACAGGACCCCTATTTCGACCGTAGCGCTCCAACACAAGTCTGTTTCGTCCGTTTTGCGGTACGCCACACCCCTCCTGATCAACAGGACCCCCGTTTCGACTGTAGGAGGTCCGTTCCCTCCGTTTTGTGGTACGCCACACCCCTCCCAATCAACATGACTCCCATTTCGACCGTAGGAGGTCCGTTTCGTCCGTTTTGCGGTACGCCAGACCCCTCCCGATCAACAGGACCCCGTTCCGAACGTAGGAGGTCCGTTTCCTCCGTTGTGCGGTACGCCAGGCCTCGTTACCATCGCCTGTTCCGTCCAAGCCCTCCCGATGAACACGACCATGCATTCCGTTCTGACCCAGCCGGTTGGCTCCCACACGTTCCGTTGCCTCCCGATGAACACGACGCATTCCATTGCCTCCCCATGAACACGACGCATCCTGTTGCCTCCCCATGAACACGATGACGACGTTGTTTCTCTGTTCCGACCCAGCCATATCAACGAGCCCTCGCCCTACATATGCGCGAGTAGGCGTTCAAGACCCCGCCCGTATGTACACATACGTGGTCGTATTTTCTTTCTTGTACTCTGGCCGCTGTACGTACATGTACATGCTACGTGCGCGCCTCTACTACGACACGTGCGCGCCTCTACATCCACCAGTATATATGTACATACACGTTCGCGACCAGAATGACCGCTACCTACGCTTCAACCAGGTGGGTTTCGACTGTCAGGCACTTTTTTGCGTGCGAAGATGTAGCTGGTGGGTCCCAGCAGTCAGGGGGCGAATTGTTTTGTTTGTTTTGCCCGGACGCACTTCCTTGCGTGTGAAGGTGTAGCTGGTGGATCCAAGCAGTCAGGGGGGAAACGTTTTTTCCGCGAAATACGGTGGCCCGTCCGGTGGGTCCCCACTGTCAGGTGGAGGAATAATTATTTTGCGCGTAATAAGGAGGCACTTCCTTGCTGCGGCCGTGGACCCAACTGTCAGCGTCTCCACGCACACTACTCTTCCAATGGAAGCCGGCCGTTGACCACATTTGCCACACCGCGCCGAGAGCACCACGGTGGTGGATGACGGCGAGGCCTAGGAAGGGGACGACATGGAGGCAGGAAAGACTCGGCAGTTGTTTCCCACGTGGAGGGGAGTACGACTGTATGAGGGTTTACTGGTTCGTCTGCCGTCGCCGCAGAATAACAGCAGGTGTGGGTGACTGGAGAGATGGCTAGGCCAGCAATGGGAGTACGGTGGGGCGGTGAGGCCTGCGTGGCAGCACAGCCGGCCGCGGGGAGGAGGGAGCAGGCAGTCCCGCCGGCGCTTGTTTGAGCGGCTGGAGCAGGAAGAGCAGAGATTGAAGAAGCACGACGGCCGTTGGATGGAGCCCATATTTGCTAATTCTTAAAGTTTTTCTGGAGCCCATATTGTTAGCATTACAGCCCATATTGTGGCCACGGTTAAAAAATTATACGAAAATTTGCATATTTCGGTGCGGTCCGAACTGTTTTTAATCCCGAAATTTCGACTCACATTCAAACTGGTTTTAAAAAGAAATGTATATCAATATAAAATCCAACAAATTCTCCACGCATAAAAATTAATGTAATTTAAAATCTTGAAATGAAAAAAAAATATTTGAAACTAATTGCCGGTTCGATGTGTTTTAAAAATGTACAGCCCATTTCTCATTATTGATGGGCCATTTTCTAGGCCAGCCGAATGAAAACTCTCCTCTTCTTGAAAGATTTGCAGCCCAACAGGCCTGACAAAGCGACTTACTTGGCAAATTACAAAAAAACTGGGCTGTGGCCGTGGACCCAGCTGTCAGCCTCTCCACCTACAGTACTCTTCTGATGGAAGTCGTTCCTTGACCACGTTGACCATGCCGAACGGAGAGCACCACGGCGGTGGACGACGGCGAGGCCTAGGAAGGGGATGACGCGGAGCCGGGGAAGACGCGGTAGTGGAAGCCCGCGCGGAGAGGAGTACGAGGGTTCACTGGTTCGGCTGCGGTGTGAGGCTGCCGTCACCGCAGGGCCTGGCCAGCAGTGTGAATAGTAGGAGGCGGTGAGGCCTCCACGGCAGCACAGCCGGCCACGGGAGGCAGGAGCATGCGGCACGACCTGCACTGCTTTGGGCGGTTGGAGCAAGAAGACCAGAGGTTGAAGAAGCACTATGGTCGTTGGATGGACATCGTACTGTCACTGGAGCTAGAATCGTTCATATTGACTAAGTTGACAAAGCCCTTCGTCCCCGTCAACTTAGTAGGCCCACAAGTCACCCTCCCACCAAGGTGGGTCCCAGCTAGCCGGGGGAGTATTCATATTTTTGTGCGTAATAACGAGGCACTTCCGGTGGGTCCGAGCTGACAGCGGGGGAATGTTTTTTTTGCAAAATACGGTGGCCCATCCGGTGGGTCCCAGCAGTCAGGGGGAAACAATTTTTTTCGCAAAATACTGCTGGCCCGTCCGGTGGGTCCTCGCTGTCAGGTGGAGGAATAATTATTTTCCGCCTAATAAGGAGGCACTTCCTTGCGGCTGTCGTGGACCCAGCTGTCAGCCTCTCCACGTACAATACTCGTCCGATGGAAGTCGGTCGTCGACCACATTGACCACACCGCGCCGAGAGCACTACGGCGGTGGACAACGGCGAGGCCTAGGAAGGGGACGACGCGGAGCCGGGGAAGAGGCGGCAGAGGAAGCCCGCACGGAGTGGAGTACGAGGGTTCACTGGTTCGGCTGCGGTATGAGGCTGCCGTCGCCGCACGGCCTAGCCAGCGGTGGGAATAGTAGGGGCGGTGAGGTCTAAATGGCAGCATAGCCGGCCATGGGAGGCAGGAGCATGCGGCACGACCGGCGCTGCTTTGGGCGGCTGGAACAAGAAGACCAGAGGTTGAAGAAGCACTATGGCCGTTGGATGGACATCGTACGGTCACTGGAGCTAGAATCATTCATATTGACTAAGTTGACAAAGCCCTTAATCCCTGTCAACTTAGTAGGCCCACAAGTCAGCCTCCCACCAAGGTGGGTCCCAGCTAGCCGGGGGAGTATTCATATTTTTGTGCGTAATAAGGAGGCACTTCCGGTGGGTCTGAGCTGACGACGGGGGGAATGTTTTTTTCGCGAAATACGGTGGCCCGTCCGGTGGGTCCCAACAGTCAAGGGGAAACAATTTTTTCGCAAAATACTAGTGGCCCGTCCGGTGGGTCCCCGCTGTCAGGTGGAGGAATAATTATTTTCCGCGTAATAAGGAGGCACTTCCTTGCTGCGGCCGTGGACCCAGCTGTCAGCGTCTCCACGCACACTACTCTTCCGATGGAAGCCGGTCGTTGACCACATTTGCCACACCGCGCCGAGAGCACCACGGTGGTGGACGACAGCGAGGCCTAGGAAGAGGACGACACGGAGGCAGGGAAGACTCGGCAGTTGTTTCCCATGTGGAGGGGAGTACGACTGTACGAGGGTTTACTGGTTCGTCTGCCGTCGCCGCAGAATAACAGTAGGTGTGGGTGAGTGGAGAGATGGCTAGGCCAGCAATGGGAGTACGGTGGGGCGGTGAGGCCTGCGCGGCAGCACAGCCGGCCGCGGGGAGGAGGGAGCAGGCAGTCCCACCGGCGCTTGTTTGAGCGGCTGGAGCAGGAAGAGCAGAGATTGAAGAAGCACGACAGCCGTTGGATGGATATCCAACAGTCACTGCTTGTGCGTCGACCTCTTTTTAGGAAAGCCTCAAATCTGTGAAAAACAACATACATCCATCTGCCATTATTTCTAATAATTTACAGCCCATTTGCTAATTCTTAAAGTTTTTCTGGAGCCCATATTGTTAGCATTACAACCCATATTGTGGCCCCGGTTAGAAAATTATACGAAATTTTGCATATTTCGGTGCGGTCTGAACTGTTTTTAATCCCGAAATTTCGACTCACATTCAAACTGGTTTTAAAAAGAAATGTATATCAATATAAAATCCAACAAATTCTCCACGCATAAAAATTAATGTAATTTAAAATCTTGAAATAAAAAAAAAGATATTTGAAACTAATTGTCGGTTCGATGTGTTTTAAAAATGTACAGCCCATTTCTCATTACTGATGGGCCATTTTCTAGGCCAGCCGAATGAAAGCTCTCCTCTTCTTGAAAGATTTGCAGCCCAACAGGCCTGACAAAGCGACTTACTTGGCAAATTACAAAAAACTGGGCTGTGGCCGTGGACCCAGCTGTCAGCCTCTCCACCTACAGTACTCTTCTGATGGAAGTCGTTCCTTGACCACGTTGACCATGCCGCGCGGAGAGCACCACGGCGGTGGACGACGGCGAGGCCTAGGAAGGGGATGACGCGGAGCCGGGGAAGACGCGGCAGTGGAAGCCCGCGCGGAGAGGAGTACGAGGGTTCACTAGTTCGGCTGCGGTGTGAGGCTGCCGTCACCGCAGGGCCTGGCCAGCGGTGTGAATAGTAGGGGGCGGTGAGGCCTCCACGGCAGCACAGCCGGCCACGGGAGGCAGGAGCATGCGGCACGACCTGCACTGCTTTGGGCGGCTGGAGCAAGAAGACCAGAGGTTGAAGAAGCACTATGGTCGTTGGATGGACATCGTACTGTCACTGGAGCTAGAATCGTTCATATTGACTAAGTTGACAAAGCCCTTCGTCCCCGTCAACTTAGTAGGCCCACAAGTCACCCTCCCACCAAGGTGGGTCCCTGCTAGCCGGGGGAGTATTCATACTTTTGTGCGTAATAAGGAGGCACTTCCGGTGGGTCCGAGCTGACAGCGGGGGAATGTTTTTTTCGCGAAATACGGTGGCCCATCCGGTGGGTCCCAGCAGTCAGGGGAAACAATTTTTTTCCCAAAATACTGGTGGCCCGTCCGGTGGGTCCTCGCTGTCAGATGGAGGAATAATTATTTTCCGCGTAATAAGGAGGCACTTCCTTGCGGCTGTCGTGGACCCAGCTGTCAGCCTCTCCACGTACAATACTCTTCCGATGGAAGTCGGTCGTTGACCACATTGACCACACCGCGCCGAGAGCACCACGGCGGTGGACAACGGCGAGGCCTAGGAAGGGGACGACGCGGAGCCGGGGAAGAGGCGGCAGAGGAAGCCCGCGCGGAGTGGAGTACGAGGGTTCACTGGTTCGGCTGCGGTGTGAGGCTGCCGTCGCCGCACGGCCTAGCCAGCGGTGGGAATAGTAGGGGGCGGTGAGGTCTCCATGGTAGCATAGCCGGCCACGGGAGGCAGGAGCATGCGGCACGACCAGCGCTGCTTTGGGCGGCTGGAACAAGAAGACCAGAGGTTGAAGAAGCACTATGGCCGTTGGATGGACATCGTACGGTCACTGGAGCTAGAATCATTCATACTGACTAAGTTGACAAAGCCCTTCATCCCTGTCAACTTAGTAGGCCCACAAGTCAGCCTCCCACCAAGGTGGGTCCCAGCTAGCCGGGGGAGTATTGATATTTTTGTGCGTAATAAGGAGGCACTTCCGGTGGGTCCGAGCTGACAGCGGGGGAATGTTTTTTTCGCGAAATACGGTGGCCCATCCGGTGGGTCCCACCAGTCAGGGGAAACAATTTTTTTCCCAAAATACTGGTGGCCCGTCCGGTGGGTCCTCGCTGTCAGGTGGAGGAATAATTATTTTCCGCGTAATAAGGAGGCACTTCCTTGCGGCTGTCGTGGACCCAGCTGTCAGCCTCTCCACGTACAATACTCTTCCGATGGAAGTCGGTCGTTGACCACATTGACCACACCGCGCCGAGAGCACCACGGCGGTGGACAACGGCGAGGCCTAGGAAGGGGACGACGCGGAGCCGGGGAAGAGGCGGCAGAGGAAGCCCGCGCAGAGTGGAGTACGAGGGTTCACTGGTTCGGCTGCGGTGTGAGGCTGCCGTCGCCGCACGGCCTAGCCAGCGGTGGGAATAGTAGGGGGCGGTGACGTCTCCATGGCAGCATAGCCGGCCACGGGAGGCAGGAGCATGCGGCACGACCAGCGCTGCTTTGGGCGGCTGGAACAAGAAGACCAGAGGTTGAAGAAGCACTATGGCCGTTGGATGGACATCGTACGGTCACTGGAGCTAGAATCATTCATATTGACTAAGTTGACAAAGCCCTTCGTCCCCGTCAACTTAGTAGGCCCACAAGTCAGCTTCCCACGAAGGTGGGTCCCAGCTAGCCGGGGGAGTATTCCTATTTTAGTGCGTAATAAGGAGGCACTTCCGGTGGGTCCGAGCTGACAATGGGGGGATGTTTTTTTCACGAAATACGGTGGCCCGTCCAGTGGGTCCCAGCAGTCAGGGGGAAACAATTTTTTCGCAAAATACTGGTGGCCCGTCCGGTGGGTCCCCGCTGTCAGGTGGAGGAATAATTATTTTCCGCGTAATTAGGAGGCACTTCCTTGCGGCTGTCGTGGACCCAGCTGTCAGCCTCTCCACGTACAGTACTCTTTCGATGGAAGTCGGTCGTTGACTACATTGACCACACCGCGCCGAGAGAACCACGGCGGTGGACGATGGCGAGGCCTAGGAAGGGGACGACACAAAGCCGGGCAAGACGCCGCAGTGGATGCACACATGGAGAGGAGTACAAGCGTTCACAGGTTCGGCTGCCGTCGCCGCAGAATAACAGGGAGTGTGGGTGAGTGGAGGGATGGCCTGACCAGTGGTGGGAGTAGTATGGGGGCGGTGAGGCCTCCACGGTAGCATAGCCGGCCACGGGAGGCAGGAGCAGGCGACACGACCGGCGCTGCTTTGGGCGGCTGGAGCAACAAGACCAGAGGTTGAAGAAGCACTATGGCCGTTGGATGGACATCATACGGTCACTGGAGTATTGACTACGTTGACAAAGCCCTCCGTCCCCGTCAGCTTAGTAGGCCCACAAGTCAGCCCAACAATGTGGTGGGTTCCAGCTAGTAGGGGGGTATTCATTTTTTTGTGCGTAATAAGGAGGCACTTCCTTGTGTGCGAAGATATAGCTGGTGTTTCTGACCTGTCAGCGGGGGGAACTTTTTTGTGGGTACTAGCTGTCAAGTGGAGGAATCATTATTTTGCGCGTAATAAGGAGGCATTTCCTTGCGTGCGGTCATGGACCCAGCTGTCAGCCTCTCCACGTACAATCTACTTCCGATGGATGTCGTTCATTGACCATGTTGACCAGGCCGCGCCGAGAGCACCAAGGCGGTGGACAACGGCGAGGCCTAGGAAGGGAACGACACGGAGCCAGGGAATACTCGGCAGTTTTTTCCCACACGGAGGAGTACGAGGGTTTACTGGTTCGTCTGCCGTCGCCGGAGAATAACAGCATGTGTGGGTGAGTAGAGGGATGAGTAGGCCAGCGATGGGAGTACAGCGGGGCCGTGAGGCCTGCACGGCGGCATAGCCGGCCACGGGAGGAGGGAGCAGGCAGTCCCGCCGACCCCTGTTTGAGCGGCTGGAGCATGAAGAGCAGAGATTGAAGAAGCACGACAGCCTTTGGATGGACATTCAACAGCCACTGCTCTCGTGTGTTGACTAAGTTGACAGTGTGTTGCGTGTGCATCAACCTTTTTTTATGAAAGCATACGCGTCAACCTGTAGTAGGCGCACAAGTCAGCCTCAAATCTGTGAAAAATAGCATACAACCCATCTGCCATTATTTGTAATTATGTACAACCCATTTGCTAATTCTGAAGAATTTTTCTGGAGCCCATCTTCTTTTTGTTAGCATTACACCCCATATGGTGGCCACGGTTAAAAAGTATACGAAATTTTGCATATTTCGGTGCGGTCAACTGTTTTTAATCTAGAAACATCGATTCACGTTGAAACTATTTTGAAAATAATTTATATAAATATAAAATCCAAATAATTGTCCACACATAAAAATCAATGGAATTTAAGATCTTGTAATGAAAAAAAATCGAAACTAATTCCCGGTTTGATATGTTTTAAAAATGTATAGCCCATTTCTGGGCAAGCCGAATGAAACTCTCCTCGTCTTGAAAGATTTGCAGCCCAGCAGGGCCGATAAAGCAAGTAGGCCTTGTTTGGGTATTTATTTTAAAAAATAGAACTGGGCTAGCCATTTTCAGCAAGAAAAAAACACAACTGGGCTCATGATATGGTAAACATAAATAAAACCCTGGCTAGACGGGCCACAACCCCCGCACAGCCCCCGCAAAACTAGTATAAATAACAACTGCTTGTTCCTAAAAAAACTGCATGAGTTGCAGGGTCCCTGGTGTCAGCCACTCGTAGTGTAATTCTCTCGTTTATTGACTACGTTGACAATGGCGTGAGCCCCAGATGTCCAACCATTAGGAGGAACCATATTTTTGGGCTTGTACTATAGATGCACTTGCTTGCGTACTACCTGTTGGGGAACGTAGCAGAAATTCAAAAATTTTCCTACGTAACACCAAGATCTATCTATGGAGAGACCAGCAACGAGTAGAAAGGAGAGGAGAGTTTGCATCTACATACCCTTGTAGATCGCTAAGCGGAAGCGTTCAAGTGAACGGGGTTGATGGAGTCGTACTCGTCGTGATTCAGATCACCGATGATCAAGTGCCGAACGCACGGCACCTCCGCGTTCAACACACGTACAGCTCGACGATGTCTCCCACGCCTTGATCCAGCAAGGAGAGAGGGAGAGGTTGAGGAAGACTCCATCCAACAGCAGCACAACGGCATGGTGGTGGTGGAGGAGCGTGGCAATCCCGCAGGGCTTCGCCGAGCACCTACGGGAGAGGAGATGTGTCATGGGAGGGAGAGGGAGGCAACCAAAGGCCTTAGGTCTGATTGCTCCTCCTTTTCCCCACTATATATAGGGCCAAGGGAGAGGGGAAGGGCGTAGCCTTGCCCCCTCCTCCAAGGAAGGGGTGCGGCTAAGGATGGGGAGGAGTCCATCCTCCCCAAGGCACCTCGGAGGTGCCTTCCCCTTTTAGGACTCTTCCCTCTCCAAGTTTCCTTGCGCATGGGCCTCTTGGGGCTGGTGCCCTTGGCCCATGTAGGCCAAGGCGCACCCCCTACAGTCCATGTGGCCCCCCGGGGCAGGTGGCCCCACCCGGTGGGCCCCCGGGACCCTTCCGGTGGTCCCGGTACAATACCGATGACCCCGAAACTTGTCCCGATGGCCGAAACAGGACTTCCTATATATAAATCTTTACCTCCGGACCATTCCGGAACTCCTCGTGACGTCCGGGATCTCATCCGGGACTCCGAACAACATTCGGTTACCACATGCAAGCTTCCTTTATAACCCTAGCGTCATCGAACCTTAAGTGTGTAGACCCTACGGGTTCGGGAGACATGCAGACATGACCGAGACGTTCTCCGGTCAATAACCAACAGCGGGATCTGGATACCCATGATGGCTCCCACATGTTCCACGATGATCTCATCGGATGAACCACGATGTCAAGGACTCAATCGATCCCGTATTCAATTCCCTTTGTCTATCGGTATGTTACTTGCCCGAGATTCGATCGTCGGTATACCGATACCTTGCTCAATCTCGTTACCGGCAAGTCTCTTTACTCGTTCCGTAACACATCATCCCGTGATCAACTCCTTGGTCACATTTGCGCAAATGATGATGTCCTACCGAGTGGGCCCAGAGATACCTCTCCGTTTACACGGAGTGACAAATTCCAGTCTCGATCCGCATAAAACAATAGATACTTTCGGAGATACCTGTAGTGCACCTTTATAGTCACCCAGTTACGTTGTGACGTTTGATACACCCAAAGCACTCCTACGGTATCCAGGAGTTACACGATCTCATGGTCAAAGGAAGAGATACTTGACATTGGCAAAGCTCTAGCAAACGAACTACACGATCTTTGTGCTAGTCTTAGGATTGGGTCTTGTCCATCACATCATTCTCCTAATGATGTGATCCCGTTATCAACGACATCCAATGTCCATAGCCAGGAAACCGTGACCATCTATTGATCAACGAGCTAGTCAACTAGAGGCTTACTAGGGACATATTGTGGTCTATGTATTCACACGTGTATTACAATTTCCGGATAATACAGTTATAGCATGAATAAAAGACAATTATCATGAACAAGGAAATATAATAATAATACTTTTATTATTGCCTCTAGGGCATATTTCCAACACCTTGTTCATTCCGATACAATCCTACTCTCTCGCTCCCGCTCTCAGTTATTGCATTAGGACAACAACGGTTCATCTGCTACTTTGTGCTGCGGTAGTTGAACCCATTCCTCTGCATGACCTGTCATTGCCACAGTAAATAGTTGAAACCCACTAGCATGTGTAGGAGTTGATTGAAGCCACTGATGTGTTCCTACCATGCTATGCCTGCTATTGCTTAGAGTTGTGTCAGGTCTGATTCATTGGGAATGAATTGGAGTGTTACGATATGTTCTGATGCTGAGAATGAAGTGTGTGTGAACACGATTTGGTAAAGGTAGCGGTGAGAGGCCATGTAGGAGTACATGGTGGGTTGTCTCACTGGAACCGTCCTTAAGCACTGAGTTCTATGTATGTTGTCCAATGACTCGATACTACCACACATTGGGTTCCGGTAACTCGACCCCTCTCGACTTATTAACCAACTTGGTCTCTGTCCAGGAGTCGCAACTAGTTTCTGGTGTTTGTAGGTAGTGTTAGTAGTCTACCAAGTGGCACCCGGCCAGGTGGGCTTGGGACAGACTAGGCACCAGTGGCACGGTGTACCAAGCGTAGATCCATCCGGTGAGGTGGGCTTGGGAACCCTGCACACATCGTTTGGGGCCGTGAGTGAAACCCCGGCCGGATCTCCTTGCGGATGGAACCCGAATAGGCGATAAACCTGGATTAGAGTCTTGTGTGGTTAGTCAGGTCGTGGCCGACACCCTCGCCAGGCTTCCGCTTGAAGGTTGCCGAGATACATGACGTGTACATGGCGGTAAGTGGCGAGAGCGTGTGTGAAGAAGTACACCCCTGCAGGGTTAACATGATCTATTCGAATAGCCGGGTCCGCGGTTATGGACTTCTTGGATGCTTACAGGGTACATAGACAACTTGAAGTGGATACCCTAAAATGCTCAAGACAAGTGTGAGTGCTATGGATGGCCTTCTCGTAGGGAGACGGGGATGAATCCATAGTAGTGTATTGTGTGGTGATTAGTGGACTCGTGTACGTTGTTTCACCTCCAGAGTTTCTGGTAGTCGTAGAATAGGATAGCCACAGAGTCAAAGCTGGCTTGCTGCAACTAAACCCCACATTACCCTCTTGATACAAATGCATGTACGATAGGATCTGATGTAAGTCTTGCTGAGTACCTTTGTACTCATGTTGCTTTATTTATGTTTTTGCAGCTGAGACTTCGGTCTTACTAGTGTTCTCGTGGACTTCCCCCTTTAGGACTCTCCCTTTTTTTCCTTCTCTTGGTGCATGGGCCTCTTGGGGCTGGTGCCCTTGGCCCATGTAGGCCAAGGCGCACCCCCTACAGCCCATGTGGCCCCCCGGGGCAGGTGGCCCCACCCGGTGGGCCCCCGGGACCCTTCCGGTGGTCCCGGTACAATACCGATGACCCCGAAACTTGTCCCGATGGCCGAAACAGGACTTCCTATATATAAA
Organism: Triticum aestivum; assembly: GCF_018294505.1. Taxonomy (NCBI): domain Eukaryota; kingdom Viridiplantae; phylum Streptophyta; class Magnoliopsida; order Poales; family Poaceae; genus Triticum; species Triticum aestivum. The sequence goes on from NC_057810.1 coordinate 7,648,077, forward strand.
TCTTTACCTCCGGACCATTCCGGAACTCCTCGTGACGTCCGGGATCTCATCCGGGACTCCGAACAACATTCGGTAACCACATACAAGCTTCCTTTATAACCCTAGCGTCATCGAACCTTAAGTGTGTAGACCCTACGGGTTCGGGAGACATGCAGACATGACCGAGATGTTCTCCGGTCAATAACCAACAGCGGGATCTGGATACCCATGATGGCTCCCACATGTTCCACGATGATCTCATCGGATGAACCACGATGTCAAGGACTCAATCGATCCCGTATTCAATTCCCTTTGTCTAGCGGTATTTTACTTGCCCGAGATTCGATCGTCGGTATACCGATACCTTGTTCAATCTCGTTACCGGCAAGTCACTTTACTCGTTCCGTAACACATCATCCCGTGATCAACTCCTTGGTCACATTGCGCATATGATGATGTCCTACCGAGTGGGCCCAGAGATACCTCTCCGTTTACACGGAGTGACAAATCCCAGTCTCGATCCGCATAAAACAATAGATACTTTCGGAGATACCTGTAGTGCACCTTTATAGTCACCCAGTTACGTTGTGACATTTGATACACCCAAAGCACTCCTACGGTATCCAGGAGTTACACGATCTCATGGTCAAAGGAAGAGATACTTGACATTGGCAAAGCTCTAGCAAACGAACTACACGATCTTTGTGCTATGCTTAGGATTGGGTCTTGTCCATCACATCATTCTCCTAATGATGTGATCCCGTTATCAACGACATCCAATGTCCATAGCCAGGAAACCATGACTATCTGTTGATCACAACGAGCTAGTCAACTAGAGGCTCACTAGGGACATATTGTGGTCTATGTATTCACACGTGTATTACGATTTCCGGATAATACAGTTATAGCATGAACAAAAGACAATTATTATGAACAAGGAAATATAATAATAATACTTTTATTATTGCCTCTAGGGCATATTTCCAACAGTCTCCCACTTGCACTAGAGTCAATAATCTAGTTCACATCGCCATGTGATTAACACTCACAGGTCACATCGCCATGTGACTAATACCCAAGAGTTTACTAGAGTCAGTAGTCTAGTTCACATCACTATGTGATTAACACTCAATGAGTTTTATGTTTGATCATGTTGCTTGTGAGAGAGGTTTTAGTCAACAGGTCTGAACCTTTCAGATCCGTGTGTGCTTTACAAATCTCTATGTCATCTCCTAGATGCAGCTACCACACTCTATTTGGAGCTATTCCAAAACAACTGTTCTACTTGGAGCTATTCTAAATTGTTGCTCCATTATACGTATCCGGTATCTCTACTTAGACCTATCCGGATAGGTGTTAAGCTTGCATCGACGTAACCCTTTACGTCGAACTCTTTATCACCTCCATAACCGAGAAAATTCCTTAGTTCACTAGTTACTAAGGATAACTTTGACCGCTGTACTGTGATCCATTCTTGGATCACTCTTGTACCCCTTGACTGACTCATGGCAAGGCACACTTCAGGTGCGGTACACAGCATAGCATACTGTAGAGCCTACGTCTAAAGCATAGGGGACGACCTTCGTCCTTTCTCTCTTTTCTGCCGAGGTCGAGCTTTAAGTCTTAACTTCGTACCTTACAACTCAGGCAAGAACTCCTTCTTTGACTGGTCCATCTTGAACACCTTCAAGATCATGTCAAGGTATGTGCTCATTTGAAAGTATTATTAAGCATTTTGATCTATCCTTATAGATCTTGATGCTCAATGTTCAAGTAGCTTAATCCAGGCTTTCCATTGAAAAAACACTTTCAAAATAACCCTATATGCTTTCCAGAAATTCTACGTCATTTCTGATCAACAATATGTCAACAACATATACTCATCAGAAATTCTATAGTGCTCCCACTCACTTCTTTGGAAATACAAGTTTCTCATAAACTTTGTATAGACCAAAATCTTTGATCATCTTATCAAAGCGCACATTCCAACTCCGAGATGCTTACTCCAGTCCTTAGAAGGATTGTTGGAGCTTTGCATACTTATTAGCATCTTTCGGGATTGACAAAACCTTCCGGTTGTATCACATACAACCTTTCCTCAAGAAAATCGTCGAGGAAACAATGTTTTGACATCCTATCTGCAAGATTTCATAAGTAATGAAGTAATCGCTAATATAATTCCAACAGACTCTTAGCATCGCTACGAGTGAGAAAATCTCATCGTAGTCAACTCCTTGAACTTGTCGGAAAACATCTTAACGACAAGTCGAGCTTTCTTAATGGTAATTCTTACCATCATTGTCTGTCTTCCTTTTAAAATCCATCCGTACCCAATGGCCTTACGACCATCAAGTATTTCTTCCAAAGTCATGGATCCGTTCTCGGATTTTATGGCCTCGAGCCATTTATCGGAATCCGGGCCCACCATTGCTTCTCCATAGCTCGTAGGTTCATTGTTGTCCAGCAACATGACTTCCAAGACAGGATTACGTACCACTCTGAAGTAGTACGCATCCTTGTCATCCTACGAGGTTCGGTAGTGACTTGATCCGAAGTTTCATGATCAATATCATAAGCTTCCACTTCAATTGGTGTAGGTGCCACAGGAACAACTTCCTGTGCCCTGCCACACACTAGTTGAAGAGACGGTTCAATAACCTCATCAAGTTTCCACCATCCTCCCACTCAATTCTTTCGAGAGAAACCTTTCCTCGAGAAAGGACCCGATTCTAGAAACAATCCATATTGCTTTCGGATCTGAATTAGGAGGTATAACCAACTGTTTTGGGTGTCCTATGAAGATGCATTTTATCCGCTTTGGGTTCGAGCTTAATCCTGAAACTTTTTCACATAAGCGTCGCAGCCCCAAACTTTTAAGAAACGACAACTTAGGTTTCTCTAAACCATAATTCATACGGTGTCATCTCATCGGAATTACGTGGTGCCCTATTTAAAGTGAATGTGGTTGTCTCTAATGCCTAACCCATGAACGATAGTGGTAATTCGATAAGAGACATCATGGTACGCACCATGTCCAATAGGGTGCAACTATGATGTTCGAACACACCATCACACTATGGTGTTCCAGGCGGTATTAATTGTGAAACAATTTCCACAATGTCTTAATTGTGTGCCAAAACTCGTAACTCAGATATTCATCTCTATGATCATATCATAGACATTTTATCCTCTTGTCACAATGATCTGCTACTTCACTCTGAAATTACTTGAACCATTCAATAATTCAGACTTGTGTTTCATCAAGTAAATATCCTCAACATCTACTCGAATCATCTGTGAAGTAAGAACATAACGATATTCACTGCATGCCTCAGCACTCATTGGACTGTACACATCAAAATGTGTTACTTCCAACAAGTTGCTATCTTGTTCCATTTTACTGAAAACGAGGCTTTTCAGTCATCTTGCCCATGTGGTATGATTTGCATGTCCCAAGTGATTCAAAATCAAGTGAGTCAAAACGGTCCATTTGCATGGAGTTTCTTCATGCATATACACCAATAGACATGGTTCGCATGTCTCAAACTTTTCTAAAACGAGTGAGTCCAAAGATCCATCAACATGGAGCTTATTCATGCATTTTATACCGATATGACTTACGTGGCAGTGCCACACATAGGTGGTACTATCATTACTATCTTTTGGCATGAATATGTGTATCACTACGATCGAGATTTCAATGAACCATTCATTTTAGGTGCAAGACCATTGAAGGTATTATTCAAATAAATAGAGTAACCATTATTCTCTTTAAATGAATAATTGTATTGCGATAGACATAATCCAATCATGTCTATGCTCAACGCAAACACCAAATCTCGATGGTAGAGGGAGCGTGCGATGCTTGATCATATCAACCTTGGAAACACTTCCAACATATATCGTCAGCTCACCTTTAGCTAGTCTCCGCTTATTCCGTAGCTTTTATTTCGAGTTACTAACACTTAGCAACCGAACCGGTATCCAATACCCTGGTGCTACTAGGAGTACTAGTAAAGTACACATTAACATAATGTATATCCAATATACTTCTATCGACCTTGCCAGCCTTCTCATCTACCAAGTATCTAGGGTAATTCTGCTCTAGTGACTGTTCCCCTTATTACAGAAGCACTTAGTCTCGGGTTTGGGTTCAACCTTGGGTTTCTTCACTGGAGCAGCAGCTGATTTGCCGTTTCATGAAGTATCCCTTCTTGCCCTTGCCCTTCTTGAAACTAGTGGTTTCACCAACCATCAACAATTGATGCTCCTTCTTGATTTCTACTTTCGCGGTGTCAAACATCGCGAATACCTCAAGGATCATCATATCTATCCCTGATATGTTATAGTTCATCCCGAAGCTCTAGCAGCTTGGTGGCAATGACTTTGGGGAAACATCACTATCTCATCTGGAAGATTAACTCCCATTTGATTCAAGTGATTATTGCACTCAGACAATCTGAGCACAAGCTCAACGATTGAGCTTTTCTCCCTTAGTTTGCAGGCTAAGAAAATCGTCGGAGGTCTCATACCTCTTGACGTGGGCACGAGCCTGAAATCTTAATTTCAGCCCTCGAAACATCTCATATGTTCCGCGACATTTCGAAAACGTCTTTGGTGCCTATACTCTAAACCATTTAACTGAACTATCACGTAGTTATCAAAACGTGTATGTTCGATGTTCGAAACATCCACAAACGACGTTTGGGGTTCAGCACATTGAGCGGTGCATTAAGGACATGAGCTTTCTACTGATCGCATAATTGCTACTATCAACTTTCAACTATATTTTCTCTAGGAACATATCTAAACAGTAGAACTATAGCGTGAGCTACAACATAATTTGCAAAAGGTCTTTTGACTATGTTCAGGATAATTAAGTTCATCTTATGAACTCCCACTCAGATAGACATCCCTCTAGTCATCTAAGTGATTACATGATCCGAGTCAACTAGGCCGTGTCCGATCATCACGTGAGACGGACTAGTTAACGTCGGTGAACATCTTCATGTTGATCGTATCTACTATACGACTAATGCTCGACCTTTCGGTCTCCGTGTTCCGAGGCCATGTCTGCACATGCTAGGCTCGTCAAGTTAACCCTAAGTGTTTTCGCTGTGTAAAACTGTCTTACACCCGTTGTATGTGAACGTAAGAATCCATCACACCCGATCATCACGTGGTGCTTAGAAGCGACGAACTGTAGCAACGGTGCACAGTTAGGGGAGAACACTTCTTGAAATTTTGTAAGGGATCATCTTATTTACTACCGTCGTCCTAAGTAAACAAGATGCATAAACATGATAAACATCACATGCAATCAAATAGAGTAGTGACATGATATGGCCAATATCATATAGCTCCTTTGATCTTCATCTTCGGGGCTCCATGATCATCTTGTCACTGGCTTGACACCATGATCTCCATCATCATGATCTCCATCATCGTGTCTTCATGAAGTTGTCATGCCAACGACTACTTCTACTTCTATGGCTAACGCGTTTAGCAATAAAGTAAAGTAAGTTACATGGCGTTCTTCAATGACACGCAGGTCATACAAAAAATAAAGACAATTCCTATGGCTCCTGCCGGTTGTCATACTCATCGACATGCAAGTCGTGAATCCTATTACAAGAACATGATCAATCTCATACATCACATATCATTCATCACATCCTTTTGGCCATATCACATCACATAGCATACCCTGCAAAAACAAGTTAGACGTCCTCTAATTGTTGTTGCATGTTTTACGTGGCTGCTATGGGTTTCTAGCAAGAACGTTTCTTACCTACGCAAAACCACAACGTGATATGCCAATTGCTATTTACCCTTCATAAGGACCCTTTTCATCGAATCCGTTCCGACTAAAGTGGGAGAGACTGGCACCCGCTAGCCACCTTATGCACCAAGTGCATGTCAATCGGTGGAACCTGTCTCACGTAAGAGTACGTGTAAGGTCGGTCCGGGCCGCTTCATCCCACAATACCGTCGAAACAAGATTGGACTAGTAACGGTAAGCATATTGAACAACATCAATGCCCACAACTACTTTGTGTTCTACTCGTGCAAAGAATCTACGCAATAGACCTAGCTCATGATGCCACTGTTGGGGAACGTAGCAGAAATTCAAAATTTTCCTACGCGTCACCAAGATCTATCTATGGAGAGACCAGCAACGAGTAGAAAGAGAGTGCATCTACATACCCTTGTAGATCGCTAAGCGGAAGCGTTCAAGTGAACGGGGTTGATGGAGTCGTACTCGTCGTGATTCAGATCACCGATGATCCTAGTGCCGAACGGACGGCACCTCCGCGTTCAACACACGTACAGCTCGACGATGTCTCCCACGCCTTGATCCAGCAAGGGGAGAGGGAGAGGTTGAGGAAGACTCCATCCAACAGCAGCACAACGGCGTGGTGGTGATGGAGGAGCGTGGCTATCCTGCAGGGCTTCGCCGAGCACCTACGGGAGAGGAGATGTGTCACGGGAGGGAGAGGGAGGCAACCAAAGGCCTTAGGTATGATTGCTCCTCCTTTTCCCCACTATATATAGGGCCAAGGGAGAGGGGGAGGGCGCAGCCTTGCCCCCTCCTCCAAGGAAGGGGTGCGGCTAAGGATGGGGAGGAGTCCATCCTCCCCAAGGCACCTCGGAGGTGCCTTCCCCCTTTAGGACTCTTCCCTCTCCAAGTTTCCTTGCGCATGGGCCTCTTGGGGCTGGTGCCCTTGGCCCATGTAGGCCAAGGCGCACCCCCTACAGCCCATGTGGCCCCCCGGGGCAGGTGGCCCCACCCGGTGGGCCCCCGGGACCCTTCCGGTGGTCCCGGTACAATACCGATGACCCCGAAACTTGTCCCGATGGCCGAAACAGGACTTCCTATATATAAATCTTTACCTCCGGACCATTCCGGAACTCCTCGTGACGTCCGGGATCTCATCCGGGACTCCGAACAACATTCGGTTACCACATGCAAGCTTCCTTTATAACCCTAGCGTCATCGAACCTTAAGTGTGTAGACCCTACGGGTTCGGGAGACATGCAGACATGACCGAGACGTTCTCTGGTCAATAACCAACAGCGGGATCTGGATACCCATGATGGCTCCCACATGTTCCACGATGATCTCATCGGATGAACCACGATGTCAAGGACTCAATCGATCCCGTATTCAATTCCCTTTGTCTAGCGGTATTTTACTTGCCCGAGATTCGATCGTCGGTATACCGATACCTTGTTCAATCTCGTTACCGGCAAGTCACTTTACTCGTTCCGTAACACATCATCCCGTGATCAACTCCTTGGTCACATTGCGCATATGATGATGTCCTACCGAGTGGGCCCAGAGATACCTCTCCGTTTACACGGAGTGACAAATCCCAGTCTCGATCCGCATAAAACAATAGATACTTTCGGAGATACCTGTAGTGCACCTTTATAGTCACCCAGTTACGTTGTGACATTTGATACACCCAAAGCACTCCTACGGTATCCAGGAGTTACACGATCTCATGGTCAAAGGAAGAGATACTTGACATTGGCAAAGCTCTAGCAAACGAACTACACGATCTTTGTGCTATGCTTAGGATTGGGTCTTGTCCATCACATCATTCTCCTAATGATGTGATCCCGTTATCAACGACATCCAATGTCCATAGCCAGGAAACCATGACTATCTGTTGATCACAACGAGCTAGTCAACTAGAGGCTCACTAGGGACATATTGTGGTCTATGTATTCACACGTGTATTACGATTTCCGGATAATACAGTTATAGCATGAACAAAAGACAATTATTATGAACAAGGAAATATAATAATAATACTTTTATTATTGCCTCTAGGGCATATTTCCAACACTACCATGACGCTGGGGGGTCCCTACTGTCATCCTCTCCATGTACAGTCATCTCCTGGTTCCTCTCGGTTGTCGACGACGTTGACAACGCAAGAGGGCGGCGCACCGCGCACAGCGAGCAAACCAAGGCCGCAAGGAGGAGGACGACGGCGAGGCCTCGGACGGAACGAACAGGAGCCGTTGAACATGCGTCGGTCAAGTGGCAGGCGGAGGGGAGTATGAGGGTTGACTGGTTCATTCGCGGGTGCGTGTTGGGGCTGACGTCGCCGGAGAATAACAGGACGTTTGGAGGAATAGAGGGAAGGACTGGCCTTGGAGGGTACATACGGTAGGGCGGCGGAGGCGCATCCATCCATGGGAGGCGGGAGCAGGCAGAGCCGACGGGGTGGTTTGGTTTGGGCGGCTGGAGGAAGAAGAAGACAAGAGATAGAAGATACACGACAAATGTTGGATGTCAATCCTACGACTGGTAGGCAGAATCGTTTGTTGACTGGCTAGTAAGTCGACACCACCTTGGATAGGCTATTTCCTTGTGGGTCCCAAATGTTAGAATCCAAATCTGTCAGGGTCATGCAGCCTTTCCTATGAAAATTTACAGCCCATTTGATGTGCTAGTTCAAAATAAGTTTGTGGGTGCTGGTGGGGGCTAATCACTTGGCTTCTGTAATGCACAGTGAGCTCAAGCAGCCGGCGAGAGTGATGTTATTTCCCTTGGTTGGGATTTGTTACAATATTTCACTCTAAATTAAACGAATGGCAAGCCATTTTCCTTGTTTCAATGAAAATATGACAGTCGCAGCCGAGTTGAAAAGGGCAGGAACATCTAACTCCAGCTTACAAACTGTACAAAATCACGAGGGTTAATTGTTCATCAGGTTTACAAAAAAAACCAGATTGAAAAGGGCAACAACATCTAACTCCAACACTATTTTCGGCAGTCACAGTCAAATGGATCGGTCAGGTCCATAGAATGAACATCCTGGGTTGTAAAATTTACTGGATTATGACCACAATATGTTGTAAATAGAAGCCCGGCACGTTCAGAAGCTCTTTTGCCCACCTGAAACTCCTTTTTTTGCTCTTCGACATACCCGTCCGTCAAAACCATGCTGTTGATAAACTTAAGCCTGATGGACAATAGTAACCTCGCATTCAGCAGGAAGAATGTGACAAATCTTGTGTTTGGACGGTTGGCTACATATCGTTCTAGCGTTATTGTCTTCAATCGAATCTCATGAGAAGTGAGAAAATCCCGATGCTTACGAATCCACCGATTGCTTATAACTTTCTTACCCCGTCCTGTTGCCTAAATAGACATGAAGATTGAAAATAGTTAAGGTCTAAAAGAAGAGTGTCGAAAGAGCAACAACTGAACTGTTAATTCTAGTACACTATATGCGGGCTTCCAATGTGCGTGAAATTATCACCTTTATATACAACTTATCCAGACATGGAAAGCATTACAGCAAGCCAATAATCTTGTTCAGATCAAAACTATTCATTTGGATATATAAGATCTTGACAGAATCCAGCACCATTGATAGGCCATCCATGGAGAAACTCTTCATTGAGCATAGAACATAATATTAGTACAAAATGTGTACTCCAAGATGATATATAAATTATGCGCAGAAATTTAAAATGCAGCTTATGGTTACAAGTGTAGATGATAATATAAAGTACCTGAAGAACTGTTGAGCCAAACACCATATTGAAATGAGCACAGAGATCATGTATTACACCCGAGGTCTCCAGTTTAGGCGCAGAGAGGACGGTTATTTGCAATGGTGACTAACTAGAATCAAGGATCAACCATTGAAGTGAAGGGGCATCTTGGATGATGAGCTGCCTTCTGTCAAAAGAAATTCCAATTCTTACAAGGTTAGGCGACTTTATTTGGAGACAACCGATTCTAACTGTGAAAACAAGCACCAAGCACTCCAGCGCAGGGCAACTGGAGTGGATGATGTTGTGCAATGAGGCCTCCGATATACGAACCCGCACAAGTGAAAGTTTCTTGAGAAATGGGAGTCAAAGGTTTAGTACCAGATTGTCTGGTAGGTAGCACAGTGCAAAGGTGGCGGTGTGGAGAGAGGAGGAAAACCGCGAGATGGACATCGATGCTGAGGGACAATTTCATGGCGTTCGGTATGTGGTATGTGATTTCCAGGGGAATAGTAGAACTCAAGCAGCTGAAGTTCTATGAATTCAGGGGATTTCAGCCAGGCATGCACATGCAGGGCATGGTATGCTTTCTCAGGTAGCATGACGGGATGCAGAGGCTTTGAACGGAGCCCTGGTGGGAGGAGATGATGGCTCTGGGGATTTCAAAATCATTGAAGAGAGATAGCTGACGATAGTCGAGATTAAGGAGCACGCCGTGCCATAGAGGGCACCACCAAATTGAGAGGACTTGGGCGCGGCAGCAATCCTTGGTGGGAAGAAGCGAGATGATCTCCCCAAGGACAGCGTCCGGGAGATCGCTTATGCGGTCCACCTGAGATTCTATGGGTTCCCGGGATCCGGTGGGGGCGGGGTCACCGCTTCTCCCCGTGCTTCCGGGTGCGGGATCTACAACAGGCGTCTCCGCTGGCAGGAGCTTCATCTTCTTGGCGCTGGGGTCAGCCGACTCCATTTTCCTCGAGGGCGTCGGGTCGCGCTCATGGATTTGAGCAGAGTAACGAATGACGAGCCTAGTTGTAGTGCGAGCGAAGAAGAAGGGGAGCTGGGGGTTTTCTGTAGGAGTGAGGAAGAAGGGGAGCTGGGGTTTCTATAGGAGTGAGGTGATGTGAGGTGGGTGGGAGCGAGGAGGAAGAAGAGCACCCAGGTTTTTGGGGGGGGGGGGCGGTGTGCTGGGTGTGGGTGGCGCCTCTCATTCAGTAAATATATGGGCTTTTGAATTGATTTTACTATTTACTAGTGTGGATGGGCTGTTTTGTCTTGGGCCCAGAGAAACAATTACTACTAGTAAAGTGGAGACACTCTACAGCCACCCAGAAAAACAATTACTACTAGTACAGTGGAGACACTCTACCGCTTCTGGCTCTTCCTAGATCATTGAAACGTCTCCCTCTACTGAATGTTGTTATACTTTTGTTCACCGACATGCGGGCCATGCAGCACGCGGGCCCAAATGCCATCCACCAAATTAGAAGGCAGTATGCAGGCGGAGAGACACCCCGGTCATAGCGCGGCAGTAAGGATCCGTCGTATCACAAAACCCCACCTCCCCGCAGTCTTCGCTGAATCTCCTTCTCCCTCACCGTCTTCAAGAAAGGCAACACTCGCATCTACCACTGTTCTTCTGTCCCAACAAAGGGAAGGTAAGCAGATCCATGATGTTGGTATATTTTCGTTTAGAGAAAAAAAAAGAACTTTTGCAAAGCAGTAACCGATCCTCACTCTTTTTTTTGTTTCATTGTCATTGCCATTTTCTTTTCCTTTCAGTGGTCTCCTAGTATTCGTCAGTTGCATGATGGACCAAGGAGAACAAGGCAAAGATCTGCCGATATTGGAGAAGATGCGGGAGGCTGATCCCCACGAGACAGAGAGCTCCAAGAAGATGGCCACTACTGAGATGGTCAACACCCCGTTTGAGGTTAAAGCCCCCGTGGCACTGCAGGAGCAGTTTTCCCCATTCGAGGATGCCTCCCCCCCCCCTCGCTGAGCTGCCCAAGGTGATTTCCTTCTTTGCCGATCTCGATTGTGGTTTTTCATCTAAGTATGTGGTGAATTATTTTAGAAAAGGAAGTATGTGGTGATTAATAATGCAAAATTTTATTAGCTTCGATGCCATGCTATACATAGTGGTTTAAATAACTTGTGTTTCTTATACTGAAAAGTAATTCAGAATTTGTTTCTCTTTAAATTAGAGACTTGATGCAGACAAGGATTGTGTGATTGTACATGTCACTCGCTATGAGGCGGATGACCTGAATATACATACTGGGAAAACAGAGTTCTTAGGCTGCTGGATCCTGGAAGGCATTTGCGGTTATACCAATGAAGAGTTGTATTCCAGCCTCACTGTTGTCAGGCGTGTTGTCCAGGGTGTACTGAAGCACAAGAAGTTCAAAGCTACTCCTTCGTTTGTGAGGCATACTGTTCTTGTCAAGCTTACGCGGGAAGATGATGTGGCATGCCTCCACAAACAAGTTTATTAGTGCCAAGGCCACAAGGTTGTCTTCATGAAGGTTCACAGTATTGAGCAGCTGCGGGACGCCCTCGATGATGTTCATGGCAAGGTCCGTCTTGTGTCTAGCCCAAATTAGATCGAGGCATGAAATAGTTGCCCCAGCTAGTGTTTAATAGTAGTTTGGATTGTGTCTAATTATCCAAACCTTGCCTGTTATCGACCCCTCTGGGGCTAGTACTCTGTTTGAATCCGTCTATGGGAACTGCTGCTACTTTTGTGTGCCCGTGAATCATGTGAGAACCATCGTAATTGTTGCCAAAACAGATGCGTCCTCACTAGTTTTATTAAGTTGTCACGGTTTATCATACGAGCAGTGTGTGTTTTGATGAAATAGAGCACTCGTTCGAGAACCGTGCGCCGACGTATACATAAGTACTTGTAAAAACTGTTTGTGCTACCCCACTTGTAAGTAGTTGTGCAAAACACAACACATTGGCTCAGCTCACTTCAACACTAGGCTATCGACCAGCTAACAATCAACAATGTGCTGTCTGACATATAACCAACAATGTATCTTCTTACAGTGGTTCATGCAGTTAATTGAGGCCACAATGTAATAAATTCCAAACATTCACACGCTAGTCCAGCGCTCATGTGGAACACTCACATTAAACTCTTCTTCATAAAAAACTTGAAAAGCATAAGTTAAGCAATTTTATACATCTCAATGATGAACATAACAAACATATACTAGTTCACAGCAAAAGACAAAGTTGTGAGAAGGTTTACAAATCAGGAAAAAACAAGCAAGGCTTCTCTGAGCAAAGGGCCTCCTGGCAGGCTTAAATTGCCTGGCTCTTGTGTTTATGCCCTACATTCCCGTTAATTCGGCTAGGGCATAAGGGGAGCACCTCTGCGATTGCTACTGCCGGGTCAGCCGGATGTGTACCTCAGACTGGGTGAAGCCGAAAGCTAGCGTTCTTAAGGGAATATTCGGTTGGTGAACAAAAGATGTCCTTTACTTGTTGCAAAACATGCCCCCAGACGCTTATATACTGTGCAATTTTTCGCAGTTCAGACATGAACATTAATGCATGCACACCCAAGGAAAGGAACCCTTAATGAAACTATTCTCCCTGGAAGATGTTTCTTACTACCCATATAATATAACATAGCTAGTTGGGTACTTGTCAGTTCAAGCACTTATGACCCCTACGTCTCGTTTCCATGGGTGCCCCGGTTTTCACATAACTGAGAGGGTATTCAAATACACTCCGGACTGTCAGGTCCAGAGGTTGAAGCGAAAAGGTCCGCCAAGACAAATGATTTACAATCCGACTAGGGACAAAATGTGTCCTTCGAAGTACAGAGTCACTTAGACTGACTAAATTCTTCTTCTATACCATCCAACAGGCTGTCTAGCCTACAGTACTGTTGGGAATACTTAGCGGCTAATGCTACCTGGTCATATATCAAACTTACAAGGATCTCTTTCCCATCTGACCCTACAGGTCCGACCTCGGCCATGTGGTTTGGGTAAGCCTTGGTGTATCGTGTCTTCACCATGGCCCAGGCTTCCCTTGCACCTTGTCGGCAGGCCGATATCTTCAATAATTGGAAGCGTCGCCGCGCAACCTTGAGCATCCCCACAAGCTCCCCCATGCCTCCTGGCAGGGAGGCGGATGGCCACAAGGCCTGGGCAATGCCCTGCATCACCTGCCGAACTTGTTCATGCAGTTATGAGAGCTCCTGCAGAAGATCACCTGCAGAGCCGGGCATTTCCTCTTCGGGACGACCTGTCAACATACCTACAGATATAATTCTATTAGCCCGCTTCTTCGCCAAACTTTATAGTGGTTCATTAGAGCAGTTACTAAAAATGCCGCGTCGAAGCCTCTTATTCTCCTTCGCGGAGTCAGCAAGCTGGGCCCAAACATCCTTTAATTCGACGTCCAGTCGGGTGTTCGCGTCCCGGAGATTATTTTTCTCCTGTATAACCTTCGTAAGCACACGCTCGCTAGCCTTCAGCTGTCGTTGAGCATGTTGCTCATCCTCTGGTACGGTCTACGGATCGCCTCCGGGATTGTCTGCATAATCTATTGTTAGATTGGCATTTACGCCGAATACTAAATGGCACATGCCATTACATTCTCTTCAATCAAAACAAGTATTACCAGATGGGGCCTTCGTGGACTCCTCCATTCCGGCAACTGCGGCCTGCAGCTGGGCTTTGCACTACTCCAGCTCTTTAGACAGCTGGGTATTCTTCTCTGTCAGAACCTATGCATACGAGGATCCTTAAATCAGTTGTGCCAACTGTTTCAAATCTCAGGGGCTACTGATATATACATACTTATCAAATTTTCTTACCCGTATATCCTTTACGTACTGGTCTGTGGCTCTGGAGAGGACATCTTGAGAAGCCCGGATGTACGCATCCCCTGAGTTGAAGGCATTGAACGCCTCGCCAGAGAAATTAGGGTCGCGTACTGTGGCCCTTCGGCGCCTATGATTCATGGCACTCTCCACTTCGGAGTTTGTAACAGAGAATCTATCCGCATCCTCTGTAGGAGGATTGTTCGGCGTTGTCCCCGCATTGACCTCCGCCCTTGAGTCCGGCCTCGGTGTCCGGCTGGTGCAGGCGTGGCCGGCAGACTCGCTGGATATAGTCCGGCGAGCGATTTTTCTGCCAGGAGACAATGGACATTGTTATATTTTAACAATGGTAATTACATGGCAGGTTTTTAAACAAACCTTTGCGACGGTGTCTCGGTCCTGATCGCCTTCCTTGTAAGCCTACCCGGCTTCGGTGCCCCTTGTTGACGAGTTACCGCGGGTTCGGCATGGAGTCCTGATGGCCTTACTTGTAAGACGCAATATGTGTAGTGGGTAAGGCTCAAAGAGGGAATCCTTCTTGGAAGTTGGGACTCCCGTTTTACTTACCTGTTACACAGGGAGTAGGCCAGGATAATCAGCTATGATGGCCACCAATGCACAATTGCAGTTTAACTGATAAAATGTCCTGTCGACGAGCTCCACAAATGTGTCCGGATCTTCTTTGAGTCCGGGGTCGAGGGCCCGGTTGGGGTCCTCTGGCTGTGGATACGGGCTGTGAACCAACCTCATAGCTTTTCGCAGTTCCTGCTATGATTTGACAAGGTAAGCATTTGTGCTAAAAATGCGGGAAAGACCGGAATAAAAGATCACAGCTCACCCAGCTTGGGGGGTTGTACATGGAGAATCCATCCCGTGGCTTGATACGGATGAACTCCTCTTCTTCTCCTTTGTACAAGTCGGACAGTATCTTCGCTAGAGCGGCGGCGGAGTCTGGACCTTTACGACCGCATCGGGTGGCATCGTCTTCTCCATTGAAGTGCCACATGGGTTTGCCCCGATACTGAAGTGGCTGCACTCCCCGCATTATACATATGGACATAACCTCAATTATTGTCAGTCCTGATTTGGCCAGTGTCTTTATCTTGTCCATCAGGAAAAGGATCTCTCTGTTATCTTCCTCCTGGGGGCTCCGGGGGCGCCAGATGTGGCGTTTCTTCAACGGGGCATTTAGAAACCCGGGAAGACCCTTCCGAATAGGGTCCGAAAGAGGGACGTCCTCCATGTAGAACCACTCCGAAGGACAGTCTTCGGATGTCTTCATCGGGGTACCGGACAGGTATCCGATCCCGGCGATACGCCATATTTTGGCTCCGCCCACTTGATATACCGACCCCTCCTGAGTGCGGGGTATGAGGCAGAATAGCCTCTAAGCAAGCTTATCGGAAGAAACTCCGCCGCCACGAGGCGGAACCTTGGCGGAACCAATCTAGGGCTCCGGCGAAGCTGTTCTGCCGAGGAAACTTCCCTTCGGGAGGGGGAAATCATCACCATCGTCATCACCGATGATCCTCTCATTGGGAGGGGTTCAATCTCCATCAACATCTTCACCAGCACCATCTCCTCTCAAAACCCTAGTTCATTTCTTGTATCCAAACCACAAATTGGTACCTGTGGGTTGCTAGTAGTGTTGATGACTCCTTGTAGTTGATGCTAATTGGTGTACTTGGTGGAAGATCATATGTTCAGATCCTTAATGCATATTAATACTCCTCTGATCATGAACATGAATATTCTTTCTGAGTAGTTACTTTTGTTCCTGAGGACATGGGTGAAGTCTTGCTATTAGTAGTCATGTGAATTTGGTATTCGTTCGATATTTTAATGATATGTATGTTGTCTCTCCTCTAGTGGTGTTATTGGAATGTCGACTACATGACACTTCACCATTATTTGGGCCTAGAGGAAGGCATTGGGAAGTAATAAGTAGATGATGGGTTGCTAGAGTTACAGAAGCTTAAACCCTAGTTTATGCGTTGCTTCGTAAGGGGCTGCTTTTGATCCATAGGTCTAATGCTGTGGTTACTTCTTTTGTAGTTGCGGATGCTTGCAATAGGGGTTAATCATAAGTGGGATGCTTGTCCAAGTAAGGGCAGTACCCAAGCACCGGTGCACCCACATATCAAATTATCAAAGTACCGAACGTGAATCATATGAGCGTGATGAAAACTAGCTTGACGATAATTCCCATGTGTCCTCGGGAGCGCTTTCCTCATTATAAGAAATTATCCACGCTTGTCCTTTGCTACAAAAAGGATTGGGCCACCTTGCTTCACTTTATTTACTTTCATTACTTGTTACCCATTACAAATTATCTTATCATAAAACTATCTGTTACCTACAATTTCAGTGCTTGCTGAGAATACCTTACTGAAAACCGCTTGTCATTTCCTTCTGCTCCTTGTTGGGTTCGACACTCTTACTTATCGAAAGGACTACGATAGATCCCCTATACTTGTGGGTCATCAGAAGCCGACGAGTTGCTCAAGTGGATGATAACCCTTTGAGCCGATGTCGAGGTAGCCAAGAGCGTAGGGTGGTGTAGCCATGGTCGAGGTAGCCATGCGAAGAATGCCATGGTCGATGTCGAGTCGGGGTAGCCGGTGTCGAGGAAAACACCATGGAGCCACGGGCCCAAGGGGGCGCCAAGTTAGCATGAGCACAGTGGTGTCGAAGTAGTGGTGCGCCGGGGAGAAGATGTTGTTGATGACGCGTCATGGTTGGTTTGCCAAGCTCGAGGAGAAATCATGGACGAAGGCACGCACCGGTGTTGCCAGCATCGGGCATGTGTAGACGGACAAATACGAAGTTGACAAAGCGCCGACCAGGCTTGCCAGGCCCGGGGACACGTCGTGGATGAAGGCACGCATCGGTGTTGCCAGCACTGGGCATGCGTAGACGAGGGACCTACACGAGCTGTACGCCAGGTCAGAGAAGTCAGAGGGGCCAGCAGAGAAGAACTCGACGACGATTACGGCGTCCATCGGCACGGGGCCGATGTCACCAACGGTGGTTGGAGTAGACGAAGTGGTCGGGGTAGATGACGGCGATGCTGGCGACGGGCTGGTGCTTGGACGAAGACGAAGGGGGTGGACGGACGGTAGCGGCGGCGGCGGCCTGACGGCAGCGGCGGTGGCGGCAGCCAAAGAAGTGCTGCATCGGCGGCCTGACGGCGGCGGCGGCTAGGTTAGGAGTGCGGCAGCGGTGCTCGAAGTAGGCGAAGAACCCTGACAGCGTCACGAAGACCGGCGCGGACGGTGGCGTTCCCGCGCCAAGGGAGATGGCGCGGCGCATACCATGGGAAGTCGACGCGCGGTGACGACGGACTGGACCGTGGGTCGTGGCGTGATATGTCCAGTTTGCATCATGCTTTTATATCGATATTTATTGCATTATGGGCTGTTATTATACATTATGTCACAATACTTATTCCTGTTCTCTCTTATTTTACAAGGTTTACACGAAGAGGGAGAATGCCAACAGCTGGAATTCTGGGCTGGAAGAGGAGCAAATATTAGAGACCTATTTTGCACCACTCCAAAAGTCCTGGAACTCCACAGAAGTCATTTTTAGAAATAATAAAAAATACTGAGTGAAGAAAATACCAGAGGGGGCCCACACCCTGGCCACGAGGGTGGGGGCGCGCAATACCCCCCTCGGCGCGCCACCCTGCCTCGTGGGCCCCCTGGCAGGCCTCCGGTGCCCATCTTCTGCTATATGTGGTCTTTTACCCTGGAAAAAATGATAAGCAAGCTTTCGGGAAGAAACTCCGCTGCCACGAGGCGGAACCTTGGCGGAACCAATCTAGGGCTCCGGCGGAGTTGTTCTGCCGGGGAAACATCCCTCCGGGAGGGGGAAATCATTGCCATCGTCATCACCAACGATCCTCTCATTGGGAGGGGGTCAATCTCCATCCATATCTTCACCAGCACCATCTCCTCTAAAACCCTAGTTCATCTCTTGTATCCAATCTTTGTCCCAAAGCCTCAGATTGCTACCTGTGGGTTGCTAGTAGTGTTGATTACTCCTTGTAGTTGACGCTAGTTGGTTTATTTGGTGGTAGCTCATATGTTCAGATCCATCATTCATATTTATACCTCTCTGATTATGAACATGAATATTGTTTGTGAGTACTTATGTTTGTTCCTGAGGACATGCGAGAAGTCTTGCTATTAGTAGTCATGTGAATTTGGTATTCGTTCGATATTTTGATGAGATGGATGTTGTCTTTCCTCTAGTGGTGTTATGTGAATGTCGACTACGTGACACTTCACCATTGTTTGGGCCTAGAGGAAGGCATTAGGAAGTAATAAGTAGATGATGGGTTGCTAGAGTGACATAAGCTTAAACCCTAGTTTATGCGTTGCTTTGTAAGGGGCTGATTTGGATCCATATGTTTCATGCTATGGTTAGGTTTACCTTAATACTTCTTTTGTAGTTGCAGATGCTTGCAATAGGAGTTAATCATAAGTGGGATGCTTGTCCATGTAAGGGCAGCACTCAAGCACCGGTCCACCCACATATCAAATTATCAAAGTACCGAACACGAATCATATGAACGTGATGAAAACTAGCTGGACGATAATTCCCATGTGTCCTCGGGAGCGCTTTTCTCTATATAAGAGTTTGTTCAGGCTTGTACTTTGCTACAAAAACGATTGGGCCACTTTGTTGCACTTTATTTACACTTGTTAGTTGTTACTCGTTACAAATTACCTTATCACAAAACTATCTGTTACCGATAATTTCAGTGCGTGCAGTGAATACCTTACTGAAAACCGCTTGTCATTTCCTTCTGCTCCTCATTGGGTTCGACACTCTTACTTATCGAAAGGACTACGATAGATCCCCTATACTTGTGGGTCATCAAGATTCTTTTCTGGCACCGTTACCGAGGAGTGAAGCACCTTTGGTAGGTGGAATTTGGTAAGGAAAAATTTATATAGTGTGCTGAAATTTACTGTCACTTGTTACTATGGAAAGTAATCCTTTGAAGGGCTTGTTCGGGGTATCTTCACCCCGACCAATAGACCAAATAGTTGCTCCTCAACCTACTGAACCTACTGAAATTTTTTACATTGAAATTCCTTCGGGTATGATAGGGAAACTGCTAGCTAATCCTTTTGCAGGAGATGGAATATTGCATCCCAATTTACACTTAATTTATGTGGATGAAGTTTGTGGATTATTTAAGCTTGCAGGTATGCCCGATGATGTTATCAAGAAGAAGGTCTTCCCTTTATCTTTGAAGGGAGAGGCATTGACATGGTATAGGCTATGTGATGATATGGGATCATGGAAGTACAAACGACTGAAATTGGAATTTCATCAGAAATTTTATCCTATGCACCTTGTTCATCGTGATCGTAATTATATATATATATATATATATATATATATATATATATATATATAATATTTGGCCTCGCTAAGGAGAAAGCATCGCTAAAGCTTGGGGGAGGCTTAATTCAATGTTATATTCATGCCCCAATCATGAGCTCTCAAGAGAAATGATTATTCAAAAAATTTATGCTCGACTTTCTCTCAATAATCGCTCCATGCTCGATACTTCTTGTACTGGCTCTTTTATGATGAAGAATATTGAATTCAAATGGGATTTATTGGAAAGAATTAAACGCAACTCTGAAGATTGGGACCTCAAAGAAGGTAAGGAGTCAGGTATAACACCTAAGTTTGATTGTGTTAAATCTTTTATGGATACCAATGCTTTCCGTGAATTTAGCACTAAATATGGACTTGACTCTGAGATAGTAGCTTCTTTCTGTGAATCATTTGCTACTCATGTTAATCTCCCTAAGGATAAGTGGTTTAAATATAATCCTCCCGTTGAAGTAAAAGTAGTTGCACCTATTAAAGTTGAAGAAAAGACTATCACTTATAATGATCCTATTGTTACTACTTCTTATGTTGAGAAACCACCTTTTCCTGTTAGAATAAAGGATCATGCTAAAGCTTCAACTATAGTCAACAAAAGTAATATTAGGACACATAAACCACCTGAGCAAGTTAAAGTTGAACCTAATATTGCTATGGTTAAAGATCTCTTGGCTGATAATATCGATGGGCATGTTATTTATTTCTGTAATGAGACTACTAGAATTGCTAAACCTGGTGCTAAAGATAAACATAGACCTGTGGTAGGCATGCCTGTTATTTCTGTTAAATAGGAGATCATTGTTATCATGGCTTGTGTGATATGGGTGCTAGTGCTAGTGCAATACCTCATTCTTTATACGAGGAAATTATACATGATATTGCACCTGCTGAGATAGAAGATATCGATGTTACCATTAAGCTTGCCAATAGAGATACTATTTCACCGATTGGGATTGTTAGAGATGTAGAAGTCTTGTGTCGGAAGGTTAAATATCCTACTAATTTTCTTGTTCTTGGTTTCCCACAAGATAGCTTTTTTCCCATTATATTTGGTAGACCCTTCTTGAACACTGTTAATGCTAGGATAGACTCTGAAAAGGATGTTGTTACTATTGGTTTGGGTGATATGTCTCATGAGTTTAATTTTGCTAAATTTAGTAGACAACACCGTGATGAGGAATTTCCTAGTAAAGATGAAATTCTTGGTCTTGCTTCTATTGCCGTGCCTCCTAATTATCCTTTAGAACAATATTTGCTCGACCATGAAAATTATATGTTTATGAATGAAAGAAGGGAAATAGATGAAGTTTTCTTTAAACAGGGACCTATTTTGAAACACAACTTGCCTGTTCAAATTCTAGGGGATCCTCCTCCACCCAAGGGTGATCCCGTGTTTGAGCTTAAACCATTACCTGATACTCTTAAATATGCTTATCTTGATGAAAAGAAGATATATCCTATATTATTAGTGCTAACCTTTCAGAGAAGGAGAAGGAGAAATTATTGAAAACTCTGAAGAAGCACAGTGCTGCTATTGGATATACTCTTGATGACCTTAAGGGCATAAGTCCCCCTCTATGTCAACACAAAATAAATTTGGAGAAAGACGCCAAACCAGTTATTGATCACCAACGACGGCTAAATCCTAAGATGAAAGAAGTGGTAAGAAAGGAAATATTAAACCTCCTTGAGGCAGGTATAATTTATCCCGTTGATGATAGTCAGTGGGTAAGTCCTGTTCATTGTGTCCCTAAGAAGGGAGGTATCACGAGCGTTCCTAATGATAAAGATGAATTGATTCCACAAGAATTGTTACGGGTTATAGGATGGTAATTGATTTCCAAAAACTAAATAAAGCTACTAAAAAGGATCATTACCCTTTAGCTTTTATTGATCAAATGCTAGAAAGATTATCCAAACATACACATTTTTGCTTTCTAGATGGTTACTCTGGTTTCTCTCAAATACCTGTGTCAGCTGAGGATCAAGAAAAGACCACTTTTACTTGCCCTTTTGGTACTTTTGCTTATAGACGTATGCCTTTTGGTTTATGTAATGCACCTGCTACCTTTCAAAGATGCATGATGGCTATATTCTCTGACTTTTGTGAAAAGATTTGTGAGGTTTTCATTGATGATTTTTCCGTTTATGGATCCTATTTTGATGATTGCTTGAGCAACCTTGATCAAGTTTTGCAGAGATGTGAAGAAACTAATCTTGTCTTGAATTGGGAGAAATGCCACTTTATGGTTAATGAAGGTATTGTTTTGGGGCATAAAATTTCTGAAAGAGGTATTGAAGTTGATAAAGCTAAAGTTGATGCTATTGAAAAGATGTCATGCCCCAAGGACATCAAAGGTATAAGAAGTTTCCTTGGTCATGCTGGTTTTTACAGGAGGTTCATTAAGGACTTCTCAAAAATTTCTCGGCCTCTGACTAATCTATTACAAAAAGATATTCCTTTTGTCTTTAATGATGATTGTGTAGAAGCATTTGAAATACTTAAGAAAGCTTTGATTTATGCACATATTGTTCAGCCACCTGATTGGAATTTACCTTTTGAAATCATGTGCGATGCTAGTGATTATGCTGTAAGTGCTGTTCTAGGAGAAAGAGTTGATAAGAAATTAAATGTTATTCAATATGCTAGTAAAACTCTAGACAGTGCCAGAGAAATGATGCCACTACTGAAAAGGAATTCTTAGCAGTTGTGTTTGCTTGTGATAAGTTCAGACCTTGTATTGTTGATTCTAAAGTAACTATTCACACTGATCATGCTGCTATTAAATATCTTATGGAAAAGAAAGATGCTAAACCTAGACTTCTTAGATGGGTTCTCCTACTACAAGAATTTGATTTGCATATTATTGATAGAAAGGGAGCTAAGAACCCCGTTGTAGACAACTTGTCTAGGTTAGAGAATGTTCTTGAAGACCCACTACCTATTGTTGATAGCTTTCCTGATGAACAATTGGTTGTCATAAATCCTTCTCGTACTGCTCCACGGTATGCTGATTATGCTAATTACATTGTTGCTAAATTTATACCACCTAGTTTCACATACCAGCAAAAGAAAAAGTTTTTCTATGATTTGAAACATTACTTTTGGGATGACCCACATCTTTATAAAGAGGGAGTAGATGGTGTTTGAGGTTGTGTACCTGAGCATGAACAGGAACAGATCCTACGCAAGTGTCACTCCGATGCTTATGGAGGACACCACGCTGGAGATAGAACTGCACATAAGGTATTGCAATCTGGTTTTTATTGGCCTACTCTCTTCAAGGATGCCCGTAAGTTTGTCTTGTCAGGTGATGAATGTCAAAGAATTGGTAATATTAGTAGACGTCAAGAAATGCCTATGAATTATTCACTTGTTATTGAACCATTTGATGTTTGGGGTTTCGATTAAATGGGACCGTTTCCTTCCTCTAATGGGTATACACATATTTTAGTTGTTGTTGATTACGTTACTAAGTGGGTAGAAGCTATTCCAACTAGTTGTGCTGATCATAACACCTCTATTAATATGCTTAAAGAAGTTGTTTTTCTGATGTTTGGAGTCCCTAGATATTTAATGACTGACGGTGGTTCACATTTTATTCATGGTGCTTTTCGTAAAATGCTTGCTAAGTATGATGTTAATCATAGAATTGCATCCCCTTATCACCCACAGTCTAGTGGTCAAGTAGAATTGAGTAATAGAGAGCTCAAATTAATTTTTCAAAAGACTTTTAATAGATCTAGAAAGAATTGGTCCAAGAAACTTGATGATGCATTATGGGCCTATAGAATTGCATATAAAAATCCTATGGGTATGTCTCCGTATAAGATGGTTTATGGAAAAGCATGTCACTTACCTCTCGAACTATAACATAAGGCATATTGGGCTATTAAAGGGCTCAATTATGATTTCAAACTTGCCGGTGAAAAGAGGCTATTTGACATTTGACATTAGCACACTTGATGAATGGAGAACCCAAGCCTATGAAAATGCCAAACTGTTCAAGGAAAAGGTTAAAAGATGGCATGACAAAAGGATACAAAAGCGTGAGTTTAATGTAGGTGATTACGTATTGTTATACAACTCTCGTTTAAGATTTTTTACAGGAAAACTTCTTTCTAAACACTAATAGGGAAAACCCTAGCAGTAGCGCGTGTTTTGTGCCCACTAGAAGCGCGGGTGGCCGCGCTACTAATAAGGCGCTACAACTATTGCTTAGCAGGAACGCGTGCCAGCACGCGCTACTGCTAGGACAAATAGCTGCAGCGTTTGTTCAGTACCACGCTACTGCTAAGGTATCTACTTGCAGTGTGTTTTCCTTCCATCGCTACTAGTATTTTTTTTAGTGTATTTATGCGCCATCATACAAATATTGGTACAATACCAGCTGTTATGAGGTTTACATCAGTATGTCCATAACAGTGTATTAAATGAAGGTGGATTAGGTTCAAGTGGAGGCAATATGTGGTGCATGTCAAAAGTATACTACTAATCGAAACTTGATCTAGTTTGGACTAGTACTACTTTCGATGTGCATCACATGTTGCCTCCACTTGAATCTAATCCGCCAGCACAAGCTATTTAATCATCATCATAGTCATTACCACCAACAGTATTTATTTAATCAGCACTAATACTAGCCAATAATAATCATCATAGTCATTACCACCAACACTAGCTATTTTATCATCATAGTAATAGTGTAGCACATCATCATCCTCAAACTCATTTCTAGCTAGCTAATCACTCCTGCTGCTCTCTCTTAGGTAAAATAACATAAAACATATATAGCTCTCCTCCTCAATCAAACTGGAGCATGCAGATGAACCTGTCTCCTAATCGTGGGTAGCGCATCTGTTTGCTGCCCCCTAGTACTTCTCTGTGCTCCCCCATCACATATTTGGTCCAGTCTTGCACTACTAAGCATCCATCGCTAATCTTGAATGCACTAAAGTAATCTGTAGGATATCTTGGCAGTAAGATGATAATACTCATGGTACCTTTAGTCTCGATCCCATAAGGCACAACATTCATCGGGACTCCCTGTTGAAGAACATCGTACGGTAACATACTTAGCAATGAAGTTTTGCTTCAAAAATAATGTATGGAAAAGATGCACCGATAACAAATAGTAAAAATCTTACCATCCTTCCTAAATAGATGTGACCGTAGTTCATTACGAACACTATTGGTCGCACATTTTCAGTACTAACATTTCTAAATGCAGGAAGAAAATTTGTCTTGACAGTATCAAGATCCTCAAGCCATGAAACATAATGACTGATCTCCTCGCAGTTGAGTTCAGCCCCAGGACAGTATACGGTCCTGTCTACCAAGCGCTGGACATGTTTGCTTGCACGGAAATAAGCTGACAATACAAATTAGTTGTCAACTATTTTTGAATAAACAATATCAAAGACATAAATATGGTTGAGAAACTTACATAATGGTATAACTGGAGGCATTTGCACATCGACCCAGATGTCGGTATTACCTTCAATATCATCTTCCAGACGGATATCAAAGGTGATAACCATATCAGGCTCAAATGCATAAGTCTTGCATAGTGCTCGCCATGTTTTGCATCCAAAATAGGTGTAGTCGTCTGAATTGTATAACTTTGCATGGAAAATATAACCATGCTCGGTCTTCAAGTAAACTTTCTTTTCCTCCATACTATGACTGAAACCTATCTTATCCAATACAAAAACTCTTGCATGGCAGGGGATACGCTAGTAGAATAGTAAAAAAATATAAGTTGAAGCAAATGAAGCAGATGTCATGCTTAATTACGAAAAAAGACTTGTCGTTGTGACTTACTGTATCCACTTCGAAGTTCTCGTCCAGCTTGATGCTGAAGCGCCTATCATCATCTAGGAAGATTCCGTCGCACAGGCCGCGCTCGTCTTCGCAGTATTTGCAAATACCGAAATCCTTCTCATCGTCAGACATTTCCTATGTTCATAGTTAAAACATTAATTGAAAATCGATCGAAGACAACTACCAAGATACTCAACACACAAATCCGGGGCACTCGATATTTCCTACATATTCTAGCACAAGTCATGCCAAAATTCACGGAAAAATCCGGCATGACCTTTGCTAAAATAGGACATATCGAGCGCCTGAAATTTGCCAGAATGGAAATGAATCAACACTCCGGCAAAACATAGGCCATTCGAAGGTGTAACCTGCAAACATCACCGGCCACTTGGATATTGAGCAACACAAGATATACATTTCAAAATATTTTATAGGACTCAAATTAGCATGCATTCAATAAGCAAAAGTAAATCATCTCATGCGTCAGTACATTGTCGAATATTATCACTAATACATCACGAATAGTGTCATACATATAACATCACTAAGACAACTAAAACTCTAGCACACGACGGGTATCGGTGCGGGCGGTGGACACCCACAGAGAAAGCACCATCACGGGATCATAGCTCCAGTGAGATCCCCGGAGAACCTGCCAGGTATTGGAGAATGGCCTGTGCTCCAATGCAAACAAGTAGCTATGGACGTGCGCGTCCTCCTCACTGACACGGTGACGCACCACCTCCGCGGAGTCCTCGAGCCTCTGGATCATCACTGGCCCACGCGACCGCCACCAAAGAAGCTTCGGGTCAACGACAGGCTAGCTCCTCACCAACCTGCGCCCCCCGGTAGGTAGCGCCTCCCAGTACCACCCCGGCGGAGCCCAGTTTCGGACATGGCCGATCTGGTCAAGCAGGTGTCGTCCTCCTCCGACTCAACGACGAGGATGTGGGATAGGCATCATCCACGTCGAGGCGGGAAAAATTGCTTTAACTAAAAAATCACCTAATTAGTACCTAGTTCTTACTAACTAGTTCTTACTAACTAAATAGAAGAAGGTCAAATTTTCTCGTTTTATTATGCATTACACTAGTGTTTATTCATCATCTAAGAAAACATCACCTAAGAAAAAATCCCAGCCGCATCTGTATCCAATTCATTTCCACCCATAGATGAACCCTAACTATTTGATGCAACTAAAATTTGAAGAACCCTATCTAGGCAGAGGTAGGGGAGGGGGAGGAGCAGGTGTGCTCACCTTGATCGGGTGCCTGCGGCGAGAGAGGGGCAGGCCGCGTCGAGGTCGGGCTTGAGGCGGCGTCCGGGGCGGCGTTGAGGTCGGGGGCGGCGTCCGGGGCGGCGTTGAGGTCGGGGCGGGGGCGGCGTTGAATCCGGGGTCGGGGGCGGCGTAGAGGGTGTGCGGAGAGCGTGCGGCGACCTACGGGCGACGGCGGTGGCGAGAGCGGCAGAGTGGCCGTGGGGAAGGACGAACGCGGTGGTTAAGTCAGAAGTAGCACTAGCTCGTTCCTGAAAGCGCGCTGCTGCTACATTAGCTACAGCGCGTTCTGGGATACGCGCTACTGCTACAACTTTCACCTTTTTCCCTTTTTCATTTATTTTTCTTCACATTTTTTTTCCTTTCACCTTCTTCTATTTCTTTCATTTTCAATTACCTTTCTATTTGCTTTTCATTTAATTTTATATCCTTTAGTAGTAGCGAGTTTAGAGCAAAACGCGCTGCTACAAAGAAAGTAGCAGTAGCGCGGTTCCATATAGATCGCTACTACTATGTGTACCATATCGTCTAAGCCGTGAGAATTTTAGTAGTAACGTGTATTCAGCGAGACGCGCTACTGCTACGACATTATCTGCAGCGCGGTTTCCGCAGGCGCGCTGCTGCTATTTAGCACCAGCGTGCTTCTTTGACCCACGCTACTGCTAAAGTTCTGTGTATAAGGTTTTCCCTAGTAGTGAAATGGAAAGGTCCTTACGTTATTGAGGAGGTCTATCGTTCTGGTGCCATAAAAATCAACAACTTCGAAGGCACAAATCTGAAGGTGGTGAACGGTCAAAGGATCAAACATTATATCTCGAGTAATCCTATAAATGTTGAAACTAATGTTATTGAAACCGTAACCCCGGAGGAATACATAAGAGACACTTTTCAGAACGTTTCAGACTCCGAAAAGGAATAGGTACGTGGTACGCTAAGTAAACCGACTATAAAACAGTTCTAATGGCAATATTTCTCCATTTTGGAATATTTAAGAAAATAGGAAAATAATAAGTAGTCCGGGAAGGACACGAGGCTTCCACGAGGGTGGGAGGTGTGCCCTACCCCCTGGGCGTGCCCCCCTACCTCGTGGCACCTTGTGCACTTTCCGGACTCCATTTTCTTGCACGATACTTCTTTTGGTCGGTAAAAATTCATTATATAATCTCCCGAAGGTTTTGACCATTGTACCACGCAAATATCCTCTGTTTTAGTTTCGAGCTATTTTCTGCCGCAGATTTGGAGCAAGATGTCATCTCAGGATTCCGACGGGGAGAGCTATGTCTCACACCTCATTGCTGACCCAAAGACCTATGGGGATCTATCTCCTTGTGGTCGAACTATGGATGAGGAGGAGGATGCCCATTTGATGAGGATCAACGATTCAAGTTCAGAGAAGGAGGATGTCCCTCTACCTCAACCTGGGGATATGCACGTGAAGTTCAAGAAGTCAAGTCTCCTTAAGAGGGCTAAACTATTTAACAATCGATCTATTCCTTCTCGTTTCGGCAGAAAAGCAAAGGAGATTTATGTGACAAGATCTTGAAGCTGGAGTCGGAGGTCGATGATTTAAAGGAGGAAATTGCTCTCCTCAATTACAACATGAAGAAGCTGAAAGCACAATTTACATCATCAACAACTCCATCATCACCACCTCCGAAGAAGGAGATATAAGCACATGGGTATGGGCACTCCCCTTGGCAACTTCCAAGCTTGGGGGAGGTCCCCCGTTATTGTATCACCATCACACTCCTATCTCTACCATTTTTCTTAGTTTGATCCTTTTAGTAATATCTTGATCTAGTAGAATAAAGTTTTAGTATGATTTAGTTTTGAGTTTTGCTTTATGATCCCTCTATGTAATCGAGTCTGTGAGCTATATATATAATAAAGATTAGTGTTGAGTCAAGGGCTTGATTATCTTGCTATGATCTTGAGTGAATAAAAGAAAGAGAAAGAAATAAAAAGAAATAAAGAGATCATATTGATCTTATGGGGAGTAATGACTTCACATATAGAGAGTATGATGATTAAAAGTTGTTGAGAGTTGGCAAACATAGTTTTGGTCATCGTTGCAATTAACAGGAAGTAATAAAGAAAGAGAGGTTCCACATATAAATATACTATCTTGGACATCTTTTATGATTGTGAGCACTCATTAAAATATGATATGCTAAAGAGTTGATGTTGGACAAGGAAGACAACGTAATGGGTTATGTTTTCTTACATCCGAAATAAACTATATTGTCATGGATCATCCAACATGTTGAGCTTGCCTTTCTCCCTCATGCTAGCTAATTCTTTGCACCAAGTAGAGATACTACTTGTGCTTCCAAATACCCTTAAACCCACTTTTGCCATGAGAGTCCACCATACCTACCTATGGATTGTGTAAGATCCTTTCAAATAAGTTGCCATCGGTGCAAGCAATAAAAAATGCTCTCTAAATATGTATGATTTATTAGTGTGGAGAAAATAAGCTTTATACAATCTTGTGATGTGGAAGAAATAAAAGCGACGGACTGCATAATAAAGGTCCATATCACAAGTGGCAATATAAAGTGACGTTCTCTTGCATTAAGATTTCATGCATCCAACCAAAAGCGCATGACAACCTCTGCTTCCCTCTGCGAAGGGCCTATCTTTTACTTTTATCTTTTACCCTTATGCAAGAGTCATGGTGATCTTCACCTTTCCTTTTTACATTTTATCCTTTGGCAAGAACCTTGTGTTGGAAAGATCCTGATATATATATCCAATTGGATGTAAGTTAGCATGAACTATTATTGTTGACATTACCCTTGAGGTAAAAGGTTGGGAGGCAACACTATAAGCCCCTATCTTTCTCTGTGTCCGATTAAAACTCCATACTCATAAGTATTGCGTGAGTGTTAGCAATTGTGAAAGACTAAATGATAGTTGAGTATGTGGGGTTGCTGAAAAGCTCTTATATTGACTCTTTCCGATGTTATGATAAATTGCAATTGCCTCAATGACTGAGATTATAGTTTGTTAGTTCTCAACGAAGTTTCTGATTCATACTTTACATTGTGAATAGATTATTACTTGAGCATAAGAAATCATATGACGATATCCATATATGTTGCTGTTATAAGAATGATCATGATGCCCTCATGTCCGTATTTTATTTTATACACACCTCTATCTCTAAACATGTGGAAATATTTATCGTTATCGGCTTCCGCTTGAGGACAAGCGAGGTCTAAGCTTGGGGGAGTTGATACGTCCATTTTGCATCATGCTTTTATATCGATATTTATTGCATTATGGGCTGTTATTATACATTATATCACAATACTTATGCCTATTCTCTCTTATTTTACAAGGTTTACGTGAAGAGGAAGAATGCCGACAGCTGGAATTCTAGGCTGGAAAAGGAGCAAATATTAGAGACCTATTTTGCACAACTCCAAAAGTCCTGAAACTCCACGGAAGTCATTTTTGGAAATAACAAAAAATACTAAGCGAAGAAAATACAAGAGGGGGCCCACACCCTGCCCACGAGGGTGGGGGCGTGCCCTACCCCCTGGGCGCGCCCCCTGCCACGTGGGCCCCCTGGCAGGCCTCCGGTGCCCATCTTCAGCTATATGAGGTCTTTTACCCTGGAAAAATGATAAGCAAGCTTTCGGGAAGAAACTCCGCCGCCACGAGGTGGAACCTTGGCGGAACCAATCTAGGGCTCCGGGGAGCTATTCTGCCGGGGGAACATCCCTTCGGGAGGGAGAAATCATCGCCATCGTCATCACCAACGATCCTCTCATCGGGAGGGGGTCAATCTCCATCAACATCTTCACCAGCATCATCTCCTCTAAAACCCTAGTTCATCTCTTGTATCCAATCTTTGTCCCAAAGCCTCAGATTGCTACCTGTGGGTTGCTAGTACATAGTTTTGATTACTCCTTGTAGTTGATGCTAGTTGGTTTATTTGGTGGAAGATCAAATGTTCAGATCCATTATGCATATTAATACCTCTCTGATTATGAACATGAATATGATTTGTGAGTAGTTATGTTTGTTCCTGGGGACATGGGAGAAGTCTTGCTATTAGTAGTCATGTGAATTTGGTATTCGTTCGATATTTTGATGAGATGTATGTTGTCTTTCCTCTAGTGGTGTTATGTGAACGTCGACTACATGACACTTCACCATTGTTTGGGCCTGGAGGAAGGCATTGGGAAGTAATAAGTAGATGATGGGTTGCTAGAGTGATAGAAGCTTAAACCCTAGTTTATGCGTTGCTTCTTAAGGGGCTGATTTGGATCCATATGTTTCATGCTATGGTTAGGTTTACCTTAATACTTCTTTTGTAGTTGCGAATGCTTGCAATAGGAGTTAATCATAAGTGGGATGCTTGTCCAAGTAAGGGTAGCACCCAAGCACCGGTCCACCCACATATCAAATTATCAAAGTACCGGACGCGAATCATATGAACGTGATGAAAACTAGCTTGACGATAACTCCCATGTGTCCTCGGGAGCGCTTTTCTCTATATAAGAGTTTGTCCAGGCTTGTCCTTTGCTATAAAAAGGATTGGGCCACCTTGCTGCACTTTTATTTACACTTGTTAATTACTTGCTACTCGTTACAAATTACCTTATCACAAAACTATCTGTTACCGATAATTTCAGTGCGTGCAGAGAATACCTTACTGAAAACCGCTTGTCATTTCCTTCTGCTCCTTGTTAGGTTCGACACTCTTACTTATCGAAAGGACTATGATAGATCCCCTATACTTGTGGGTCATCATGGCGCTAGGGCCCGAAGGGGCGACGCAGCAGCGGCAGGCGGGTTATGACGGCGGAAAGACCTCGGGGCGGCGGCGGGGACCGCGGGCCGCGACGCTGCAGCCCAAAGGGGCGACGCAATGGCGGTACGCGAGTCGGTGCAGCCGTGGGGACGACCTCGGTGCGGCGGCGGGGACCGCGTATCGTGGCACTACGGCCTAAAGGGGCGATGTAGCGGCGACGCACGAGTCGATGCAGCCGCGAGGAGAACCACGGGGCGGCGGCACTGCGGCCCGACGGGGCGATGCAGCGGCAGCCCGTTGCTCGATCGGTGGAGGGGCGCGCTGAACTCGGGGACGATCTTCACGGGACCTGCTGAGGCGCATGTAACCGACGGGCCAGGTCGGTCGCGCGGTGTAGATGAGGCGGATCGCGACGGCAAGCGGGTGATCAAGTCGATCGGGCGCGAGGTCGGGGACGCCGCTCGGTGGAGGCAGGGTGGCGGCGGAGTCCGTGATGAGGCCGGCGATGACGGACAGCGTGGGACGTCCTGCGGACGAGCTTGTCAGCACCGGCACCGGGCTGCCAAAGCAGCCCCAGCGCCCAGGCAGCGAGGCCCGAGCGACCAATGGAGCAGCGGCGCCCAAGTTGAGGCAGCCGACGAGCCTGACGTAGCCGTCCCGATGCAGCCGAGGACGAGGCCGGCGAGGTAGACCGCCGGGCCGCCGTGCGCGCGAGCGACGGCTATGATTGGCCGTCGCATGGCGCGAGGCTGCCGGGTCGGGGCGATGCAGGTGTCCCGGTCGGAGCAGGGCGGTGACGGCCGGCGCAGGGCGAGGGGCGGACCGACGCGCGGACGGCGGCTGGTCGGAGGAGAGGCCGGCTGGTCGCGCCGGGGTCGGAGTAGAGGCGCTCTACCACGACCATGTTAGAAGGGAGAGAGGGATTTGGTGGAATAGTTGTTGCGGAATATGATGGATGTATTATTGAGCCTCGAGGCCGAATATATATTGAATACTTGGTTTGGAGGGCAAGACGCCTCTCCTTGAGATAAGGTAGAAAACGGATTACAAATCCTAGACTACCAAACATATGTAACCCAAATATATCTCTAACAAGCTGGTCAGGCCCGTGTGTGGCGCCGCATCATCATGGCGATCTGGACCACTTGTCCGCATCTTGCTCTTACCCCACATATACTACTTGTAAATGCATGCTGTGCCATACACATTCTGTAATTAACTAACATCGGTAGCACATGATCACTTTGTCAACTTCATATGCACTATTAACCCGTAAAATTATTTAGGACGTTACGTAGTTGACATTTTCCAGACCTGAAGAATAAAACATTTGCTTTGGTTTCTTTTTGCAAGATACATTCATAAAAGGGAAAATCAGTATTCAGCTAGTAGCACTATTGGTTGGAACATAGTCCATGCCAAGAACTCAGGATGCATAAGTGCATATACATACATAGTGCCTTCTTTTTCCTTGGAAATTAATTCCTCCTCAGCTCTGAACACGCTTCTTCCTCTTATTCTTCATAAGAAGTTGGATAATACTACATCGTAGTACTCCCTCCGTCCCGTAATGTAAGACGTTTTTTGACACTACAATAGAGTCAAAAAACGTCTTACATTATGGGACGGAGGGAGTACTTATTCTAGACACGGAATTTATGGATCAGTGGTGGCTGGCCGTCGGCTGCGGGTAGCTTGCGCTCTTGAGCAAGGAGAGGTAGCCACCCTCCAGGTTCTTCACATTCGTGAATCCCTGCGCCATCAAACCCGTAAGCCAGCAGGCCGACGCATCAATAAATCAGCAAGCAACCAACAAAGTGTCACGGATCCACTTAGTACTTACGGCGGCTACGAGGTCTGCGGTGGCGAGCCTTGACCGCACTCCGGAGCGGCAGCCGACGAGGAACCGGTCCTCCTTGGAGTGGAGCGCGGCGACCTGGTCGACGAAGTGAGGGTTGCGCTCCTTGCCGTGAGGGGTGACGGAGAGGTAATACGGTACGTTGCGTGCGCCGGCGACGTGCCCCTTGTCAAAGTCCTCCCACATGCGCACGTCCACGTACCCGTACTGCTCCGAGGCCAGCAGCGCGCACGCCGCCTCCGGGTCTACACTCTCTACCGGCACCGCCGCGCCGCTGCCGCTGCTTCTCATGGAGCACATGGTGGATATAGGATTTGAGCAGAGAAGAAGAAAACAGGGAAGCTTGTTGTTGTGTTTGGCTCCGGGGGCAGTGGAGTGGATTGGTTGATGGAAAGATAAGTGCTACCAACGGGTGTTTCTTTATAGGAGAGGAGGCAGTGGTTGATGCCTTCACGCCCGGGTAGCCGCATCCATTGCTTTCTCATCCTATAAAGTCGCCTAATTCTCATTCGTCTCTGTCGTGTAGACCTTATCTTCTTCGACGCAGGAACTAGTTATATACCGAAATGTCAGACGATATACATACATTGTACATTTATTTCCCGTGAATAAATAACAAATCACGTAAGAATCTTCTTTTGCACCCTTTACAAAACTATACTAAGCTTGAGACATTTATTTTGGGATGAAGGGAGTATATTATTATTTCAAGCTCATCTGCTTGCGTGTGTATGGTGATGCCAAAGCTAGAGGTGCATTATTCTAGCCAGCTATTATTGATTGGTTGGACGGCTCATGTTAGGTGTAAGACTAAGGGAGGGAGGGCAAGTCCACATTGCCATCACCAAGATGCGGCGACACGGCCAGGGGACACGAATAAGCAAATGGTCAAAACAGCTGAATCTAGTGTGAGCCACGTACGCTCCTGATGAGCGTGCTGATAAGATATGTTGCTCGAAAAAGACCCAACGCGTGGTCTCTCTTTCCATCGGAGGGAAAAAACAATTCAATCACGGAGGACACGAAAAGGATTGCCTTGGTGGGGGCTCCTCCTACTTGTCTGCTTATCCCATCCAATTCAATCATGGAGGACATTTCATTTCTCACATGCCTTGCAAATATTCTCTTCATACTTTAAAAAATAGTTTTATATCTTAATTATTATAGTTTATTAATCAAAGTATTGTCTCATTTCCACAAAATAAGTTTTTTTTGCTCCCTCCGTTCTGCAATGTAGTGCATATATGTTTTTTGAAAAGTCAAACCTAACGAACTTAGACCAAGTTTATGGACAAAACTGTTTACATCTAGAATGCCAAAAATATATCTCTAGATTCATCATAAGACATATTTCCATATTTTATATAATTACTATCATAGATATAAATAGTTTCCTGTATAAACTTGGTCAAAGTTTGTAAATTTTGACTTTTCAAAAATCTATACACACTATATTATTGAACGGAGGGAGTATAATTTATCTCAAAATTATCTGGAATTTTTTTTGACTTCGCTAAATTTGGTTTCCCATGTATTATTTAATGAAATTATTAGGTCACGAGCATTCCAATTGGGACAAATCCAAACTCATCGATTGCCATCCGATGCGCATCTCACAGCCGTGTTTGTCACTGGTTGTTTCCGTGCATGCGATTATTTTGGCAATATGTGTGGCTCTCTGCGTGGCACACAGTAGGCAGAGAGTAATGCAATTGTTTTGGCAATATGTGTTGCCACGCCATTGGCACGGCAATCTGAACAACTAATCCTACGTCTGTATGTGATGTGTACATCTTCTCGACCATGGCCAGCTGTCCGTCCGAAAATCATATGCTTATGGAGGTTTGTCCTACGGATCCCTTTATGCGTTAATCTTCCTGCTTAATTTCAACTAAACCTCACCCTAGAATTCAATCTCTCCCCAGACTTTTCTCCACATCATTCCGTAGTACGATTCCATAGCACATACTTTATAATCGTAGCATTGTTCTGTATCATTTGTCACAAAATATAGTGTGTGTTGGATACATTTTCTTTTCAAAATCAGGCTTTGTAGATATTGACCAAGTTTATAAAAATATATTTAAAATACAAGGGAATATGTTTTCCATGTGGTATATATATTTGATACTGCATATATAGATAATTTTCACTATAAACTTAGTCAAAATTTATAAAGTTTAACTTCATAGAGCATCTCCAATGGATTACACCAAATTTCTTCTAAATGTATGGACCGAATGGTCTGGACACTTTTGGCCATCCAATGAGGTACACCAAACGTTTATGTACACGGGCAAACCAGAATTCAACAATAGGTACCAAACGAAAAAGTGGTCAGAGGGAGTCTAGACATACTACGGACAAGCCTTGGATCCCACCACAAACCCACCTTTTCCTTTCCCTCCCTTCTCTCTCCTCTCTCCATTGGACAAGGGATGGGCATTTCGTGCATTGGATGGGAACACCCTATCCGCTGTTGGCGCAGACGCCCAGTGGTGTCTGCGGACATTTGATGTGTCCATTTGGATGCACATTGCACCCTAGGAAAACAATGCGCTCTATTGTGTGATGGATGAAGTAACTAACTAACTTTGATGGCACATAGCCACTTGTTAATGCTACGCATTAATAACCTTCAAATTATTTAGGAGGTTCGTCCATCTTATTGAAAAATATATACCTCCTCACATAGTTGACGTATGTATATGTGTACTGAACGTCTGCATTGTAGATCTGAATGAGAAGAATCATGTTTTTAGCGTGTTTTTAGCTTGTCGAGATGAGAAAGTGATTTATGCGGCTAACCGCGCGTGAAGAAGGCAGGCACACACTGCAAGCTACTGGTATTATTTAATAAGTAGGTAATCCCTCAAATTCTGTAGTGCAAAAATGCAATTCTTCCAAATCAATTAATTGTATGACGAAGGAAAAAAACAAGTATAATTGAGCTGAGTCGGTGAAACTGTCAAACAGGTACTCAGCTGTACACGCAAACATTTTTATTTCTTGGGAATTGGTTGGTCCAAAGTCCATGTCCAATATACGTACCTACATACATACGGCTTTGTTTTCCCTTTGATAGTAATTAAATCCCAGATGTCCGCCTCAGCTGAAGGACTTGCTTCTTCTTCTTCTTCTTCTTCTTCAGAAGAAGAAGACGAAGGGTGATAGAAACACAGTACACAAACAGGTCACTAACGAACTTTTTCGAAACTCTCACAAGAATCAATTGATGGATCATTGGTGGCTGGCTGCTTGGGGCTGTGGGTAACTGGTACTCTTGAGCAAGGAGAGGTAACCACCTTCCAGGTTCTTCACGTTCATGAACCCCTGCAATGAAAACCAAAACATTCACATCTCAATCAAAGATGGTGATCTTCCTAAGAACAGTAAAAAAAAATCAACCATTCACGAATGGACTTACAGCAGCGACGAGGTCTGCGGTGGCGAGCCTGGACCGGACCCCAGAGCGGCAGCCAACAAGGAACCGGTCCTCCTTTGAGTGGAGCGCAGCAACCTGGTCGACGAAGTCCGGGTTGCGCTCCTTGCCATGGGGCGTGACTGAGTGGTAGTAGGGCACGTTGCGTGCACCGGCAACATGGCCCTTTTCGAAGTCCTCCCACATCCGCACGTCCACGTACCCGTACTGCTCCAAGGCCAGCAGCCCGCACGCCGCCTCTGCGTCCACGCTCTCCACCGCCGTGCTTGTGCTGCTCCGCAGGGAACCCATCTATGGAGGATTGAGCAGCTAGGAAGAAGGGGCCTCTGTTTCTGTGTGAGGTGGTCTCCAGAGGCTGTGGAGTGGATTGGATGATGGAAGGACAGGCGCTACCTACTGGTGTTATTTATAAGAGAAGATGATGCTATGGCAGTGGTCGAACATATCACACCCGGGTAGCCGCATCCATCACTTCAGGATAGCCTAAAGTCGCCTACCTTACATAACTTACATATATGGAAATGTCAACTACACACGTAGTTGCTGTATTTGTTTTCTATGAAATGACATGGTGTATAAGAATTTCCTTTTGCACCCTATTTTTTTAAGGTTTTGTGGCAAGTGGTCATGTTCATGGTTATTGTTGTTACGAAAATACAAGCCAGCCAGCCATGATCTGGCAGTTGTCTACAGATGCCAGATGCAAGAATATGTATATATGTTTGGTAAAGAAGAGGACAAGTGGTATGCCCAGCCCACCAGAGTTCAAATCCTGGTGCTCGTATTTATTCCTGGATTTATTTCAGGATTTCCGACGATGTGCATTCAGTGGGAGGAGACGTTCCCGTCGACGACGAGGTGCCTATGATGACTTCGTAAATTTCAAGATGATGTGACAGTTCCGTCTTTCGGAGGTGCTCATAGGGATAGGGTGTGCGTGTGTGCGTTCATAAGGGTGAGTGTATGCACGTGTATATAAGTACTTGTGTTTGTACTGTGTTCAAATAAAAAGAAGAGGACAAGTGGTCTAGATTTCCATGATGACGCGGCGACACGCCAGAGCGACAAAAAAGAGTTGAATTATCTCCTTGTCTAGTGTGCTCCACGTACTCCACTGATAGGTAGAGCGAAAGGGTCCTGTTCAATCATGGAGGGGATGAAAAGGATTGCATCGGTGGGAGTTCCTCCTCCTCCTCCTCCTTGTCCCCTTATCCTATTCATGGCCATTTCATTTCACCATGCCTTGCACATACGGTACATATTCCCTTTTATCTTTTTTTCTTCAAAATAATAGTTTTCCAATGCTTTGGTTGCCAACTTTATTTCTACGAATGTGTAAATATCCGATATATATCTTTATCAATCTAATCAAGGGAGTATAATACACCCACACACAAAATGCAAGGAGCAACATTCTATTAAATGTTTATGAGCATATATTCATGCATATACGGACAACATTTCTGAAATCATGAATTTTTTAAAATACATGAACACTTTTAATACCAAAATAATTTTTTCTATCCATGATGAATATATTTTTTATACATGTGAATATTTCTACTAGGGTATGTGAACATTATTGTTTTTCATTTTATTAGTTATGTTTTGTATTATAGTTTTATCTTAGCAATTACTTCCCTAGTATATTTTTCCTTCCCTTCCATGATAAGAAGTAACTAGGACAAACTCTTCCCCTCCATGCTCCGACGGCAAGCCCCTGGATTCTCCTCTTATCTGCCTGCCGCTCTAGTGGCTGATGGCGGGGAGGGGAATCCAAGTTCCTCAACTCCGACTAGTAGGTTACATTAGAGTTTTTCAATCCTTGCATGGGCTGCACTTTTTTTTTTGAGATGATCTTCCATGCTCCGATCCTTCTAATATAGTTTGTCTAGACAAAGTCGATGGAGCTCCGACATGAATTCATGTTGTATCCTTGGGGTAGCAAGGTTAGGGTTCTCATCATGCGTGTGCAATCGCGAGATCTGGTGATAGACGCTTCAGATCAGTTCAATGGTTCAATGGTGGCGACTGTTTCTCCAGGGGCACTAGTTCCTAGGGGCATGTGCATGAAGACTTCTTGGCTGTCAACACTATGTCAGGTTGGCTCTAGTAGGGGAGTGGTGACAGCGGCGCGTCGACGTCTCTAGCGGTGGTAGTGGTTGTTCGGGTGGTCTAGGAATCTCGATGTAATTTGTACTATATTTCGGCTGCATTGTAGTTCTAGTGAATATTTATAATAGAGATAGAACTTTTTCGCTAAAATACAAAGGGAAACTCTTGCCTTCACCCGACGGATCGCACGCGAGCCATTCACCGCCTCCTTTATGTGACACGTGTAAACGTATTCTTCACGTCTCTCTTTCTGCAACGTCATGTGTGTTGCAAAACTGTCTTCCACAACAACACTCATGTTGCGAAAAAATGAAGACGAAAGAGCAAAAAAATGAAGACAGAAAAAAATAACAAATATTTTTGCATCATTGGCTGTGTTGCAATTTGGTTTCCGCAACAACACCCATGTTGCAAATATAGTGATGAAAACGAATCTACAATATTAACTATGTCGGAAAAGATTTCTGCAACATAACCTTTGTTGCAAAGTATTTCCACAACATTGCCCTTGATGCAATAATGGGAACGATGTTGGATGTTGGATAGCTGTATAAATGACAGTTGTTGAGGCTAAAAGATCCACCGGCCGACGCGTAGCGTGGGCCGAATACAAAGCATTAGTGTCCCTATTCAAAAAATAAATTGAGCAGGCGGGTCATGATACTGGCTGGCCTATAAGAGTTACCCTCTTATGGCTGGTCCATAAGAGCTGACTGGTCATGCCATATCTCTCTCTCCCTCTCTCTCTCTCTCTCTCTCTCTTCGCGAGGACCACGGACAAATACCTTTGTGCATCCGGGCCCTCATCCACAACAATGACATTGATAGTGTGGCCAACCAGCCTCATGGGTGTTGGCCGCGCCTGCCTTGGCATCATTCGCGTCGGTTACTGCCTTGATGATGTTGGTGGTAACAGTGTTGACGACGACCTAAGAAAGTTCGGTGCCATAGGCTTTCTCTCACTTAGTACAACTTGCCTGTGAGCCTGTTTATACAAAATTTTGTACTAATTGTATTAATTCACAAGTTTAGCTCAAATATTGTTG
The DNA here is from genome assembly GCF_018294505.1 of Triticum aestivum. NCBI lineage: Eukaryota > Viridiplantae > Streptophyta > Magnoliopsida > Poales > Poaceae > Triticum > Triticum aestivum. The sequence goes on from NC_057810.1 coordinate 7,688,165, forward strand.
TATTGTACAAAGAGGTCCTAATCACACAACTGGCAATTCATTTTGGATTAGTTGTGTTAGATGAAAAATAAAAAGTTAATGCCTCAATATCTATAGGGTAAAAATGCATTTCTTTCAACTTGATGAACTGTATGAAAGGAAAGAACAGGTAGAGAAATACGCAGTATTAAGGGGGTGGCGGAGATATGCCGTCTCTCATCCGCTGTTGCTCAACTTGATCAACTGTATGCCGTCTCTCATCCGCCGTTGCTGGCGCGGCGGAGTCCGCTGACACGCCGGAGGAGGCGGAGTGCTCCGACGCGGCGAAGGAGGCGGAGGAGGAGGCAGAGTGCCCTCACACGCCGGAGGAGGCAGAGGAGGAGGCGGAGTGCCCTGATCACTTGCCGAAGGAGAAGGAAGCGGAGTCCCTGACTAGCCGGAGGAGGAGGAGGAGGCATCCAGTTTAGAAGCTTGATGTACTCCTTCCTCCATAGACAGGTAATCCTTAAAGCAGCTCCCATATGAATGTCCCCGTCACATGTAGGGAAGTCAAACTCCAGCTCCTCAAATCCCTCCATTATTTCATCCATCGTCACAACAACATAGTCATGTGGAATCAGATGGCAATGAAAAGTTCCCTCTGCTTGAGGAGGTATAACAGAGCCGACCGCCGCGGTAGAGGATGCAGTCATTAGGTCATGCATGTATCTTCTGCACCTCCAATCCTAGAGGGCATAGAACCTTCTTTGCTCCATACATACTGTCGGGCAATTCGCTATCCTTTGAAAGCTTCTTCAACATTTTCAGTAGCTTCTCAAATCCATTGTCAAATATACCATTGTATGCCTTCCATTGCAGCAATTCAAGTGCGATACCGAGCTTTGTGTTGCCATCTTTGCAATTTGGGTACAACCATTTTTTGTGATCCTCTAACATACAGTCGAACTTCAACTTCTCCCTTTCACTTTGGCATTGTCTCTTTTCATCAACAATGACCCGGCGAAGATCATCATCGGGCACATCGTCTGGTTTCTCTTGATCTTCAGCTTCCCCCGTTGTAGCATCACCGTATTCATGGGGCGGATAGCTGTCATCATCCTCTTCTTCTTCGTTGTCTTCCATCATAACCCCTCTTTTTCCGTGCTTGGTCCAAACATTATACTGTGGGGCGGATAGTTATCATTATCCTCTTCTTCTTTGTTGTCTTCCATCATAACCCCTCTTTCTCCATGCTTGGTCCAAACATTATAGTGGGGCATGAAACCCTTCTCAAGCAGGTGGATATGAAGGGTTTTCCAGTTAGAGTAAGACTTCGTATTCTCACAGATAAGGCATGGACAACACATAATGTTTGGACCCGCCGCGCCCCGTCGTCGCCGCCTCGTCCTATCGCCCCGTCGTCCCCGCCCCGTCCCGTCGGCCCGTCGTCGCCGCCCCGTCGTCGCCTCGCCGGTGAGCTTGCCCCGGCCGCCATGTCCACACACACACACACACACTCTACTACACACACACACACACACTGCACACACACACACACACACACACACACACACACATACTAC
>NC_057810.1:7690197-7695402 GCF_018294505.1 Triticum aestivum
GTTTTTTAGTTATAGAAATATTTATAGAAATGTTAGCAATTTTTCTGTTTTTTTAGTAATATAAATATTAGAAATGTTAGTTATATAGAAATGTTATAAATGTTTTCTGTTTTTTAGTTATAGAAATATTTATAGAAATGTTAGCAATTTTTCTGTTTTTTGGTTATATAAATATTAGAATTGTTATAGAAATGTTAGTTATATAATCAGGAAATTTTAGAATTAGTTTTAGTTAGATGAATTAGATTAATGTCAAATTGTTAGAATTTGCATATATATAGAATTTTGTTATCACAATCCAATTATTTAAAAAATGTTACTTTTTGCGGGCATATGGTATTTGTTCTCGACGATATGCCCGGCCCGCATCCTCGTCGTCGACCCGTTCGCGACGACGTCTTGCTTCAGAGGACCCATGTCCGGGACTGGGCTCCGCCGGGCTGGCACTAGGAGGTGCTACCTGGAGGGGCGCGCCGCTTGGTGAGGAACCCGACCTCGGGTGCCATCGTCGACCCTGATCTTCTTTGGTGGCGTTCGCGTGGGCCACATTCGATGCAGAGGCAGTCGGCCCCGCCGGAGGTGGTGCGTCGCCGTGTCAGGGAGGAAGATGAGCACGTCCATCGCTACATGGCTGCTATGGACGACGTCAGGTTCTCCACTACTTGGCGGGTTCTTTGGGCAGATGACCGGAGATATGATTATGTGATGGTTCCTTCTCTTTGGGTGTGCACCGCCCGCGCCCCAGGAACCGCGAGTGGCGCCCTAGATTCTTCTGTAGTACTCGATCTTTATTAGGTACCTAGCCAGTGATGTATTCGATATATAATATTCGAGACGATGTATTCGAGATTATATATATTAAGACGATGATGTATTCGAGATTATATATTCGAGACGATGTATTCGAGATTCAGTTTTTCCTTATTGATTAATTGCATCCATGCATTGTAATTTGAATACTAAATTGTTTTATATTTCTTCTGTATTAGTAAAGTAAAAGCTATGGCGTACAATACCGGCAGAGAGAGAGAAGAGGAATTGTTCGACATCATACGCAGCCCTCACAGGCTAGATGATCTGAATGAAGCAGATGATGGCTCCCAATATCTAAACAATACCGGAGAGGGTGATGAAAAGATATTCGATCTCGACGACCGGGCTGATGAAGTCATGAACTATGATTATGATTATGATGACATAGACAATGTTTGTGATGACACAGACAATGCTGATGTTCAAATAACAAAGACTACCGGCGAGGTATATTTATATAAGTATGCATCATGGTGATCATCACATGTTTTTTTAATTGAAGATATATTAACGAATCGATCTTTCTTCTTTCAGCCCTCCAGATCGAGCAAATCTGCTTCTACAGACAGCAAGACAAAGCGAGGCCCGGGCAGATTGTTGAAGGATGGTGTAAAGTACCACATCAAATCCACCAAACTTAGTGGCGAACCCCTCACGCCTAAGAACGTTGCGGACAAGTGGACTCGTCAGTGCGGAGTTCTTGTGAAGGACAAACTCCCGATCTCCATTCAAGAATGGAAAGAGATAAAGACTAAACGTCCAGGTGTTACTTGGGTCGACGACAGAGCCAAAAAAGACCTTTTGAAATCTCGGATGGAACATTTCACCCTACCAGATCATTTCACTGAAGCAGATGTGGAGAAAGTCAAGGCCGCTGCTCTTAAGAAGATGGCAATTGCATTCAACACCCACAAGAAAACTGCATGGGCCAACTACCTTGCCCAGATTTCACGGGAACACTGGAGAAGCAAAGAGAACACTGGGACGATTTCGTGACCTTCAAGGATTCAGAATTATCTAAGAAACGGTCGATGAAAAACAAGGCAAATGCCGCAAAAAAGACGCAGTTCCATAGGCTGGGTCCTGGTGGCTATGCGGTGGGATTGCCTAAGTGGGATAAGTATGAGCAAGAGATGGAGGATGCAGGGGTCACTCCGGTTACTAGGAACTGGCCCCCCAGGTGCAGAACTTGGTTCTATGCAAATGGGGGGGGGGCATTGGACCCGAAGACAGGTGAAGTTTCGCGGAAGGCAAATCTGAAAGGAGCCAAACAAAAGATAACTGACGCAATAGAAAAAGCTCTAAGGGGGGTGTTCACGCCCAACAGAGAGAACGACGAGCTTACGCGCGCCCTGGGAAATCCTGAACACCCAGGAAGAACACGAGGCAAGGGCGTTATTCCATGGTATGAGGGCTTTTCAGAATGGAACGAGGACTACAGGACCCGTGCAAGAAGGAAGATGGAGGAGGAGAAGAAAAGGAAGCTGGAGGAGGAGCAGAGGAAGCTGGACGCGGAACGCCTTCAAGGCCTAGAAGCAAGGCACGCGGACCTGGCACTCAAATTCCAGCAGCAGCAGTAGCAGATCGACTCACTTAGCCAGGAAAGGGGGTCTCAGCAGCGGCAGCAGCAAGCGGATGATCGTCCAGCATTGGATAGCACCGTCCCATCCATGCCGAGAAGCAGCATTGGTTCTGCCCCGAGCGACACACTGCTGGATACATACCCTGTGGATGACATCATAGAGAACACTAACTGTGAGCTACACTCCAAAATGAAGAACATATCCATGAAGGTGGCGGACGGCATTGCTTTTCCAGTTACCCCCAAAGCAACCTTCCATTGCATCCCGATTCGAGAGGGCTATGCTCGTGTCATGGTTGATGAAGTGGTGGACCCATATTTGGGGCTACAACTTGACATTCCTGGAGGTGAAGACGAGCGCACACTGGGAGAGGCCATACATCGCATCATCCTATGGAGAAAGGATTGCATCATCTTTCGAAGTCTACCGACACCGCGTCGTCTGCCGACTCCTCCTTGAAGTCCACCACCGAGTCAGCAGACTCCCGCTCCTCCAAGTCCACGAACGCGTGAGCCGACTCCTCCTCGAAGTCCGCCACCTCCTCCAAGTCGCCGAAAGCGTGAGCTGACTCCTCCGGTTTCAAGTCCGGCACAGCGTCATGCCACTTCTCCGGTTTCAAGTCCAGCACCGTGTCAGGCCACACCTCCTGCTTCAGGTCTGGCACATCGTCAGGCCACTTCTCCTGGTCCAACTTAGCCACGTCAGCCGTCTCCGCCGTTTCAGCAATCGCAGATGAGACATGACGCAACTTTGGTGCGTAGCGGTATAAATATGGTCCAAGCCTCGCTCCTCTTCCTCAGAGGCCTTATGACATGACTAAGGAGCAAAACGCAGCCATAGTGCAAGCCCAAGTGGACGCCCATTTTGGACCAAAACCGGCACCGCCGCCAAAGGAGAAAGTGCCTGAGAAAGTAATTGACCACTTCATTCATATGGCTAGAGAACCAGCCCCCAAGCCTATTGACTCGGACTATGAGCGCCAAATCAGGAAACTACATCAAGAACGACTAAAGAAGGAAGCGAGCTCAAGCTCGAGCCAACAAGCAGCTGGCAAAAAATGCGGGAAAACCGTTCCCCAGTTGAGAGAACAGGCGGCGCAAGCGATCCCCCCGCTTGTTGTGCCAACAACACATGAGAGGAGTACACACGCCAAATATTATTGTGGACAAACCGTTAGCGTTCCCCAGCATGGCGATGTGGTAATAACGGAGGATCATATAATGCAGGCTCAAATGCTCAATATCTTTGTTGGACAACTCCTCGAAATCGAGCCCATGCCTTCGCTTAGAGAATCGGAAATAGTATGGAAATATGTCCGGGGCCAACCTTTGGTCCATCCAGACAAGGTCAAGGACCTCCCAACGAGAATGTATCAATTGCATCAATGGTACATGAACATTACCAAGATTTCCAATCAAGAGTCCCTCATGGTGAATGTCAAGCATGAGCATTATTACCATGAGAAAGCTCTGGCCATTGAGTATCCAGAACTATTTCAGTTATACAATCAAGACGCACTCGACAAGTCTATCGTCAGTTGCTATTGTCTGTAAGTGATTTCTTTCTGTAATTTAAGTCTCAAGCTAGTTATGTAGTGATAATTTTGATCAATCATTACATGTAATTATCCTCACTATATTCTTTTTCTGTGGTATTATATGCAGGATCAAGATGTATGAAATGAAAAAATTTAGACGCTATGGCGTTGGGTTCATTGACCCAAATACCATTAATGAGGACATATGGCAGATTGAATATTGTCAAGATGGTGTAGAGGAAAGCATGCTAGAGTTCTTGAAGCTCCTCCATACCAATGAAGATATACAACTTCCCGTGAGTCACACTGTCTTGTACTACAAATTCTGTTTTTGCTTACTAGCTAGCTAGATGTTAATAATTAAGTGTATACGGTTTATGGTAGTTGATTAATTTTATACACATGCCCGCTTAATTAAGACATGCAAACGTGTGCGCATGCAGTTGGCACTGGGTCTTGTTACACATTAAAGTTGAGGAAGGAAAAGTTAAATTACTGGACTCACTAACTAAAGCAGATAAAGACTTCACCATCGTGAAGGGGATAGTCAACAGGTAATTTCAATCATTATTAACTATATCTCGGCCTATTATTAGTTCGTCATTTCCTGATATGAACTATTTAATAACCCCTTTATTAATTTTCTTTGCCGGCGGGCAGGGCATGAGCAAAGTTCATCAAGGTGACTCCAGGCAAGTGGGCAAAAAAGTTGTTTTGGCATCGACCAAAGGTAAGTAATTAAGTAGTACTAGCTAGCTACCATCTCTTTAATTCTTGTTTCAATATCATTAATTAATTATCATGCTTGATTAATCATTATCTGATTCAATTCCATTCTCGTAAAGGCCTGAAGCAGGCGCCAAGGAATAATCTGTGTGCATTCTACGTTTGCGAGAACGTTCGCATGATGACGTGCGAAAGGAGCAGATCTGATAGACAGGACTAGGTACGTTTGTCAGAACACTATTCACACCATTATCGATATTTAGTCACACAACTAACACGCATGCATATTGATCTTCTTCTTAACAGTTCAGAGAGGTGCGGGATAAGCTCCTACCATCGGACCGCATACTAGCACTTCAAGAGGAAATAGCCGGATTTTTGCTCGACCAGGTCATAGATCCCAAAGAAGAATACTATTACCCGCTACCGCCCCCATGAACCACTTGTCATCGTTCTCTGGAGGCACCAAAGGCAACATATGTAGGAGAAATTTTATATGTATATACATGTGTATGTGTGAATAATTAATGGTGTTGGTTGTGAGAC
>NC_057810.1:7695878-7726188 GCF_018294505.1 Triticum aestivum
CAAACAAAAAATTAAATGGAAAATAAAGCCAACCCCCCCCCCCAAACATTTAGTACCGGTTGGTGTTACCGGTTGGTGTTACCAACCGGTACTAATGTCCTACGCGCACACGGATCTGGCTCGTGCCACGTGATGTCACTTTAGCGCCGGTTCGTGACGAACCGGTACTAAGGAGGGGGGGGGGCTTTAGTCCCCACTCTTTAGTGCCGGTTGGCAAATCGGCACTAAAGGCCGGTTCTGCACTAGTTGATTAATACCCTTACCCAGGCCTCAACCAAAGCCCTGTTTTCTACTAGTGGTGGCTAGTTGCCCCCCTCTTTATATATGACGCTGGCGATCAGGGGACCTAAACTATTGGTTTGGATCGCCCCCGATCAGGGCGCTTTAGTTGGGGTCCAGGGGTACGAACGTTGGTTCGTGACTTATTTATGTTTCTTTTTCTTTGTTTTGGCCCATTGGGCCCTTTGATCAATACAAATAAGTACAACTTGCCTGTGAGCCTGTTTATACCAAATTTTATACTTATTTATATTCCATTTGTATTAGTTCACAAATTTAGCTCAAATATTGTTGTATCTTCAGCGTACAAAGACGACCTAATCACACACCTGGTAACTCATTTTGGAATAGTTGTGTTGGATGAAAATAAAAAGTTAATGCCTCAATTTCTCTAGTGTAAAAATGCATTTCTTTCAACTTGAACAGCTGTATGGAAGGAAATAACAGGTAGAAAAGTACTCAGTATAAGCTTCCTTAGTAAAACAAATCCGTATGTAGCCAACTGTGCTTGCCAACATTTTTTCCCTTGCTTGTGCATACATTCTCGAAGAAGACCAAATCCAAGTCGAAGATGCATATATACTTTTATACATACAAAATGCATTCTTTTCCTCGGAAATTTTCTCTGTACATCATCAATCATAGATCACCAATTAACTTATTCCTGAGAGCCTTAGAAACAAAAGGAAAATTAGTGAAGGTTGGCTAGTGCTGCCGGCTGCTGGTAACTGACGCTCTTGAGCAAGGAGAGGTAGCCACCCTCCAGGTTCTTCACCTTCGTGAACCCCTGCACAGACCAACCAACAAATCAGTAAATTGATCACACATCAATAAGTCAGTGAGTTCGACCAATCAGTCGCAGAACTACTACTTACGGCGGCGACGAGGTCGGCGGTGGCGAGCCTGGACCGCACCCCGGAGCGGCAGCCGACGAGGAGCCGGTCCTGTTTCGAGTGGAGCGCGGCGACCTGGTCCACGAAGTCCAGGTTGCGCTCCTTGCCGTGGGGGTTGACGGAGAGGTAGTAGGGCACGTTGCGCGCGCCGGCGACATGGCCCCGGTCGAAGTCCTCCCACATGCGGACGTCCACGTACCCGTACTGCTCGGTTGCGAGCAGTGCGCATGCCGCCTCCGTGTTCACGCTCTCCACCGCCAGTCGCTTCTCGACGTCGCTGCTTCCCAGGGAGCCCATGGATGATGGATGTGCGAGGAGGAGAAAAGGAAGATGATGATGATGATGTTGAAGGAGTTGAGGAATGCAGGCTTGGTCTGGCTCCGGGGGCTGTGGAGTGGATTGGTGAGAGATAAGTGTTACCTACGTGTCCTATTTATAGAGAGAGAATGGTCGACGCTTCTCATGGCCGGGTAGCCGCATCCATCCCTTTCTCACCTTGATTACAAAGTCGATTGCAAAGTCACTTGATTCTCATTTTCCTCCTTCCTTCGTGTCGATCATATCTTCTTATTCTTCTTCTTCAATTATTGGGTACTTGCATTACAATTACGAAAAATGTCAACTACATAGTACGTACATGAGGTATTATTTATTTTGAGCTGTAGTATAAGAATCCCCTTTTGCACCCTCCTGTATAAATTTAAGGGTTCTAATGCATCATGACAAGTGGCCATGTGCTTGCTACATTATCACCTTGCATAGTTGCATGTGTATGGTTGGTGCCGAAATCCCAGCCAGCCAGCCAGCCAGCCATGATCAATCGGGTAGCTGGCCTAGATACAGACGCTGGCAGGAATATTTGGGTGATACATGTTAGGTAAAGGAGAGCACAAGTCTAGATTGGCATGATGATGCGGCGACACGCCCATGCTCGTAATAAAGAAACGGCCAGATCAGTTGAATGATCTCCTTGCCTCGTGGGCGCCACGTAGGCTCCCGATAAGTGAACCGAAAACATCCAACTTGTTGCTCGAAAGCAACCCAAATGCTCTGTCTTCGATTGGAGCAAGCAACTCAATCATATCGATAAGGATTGCTTGGGCGAGGGCTCCACCTCCACCTTGTCTATTTATCCATCCATGGCCATTTCACCCATCCTTTGCACATATGGCACATATTCTCTCTTATCTCTTTTTTCCCAAAAGAATAGTTTTCCAATGCTTTGGTTGCCAATGTTATTTTGAAATTTTAGATTGGAAACATGGAAAACCAGATCTAGAGATTTGTGCCACAAAAACAAAGCTAGGAGCCCTGCAGGCGATTTGAGTCCAACTCTATGCCAGAAGCGTAGAATAAGAGCACTTGGAAACGATATTTAGATCAGCCAGGGGTGGATCAATTAGGACAAGTCCAGATTGCTATGATGGAGATGCGGCGACACGGCTGGGAGGCAGTAATAAACAAATGTCCAGATCAATTGAATCCTGTGCCTAGTGGGCGACACGTACGCTCCCGACAAGTGAAGAGAAAAGATCGTGTTCGTCAAAAACGACCAAATGCATGTTGTTTCTCTTTCCCTTGGAAGGAGCAAACAACTGAATCATGGAGGACATTGAAAGGGATTGCATCGGTGGGGCTACTCCTCATAGCCTGCTTATCCTAATTCATGGCTATTTCCTTTCACCCATGCCTTGCACATATCACTACTAGGGAAAACCCTAATAGTAGCGCGAGATAAAGGCCTAGCAGTAGCGCGGGTGATAGCGCTACTGCTAATTACTAGCAGTAGTGCTACTCCTACAGCGTTACAGCTAACTTTTAACAGTACCGTTGTTTAGGTCCACGTAACACGTGTTTCAGCAAGCGCTACTGCTAATTACTAGCAGTGCGCCCTGACCCCGCGCTACTTTTTTCGAACACGGTACAGACGCAATCGCTCATATACACGCGCATACACTCACCCTTATGAACGCGCACACGCACACCCTACCCTATGAGCACCTCCGAAAGACTGAGCCGGCATATCATATTGAAATTTACGAAGTCACCAAATGCACCTCGTTGTCGACGGGAACGTCTCCTCCCACTGAATGTGCATCGTTAGAAATCCTGAAATAAATCCATGAATAAATGCGAGCACCAGGACTTGAACCCTAATGGGCTGGGACCCCGCGCTACTACTATTCTTCCGTATTCCACTTCTCTTTTGTTTTATACTGTATTTATACACCGCTACTCAAGTTTTCATACAGTAGCAATTTAGAGATTGTTATATCATTATGATCATGATGGGTTAATATATCATTCGGTGAAACAAACGTGGATTAGGAAACTAATCCGCGTTTCTTTCACCCAATGATATAATAACTCACCATGATCATAATTAGAACTCATTATCATCATAATGACAACAACAAGAAGAAGAACAACAACAACTCATCATCATCATAGTTATATAACAACTCCTCATCATCATAACAACTCATCATCATCTTCATCTATGAGTCATATAACAACTCATCATTCTAACACATTGTAGCACCTAACTCATCATCATAATAACAACTCCTCCTCATCATCGTAGTCATAATCAACACTAGCTAATTGTTCTTACTACCTTGGACCTACTCCTCTCTCTCAGGTAGAATAGTATAAAACAGGCAAACCGGTCCAGGTCCAAAATAGAGAATGGAGATCCACCTATCGTCAACTTGCGGCTTGCGCACATTCAAGTTGTCTCCAATTGGTTGTGTGCATGCATTCATTAGTTTGCTACATTATTTAATATTGATCCTTGCATCTTTCAAAGAAATAGAGTATGCACTTTGGTAAGCCGTCGACGGAAATGGTCGTAAGCTAACCATATACATATGACCATCAGTAAGTATCATGTCAAGCACAACCTCCTTCAGGAGATTCTGTTGAACAACATAATACTAACATATATATAATTAGCAATATAGTTTACTTAAGAAGAATGTATGCAATGAAGTTATCATCATTAACAAAATCATACCAAGTTTTTGGCAATGAAGTTACCATCATGCAACTCATGGACTATTGGCACGTATCCACTAGAATTTAGGCTGATAAAGTGATTGGTCTTAAAGGTCTCAACATCATCTATAAATGAGACAAGATATCCTTTCTCCTCACAATTAAGCTCGGAGCAATAGTTGTAGTAAGTCTTGTTTACAACCTTCCGAGTATTTCTTGAAGAAAAGAAATAAGCTGAAAATTATAAATAGACAACTTTAGTACGGATGAACACCAAACATTTAAATAAATAATATAAATTACTTAACAAATTTGTTTGACAAACTCACATATAGGCAGGACTGGAGGCATATCCACATCCACCCAAATGTCGATATTATTTTCAATACCATCTTCATGATGAATATCGAACATTATTTGCATATTCTCCTCAAACCCATAGGCCTTGCAGAAAGCTTCCCAATTAGAGCAACCAAAATGTGAGTGATTAAGTGCATTATACAGCTTAACCCAAAAAAGCATAACCATGTTTGGTCCTGAGGTGAGCTCTCGTCGTCTCCATATTCTCAAACTCTTGGAAGCTGAGCTTTTGCATGACATGCGGTCTTGCATGGCAGAGGATGTACTAGTCGAATTGAAAAACCAAGAAATTACACGTTGAAGCAAAGAAGCATAAGTGATGATTAATTAAAATTAAATACTTGTCGTCATTGCATACCGTACAAACATCGAATGTCTCTTCCAGCTTGACGGTGAAGAACCTACAATTTTGCAGGTGAGGCTCCCTATCGCACATACCCCGGCCATCGCAGCAATATTCGCACTCGGGAATCCTATCATCGTCAGACGTTTCCTATGTTCAAAATTCAAAGATTATAAATCGACGACAATTACCAGGAACTCAACACACATCACTATTCACCACGGGTTGACTTTTGGTGTATCGAGTCTTCCCTTGAAAACTCTCATCTCGCGTGGTGTACATGGTGGGCACTCACTCTCTGATATATTCGACCATCGGTGATGGTCGCTACTGCCTTCATCCCCGATTACATTACACCAAAATGTCTAGCACACAGGAATGAAGGAGAAGTGACCCCCATGACAATAGTCGGGATTCTTCCTCTCTGACATTTCCGACCGTTGGTGATGGCCGCTCCTACTTTCATTCGAAAGTGCCTTACACCAAAATGTCTAGCACCTTCTAATGAAGAAGAAGGGGCCCCCACGACAACAGGCGATATTCTTTCTCTCTCATCTTTTGACCGTATATGGTGGACACTCCCTCACTGATTTTTGGACCGTCCGTGATGGTCGCTTCTCCTCCTTCTCTTGTGCAATACCAAGGTATATCATGAGAAGAAGGAGAGGAAAGGACCCCTACGAAAATAGTCAGGATTCTTCCTCTCTGATATTTCGACAGTATATGGTGGACACTTGCTCAAAGATATCGACCGTTGGTGATGGTCGCTCCTCCTTTCTTTCCAAAGTACATTACACCAAAGTGTCTAGCAACTTGGGAAGAAGAAGCGACCCCCACGACAACGGTCGGCATTCTTCATCTCTCATATATGGTGGACACTCCCCCTCACTGGATTTTTGACCGTCATGTATAGAGCCCCGATAGACATAAAGTCAACCCGAAATGTCGTTTAATTTTCTTTCCGGCAAATCCAGGGCACTTGATATTTCCTACATATTCTAGCACAAGTCATGCTACAATTCACGGAAAAATCCTGCATGACTTTGCTAAAATAGGACATATTGAGCGCCTGAAATTTGCCGGAACGGAAATGAATCAACACTCCGACAAAACATAGGCCACTCGGAGGTGTTCCCTGCAAAAAATAAAAGTGAAGATAGCACTTGTGCAAACACATACACTTGTAGTAGACATATCCATCATATCATATTTCCAAAATATCAATGTGGGACAACACTAGTACTACACAACACTACTCCACATATCACATGTCCAAATAGACCATCTTTACTCACCAGATGGTTGTCGAGGATGCGGGTGTCGTCGGTGATCTTCTGGGCATCGTCAAGCGGCTCGTCGGTGATCTACCGTGCACCACATGAGCATTCAACATTCCTCTCCATGTAGAACTAACAAATGCAAAAATGTGATTCCAAATCAAAATTGTGATTATGTCTTAATTTCCTTCCCACAAGTTTTCCAAGCTCTATATCGTATCACAAGAGAGCGAAGAAATTGCAATGCCCATTCTCCCATGTTTCAAAATCATTTAAAGGACCTACTATGGTCAACTATTATATTGTTGCTCCTTGCTAATGTCAAAAAAATACTAGCTTCAATTCTTCATTTCAAAAAATATACTAGCTTCACATTTTCATGTCAAAAGAATACTAGCTTCACATTTTTATTTCAGAAAAAAATAACTACACATTTTCACAGCTACTTATCTACTACTACAACTACATCTATGAAAACCTATAAAACATGCATGCATATAGTAGGACCATTTAGCAATTCATTTCCATTTTGATCTAGAACTTCAAGAAATGCTAGAACTTGAAGAAAATCACCAAAACCTAGGGAGGAGGGGGAGGGAGGAGGGGCGGAGGATGGAGGAGAGAGGAGGGCTGGCAGCTACAGGAGGGAGGAGGAGCAGCAGCGGCTAGGGGAGGGAGGAGGGGAAGCCGGTGGCTGGAGGAGGGAGGAGGGGCGACGGCTAGCTGGAGCAGGGAGGAGGGGCGGGGGTGGAGGAGGGTGGAGGCTTAATTACCGAGCAGGACAGCGGTGCAACGACGGCGCATGAGGTGAGGAGGCGGAGAGAGTGGAGAGGGAGAGTGAGAGTGAGCAACGAGCACTGGTACGTAGGTGATAAAGTTGACTTAGAAGCGGCGCGGGTGTCTGGCCGACGCTGCTGCTAAGTGGGGACTGGCAGCTGGGCCTGGGCTGGCCACAGTAGCAGCATGTGCCGCGGACCAATGCTACTGCTAATGGGTTTAGCAGTAGTGCTGGCCCACGGCACGCGCTACTGTGGCCAGCCCGTGGGGACACGGCAAAGCCAACATATTAGTAACGCCGGTATCGTCGTCCCGCGATGCTGCTAAGTCACACCTGCAGCGGCGGTTCGGGCTCGCGCGACTGCTAGTAGTGCATGGCCGTCACATATTTCCTTTTATCTCCTCCCTTTTCAAGGGAATGATTTTCCAAAGCTTTGGCCACCATTTCGAATGTTTAGATTAGAAAGAATGAAATTCAAATGCATAGATTTTTCAAGACAATATTGTCAACCTTCTACAGTGCAGAGATCTGGGTGATGAGCAAACATGGGTGATACAGCCGGAGGATTGCATTAAGCAAGAATAGGATGTTACCTAGGTTCTTACTTTTTCATGAATTAAACAATAAATCACAGAATCTTCCAAACTGGCATTGCTAACACCACATCATTAACGTAGGCGCTCAATTTTGTAACCGAAGTGAAATGCAACGATAATACAAAATGCACTGCAACGACCAGCATTCCTCCAAGGGAGGATTCTGGTTTAGTGAAGAGGCGAAAGTGCAACAATGAAAATTATTCGCTGAGTCATCAGTGGGGGTCAGAACACAGAAAGAAGATAGCCAAGCCAACAAGAACATTTCAGTACTTCATAATAAAATGTCGCAGGTCCCTAGCCTCTCTAAAAAATTAAAGGACAAAAGTAAAAGGAACGAAAAATAGTTGCGTCTACCCATCACAGTGCACCCCTTTTTCGGAAGATTTGCCTTACATTTGTAATATACAGAGTCAGACAACTACACCATTCAGTATTCAGTAATACTTGAACACACAATGATGTTGCAGACGGCACATAGTATAGTAGCATTAGAATGATTGGCAAAACTTGCTGGCCACTCCATTCATTGTTGAGTGTGCAAGTCGTGTATTTCCGAAATTCTCCCTTCATTTAAATTAGAAATTTTGGATAATTAAGAAAAACAAAAAAGGGAAAAAATAAAGAAAACAAACAGATGGCGTCCCAACGCACATGCGCCGTTCCAGGAGGCCCCGTTTGCCAACAATGTGTAGCTGGCAGAAGTCCTTCAGGCGAGGCTTGCTTTTAGCCCCTAGCTTTGAGTTTTTTGGTGGGGCGCCCCTTTTTTTCTATTTGATTCTTTTTTCTTTTGCTCTTTTTACTTTGAAACAATTTAAAAAATCAAATTAATTTAAAAAATATTCGGTATTTAAAAAGTAGTCAAATTTGAGAAGTGTTCACGAAATTGAAAAGTATTCCAGAAATTTAGTTTTTTTGACGAGTTTGAAAAATGTTCCCAATTCCAAACGAAGTTTATAAACTTAAAATAATGTTCACTTATTTCCCTTGATTTGCAAAAGTATAGAAAAATTGAAAAATGTTCAACAATTTTGAACAAGTATTCCAAATATTGAAAAATATTTCGATGTTTTAAAAATGTTACCTTGTTTGAAAAAGTTCACAATTTTAATTTTATGTTGGATTCCAAAAAAATGATCAGAAAATTAAAAAATCTGTTTTTATATGTTCATGAGTTTAGTAATATATTTCATAATTCATAAATATTCACAATTCAAGAACCTTTGAAAGGTTCCCTGACCCAGCAATGGTGCTAGTTGGGCCCGCTCAAATATATTATGCGGGAGAGGGGCTTGCAATACCTAGCTATTCCAATATTCGCTGACCTACATGCGAAATAGTATCGTGTGGTTCAAAATTTGGACAAATGCTCAAATGTGGAATGTTCTCCAATGATTGAATTAATAAATTTTCTGGTGTTATTTTTTTGTTTATTTTTTCGTTTTTGTGTTCTTTTTTCTGATACTGTTTCCTTTTTCATGTCTTTTTTAGTATTTTCTAAAATTCTACAAATTTCAAAATGGTCGGGACTTCAAAAATTGTTTGTATTATTTAAAGTTGTTCCATAACTCCAAAAATGTTTGAGGTTTTAGAAAATTGTTCACATATTCAACCAATATTCGTGTTACCAAAAAATGTTTTGGAATTTCGAACGAATCCCACATTTCCGATTGTTCACAATTTTAATAAATTTTTAGGATTTAAAAACATATTTACTTTTAAAAAAATGTCACTGTTTCATAATCTAATAATGAATTAAAAAATTCATCTCTTTAAACTATATTCGGAAATATGAAAAGTGTTCGCATTTACAAAAAGTCAACATTTCAAATTTGTTCATGTTTTCAATTTTTCTTCTAAATATTTTGAGGTCTCGTATTTTCAATAAATGTTTGAAATTTGAAGGTTAGTTTAAAGATCTAAACTTCTAATATGGTTTGCTCTTTTTTAAAAGATATGTTCAGAATTTCAAAATTATGTTTACAATTTCAAGAATATTTGTTTGCATCTCCAGCTGCACTTAGCTCTTTCATGTTTTCTTCCTCCCATTAGTCAGTAACACTCGTCAGGTGTGCAATGGCTAGAAACAGGCTTTCACAAGTGCGGGGTCGTGAGTTTGATTCCTTGCGAGCGTGCACTTCTTTTGTTTCAGGATGTTAAGGTCGCCAACACCTGTTTGGTACGGCGCCACTCAATGCGTCGGCTCGTCGATGTTGCTTTCGTGAGTTGCGATGCCAGTTTGACACAAAGAGCGTGACATAGGGGTTCCCCAATAAAGAATATACCCCTCTACTCCACGTAGAAGACTTTGTTTTAGGAGTTTTCTCAATAAAACAACCACCTTAAGGCTTTTTTTTGCTGGAAAAAACTATCTTAAGGTTGATACAACTGATCATATAATTTAGTATTAATAGATTCATCATGAAATATATTTTTAGTGAACAGGCCCCTGGAGATAAATGGGTTACAAGACATGGGATAGACATATGGTTAGTAGTGGGTTAGTTTTAATCCCATGTTGCAGATGGAAGAAGGGCATGGGCTATGTAGGTGAGTTCAGGATAGGGATATATGATGTTCCATGCACCTTTGATCTACTTCCTTCGTTTCTAAATATAAGTCTTTTTATAGATTCCACTATAAACTACATATGGATGTATATAGACATATTTTAGAGTATAGATTCACTCATTTTGCTTCGTATGTAGTTCATAGTGGAATCTCTAAAATGATTTAAATTTAGGGATGGAGTGGGTAAAACATGGGATGTTTAAAAGTTCGAACCATATATACCGATTTGCAACCAAGACACAAGATCAAAGAACAGAATACTTCATATGTTGCCAACAGTTTTCCTGTTATCATGCATTCTTATTGACCAATTAGCATGAAGAAGGCGGAGTATTAATGACTTGCCCTAGATCATTTTCTTATATGTGATGTGCTACCGGTGGTCGTGGGAGACAACAACAATACAACACTCCGTCTTTTCTATCACAGTAGGCTGCACTTGGGCCTATGTTCATGTTCTTGCATCTAATCTCACATGACGCTAGCCCGCATTCATAGTCAGCCACACATGTTCCCTCAAGCCCTCCAGTCCTCGCTTCATCTGCACATACATATTAACAGACTCAGCGCACTCCCACAATATAAGAGTGTTTTACAAGCTATTGTTAGCATACAACGAAAATATAAGTTCTTCCATGCATGACTCAGCGCACTGACCTGACAGTGATACTCCTTGGTAGAAGGAAAAAGTAAGCACGACTAGAAGAGCTGCTACAAATGCGGCAGCCCTAAAACTAAGGTTTTTCTTCTTCGCAAACGCCATTTATCTGTAGATCAGATCGATGCCCAGTAGCTAGTTCGTGTTCTATTTCTGTAGCTAATATCAGTTTTTTCTTGTTTACATGTCTAGAACTGGATCGATATTCCCTTCTTATGTACTAAGGCAGGGAGGTACCTTGTCAGGCAAGTAGTAACTCTATTTTTATCACATACCTAAATTAATTCCATGTATATTTTTATAACATCCTATCCTTGTTCACGCCAGAGATGCGTCTTTTCGATTATTACCACAATTTAGGTATTGTCTTAATCCATATAGATATAAATATCTCAAACCAGCCAAGAAGTAATTCTCTCCATTTCTACCACTAACTAGTTTGCAAATTCGCTGCAATGTTACACATACGAAATTACTACTGCATGTCTTAATAACTTATTTATGTCGAGGTCTTATTGTATTTTGATGTCACATACTTGTTGCTATTTATTTTTGGCAGATTTATTTTTTTGTCATTTTTTCTTGCATCGACAGTATGTGGATTGGATCCGTAATTAGAGTGTAGCGGATGAGGCCATAAGCCTTTCAGTCGTGCTCAAATGGAACGGAAGGGACACCACCACATCACAAGGCCTAAAGCCCATGTGACAAGGCAATGATGGGCAGTGCTCGGCCCGACATGAATACATGGATGGTTTGCCCATTCTTTTGAGCAATGAGCCACCTCGTCGTTTTTCATTATTAAACCATTAGTTTTACATAACAGAAATGCAAGCAAAAGAACTGAAAACATGGTTATGGAGCTGTAAGAGAAGCAGGCTAGTAGCCAGCTGAGACCAGAGAGAGAGAGAGAGAGAGAGAGAGAGAGCGAGCAAGAGAGAGAGAGCGAGCGAGAGAGAGAGAGAGAGAGAGAGAGAGAGAGAGAGAGATAACTTATGCCACAGGGAGCAGCGGCACAGGACACTGCACCATCGGCCGATCGCCCACGAATTGGTCGGCCAGGTCTACCATCTGAGAAGATCCCTCGGGCCACCTCCTTGCTATAATTTGTTCAGTAATTCAAGTTCCAACAACATCTGGCCTATTTATTCCTTGCATGATAAGTTCTACTCCCTTCGTTTTTAAATATTTGTCTTTTTAGAGATTTCAAATGGACTACCACATACAGGTGTATATAGACATATTTTAGAGTGTGGATTCACTTATTTTACTCCGTGTGTAATCACTTGTTGAAATCTCACTAGTAGAAAACATGCCTTTAGTCCCGTTTCTAGAGGGCCGGGACTAAAGCCCAAAATTTTGTATCTTTTCGAATTTTTTTCTGATTTTCAAATTTCTGAATTATTTGACAATTTAATCTCTAATCACCCCTCATCACTGCTCAAGTATATGGACCACTCATTCCAAATCGTCTAACTTCCCGGCTGGTCACCCATCCTCTCACTACCCCAGCCTAAGCACACTTAACTTCCAAGTTCTATTCCCCCTAGTTTTCAAAGTCTGCACTTATTGTTTTCCTGACAATAGTAAGCTGTCAATCCTATTAACCCTTAGGAGTTGAACTTGAGCATGAAGCACCATTTGAGTTTGAAACTATTATTCTAAAAAGCAATAATTATTTAGTAACACTAATATTTCTTGATTAAGTAGTTTGACCATACTTTGACCACAGTTTGACTAGAGTTTGACCAAAAAATTTAAAAAACTTAAATTTGAGGATAACTTTTTTCCTTTCAGAATTTGAGGATTCTAAAAAATTTCAAAACGGCCTGCGGGTGTCGAAATCGGAACCGGGTTTTCGTGCTGAACATTTTGATATATTATACAGTTTTTTTTACATCTTATGCAAAAGTTATAGCCGTTTTACTTTTCAATAATACTTTTTGCAGAACATGTCAAAATTTATGTTTTTTAATTTTTCTAACTAGTAGATGTAGTAACATAACTACATCTCGAAGGATTATAATTTTTGAAGTTTTTATCATTCTCTTTTGTAGAGTTTGAAAATTGCAGAACTCCTTTAGTCCGGGATGGTGTCCATCCAATTCTAACGTTGACTACATCTGCTAGCACCGTCCCAGCCATAGTGACAACTAAGTTTAACCAAGGCAGAGTCAGGTTCTATTGAAGTGGCAAAAAGAATTACTTTTTAATATAGCAAAACTAATTCTATCAACTATTATTAAAGGCTAAATAAATATTAATACAAAACAGTAGCTAAATGAATATTAATTATTTATAAAAAATTATCTACTGTTCTCTAACAGAAGCATACCACAATGTGTTAAAATCTACAGAAAGAACTAACTAAAAATAATTGAAAACAACTATTAAAGGACTAAAACAACTGTATAACCAAAACAGTATTGTTTTAATTAAAATCCTAATTTAAATTATTCTAAAAATAACCAAATAAACCTTACTGTGACAACAATCTAACATGTGACTAGGAGCAAAAATAATTAAATTAAAAACTATTTTTAAACTCAAATTATTCGCAATCTAGGGTTTGAAGCAAATTTGAACAAATTCATATTTAAATCATTAAAATTTGAAAACTAATGGCAAAAACAGAAACTGGACAAAATTTTGAATCTAATGCAAAAAGAATCACCCAAAAATATCAAATATCCTAAAAGATATAAGCAATTCAAACAGAAATTAAAAACAAAAAACAAATTTCAGAACCCCTTTAGTCCCTGTTGGAGCCACCAACCGGGACTAAAGCCTCAACCCCTTTAGTCCCGGTTGGTGGCTCCAACCGGGACTAAAGGTCTGATCTTTAGTCCCGATTGAAGACACCTACCGGGACTAAAGGTCCCATTTGAACCGGGACTAATGCCTGCCCGGCGTACTAGCCGCTCGAACTGGGACTAATGCTCACATTAGTCCCAGTTCGTAATGCAACCGGGACTAATGTGTGGATTGAGCTTCAACCAAAGCCATGTTTTCTACTAGTGTCACTAGAAAGACAAATATTTAGGAACAGATGGATTAGATGGATGGATGTCATGGACAGGGTAGCTAACATGCATACTTACCAACTGACTTTTTGCAATGAAAACTATGTTAGCACTAATATTGGTATTATTATCAGTGCAGGTGCTGAAGATCAACGAGCTGTAGAAGCGGGATATTTACGGAATCCCCTTGAATAGGATCAAACCTTACTTCATGCTATTTCCATAAGATTCTTCTTTCTTATTCTTAAGCAAGCCCTCGAGAGAGGTTCGACCTCCCAAAGGTTAAAGAAAGACATCGGTATTAAGACCACTCCCTAAGAGCAAAGGATAATTCCATCGGTTATTCCTTTGAACCAAACATATACATTTTCCATTTGTATGTAAGCATTGTAATCAGTTTGATTACGTTAATGATAAGAAGAGGAAAATGTACCATATGTGTTTTCACCGGGAGAGAAGGCAAAGCTAATATTCTCCTTGGTGAAGTGTGTGTACATATGAGCGTGTGTTCTTGAGATACAAAGAGAAAAGTTTGAGATAGAGTGGGTCAGAGCGAACAAAAGGGATGTGAGATGCATAGAAATTAAAGAAAGTGGTTCAAGTGGATTGTAGAATTCCTATGTTTTTTCTTTGAAACATTGTTTTGATTTTTGAAATGGGATATTTACGGAATCCCCTTGAATAGGATCAAACCTTACTTAATGCTATTTCCATAAGATTCTTCTTTCTTATTCTTAAGCAAGCCCTTGAGAGAGGTTCGACCTCCCAAAGGTTAAAGAAAGACATCGGTATTAAGACCACTCCCTGAGAGCAAAGGATAATTTCATCGGTTATTCATTTGAACCAAACATATACATTTTCCATTTGTATGTTTTGAACCAGAGAGGTCCTAAAAGGGTCAAAAGGAAGACCTATGGCGGAAGTGCTTCCTCTACATAATCAATAGGCACACCAAGTTTACACAATACGGCAATTAGCTAGACATTTGAACAAGAGATAGGTTGCCTGCGGTATCAATTATCTTCAATGATCTAGCCGATGCCTTGGCCGGGCACGACGGCGAGCATTGACTTGAGCCGCGCTGAGGCGGTGGCGCTGTGCAGCGGCAGCAGGGACTCCAGGCAGAAGCTCGCCTCCACGGGCAACCTTGCAAGCACATATAATAATAACCAAGGGCCGTCACATACTTCCTGCTGCTAATTGACTGGTTTGAAAGCATGAATGAATCTTGGCACGTACCTGAGGAGGCGAGGGGGCGCAGCCAACGCGCGATGGACGGAAGGACGCGCACCTACTCCGAAGGAAGACGATCTCGCCGGAGCAGCTCGGATAACGGAGGCGGAGGAGCGTAGTAGCGACCTGGCGGCGGCGGCCATGGCGAGTTGCCGAGTAGGGAGCCCTACCGAGACGCTGCTCTCGTTGCAAGCAGATATTTTTTTAGTTTTATAGTTGGAAACAAATGGATGGAGTTAATCCAGGCCGTGCACTCCCAGCCCAAATGAGCACGCCAGCATATTGGGCTGTCTTATATGGGCTATTCATTCCAACTATTTATTTTGTGGGTCAGTTTTTTTTTTCTGAGTCGATAAGCTCGAACTCCCGATTTCATTTCAAACAAAACCAGCAAAGTACCCATGATTCGTCATCAGTGCGTACGGACTTATCAAACGAGAATGTTATTGCGCGGACGTTCGCTGAGACAGAATGACAAATCGATTTTTTTTTAGCAAGCATGGCAAATCCTAGCATAAACTAAACTGCGGTGTCATGCTTGTTAACTAAAGTTTCCATCCTCGGCCAACACAAATTGCCATGAAAAGCTTTCGCATTTGCCGTGCTCCCCAGCGAACGTTCGCTGGTAAAGCCGGTCCTTTATTAGACCTGTTGATATATTGACAGCCCCATATAATTCTAGCTATCCTACATTCAATTCGGATCTAGCCATTGTAGATCATAAGAAAAGTAATGTTTATTTCCAGCCTCTTTAATTCCAAACCCCTCGAGATAATCAACATGTAGACTTTCTAGCTACCTCTTCTTCCAGCCAAAGCAACCTTTTGATAAAAGTATCATGCCTCTTACCTGGTAAATTAGGTAATTCAAACAGAGAAAACATGTGCGAGATAGGATATCTAAATCTGATTGAAACTACATAATAATTTGTAACAAACGCACATGGCCGAAAAACAGAGTACTTCAATATATGTGACCAGCCCTCTTATCCCCTCGCCAAAAAAGAAAAAGCAATCTCCTCTTATCATTCCTATTAATTGACCAAGCATGCAGAAGATACATGAATTATGGTCTCAGAACATTTTCCATTATTTTCATATCTGATGTGCCGCATGTAGTCATGGGCGGCAACAACAGTAGGGAATTGATCCGGCCTTTATCTCACAGCGGGCTGCTCTTGGGTCCATGTTCATGATCTGGCACCTAACTTCACACGATGCCTGATCACATTCATAGTCAGCCACACATGTCTCTCCGGTCGTAACGCTCACCACTTCATCTACACATACATTCGTATTCACAAATGAGCGGGGTCGTTAGCATACAATCCATCTAAGAGTATATACATCCATGACTTAGTGCACTAACCTGACACTCCTTCGTAGAAAGAAAAGGTAGCCATGACTAGGAGAGCCATGGCGAGTATGGCAGCCCAAGAACTAAGGTTGTTGTTATTGGCTAACGCCATCATGTGCTCTCCTTATATATGACTTTGTTTGTCTGACTAGATTTGGAGTACCTCTTCTTATATAGGGGCATGCAGGGAGGTAGCTAACTTGTCGACCAGGCAAGTAATTATATAATGCCAAATGAATTCCTATGGATTTGTCACGCATATACTACTTGCCTTATTATCTTTTGGTATCTTTTATTGCATGCCAAATTTAATCCCTGATTTTATTTTAAGCACATTGTAAGTGATTGAACAACTAAATTTGATATTTGCTGGTTCTTCTCAAATTGTATATATAGTTAAAGTTTCAATATTGGTTTTATGGTATGCATGGCGTAGTTCATAAAAATATGCCGATTTGAGACTATTCTGCTTATTAGCTTGGTGATGATGTTGGTGAAATTTTTTATGATTATTTTTTGGGGCTTCTCTTCCTTATACTGCCTATGAATTACAGCCTAATTCAAGTATTTACAATTCGTAATTTACCATGTTACTCTAAGAATTGTTGTTCACCACCAAAAGAGCATTTATTGTTTTCTAAAAAAAGGTCCCCAAATTGTAGGCTATTATGTTCTCTTCCAATTTTTCGTGTTGGAGTATTTATCTATTGTTTTTCTTTTCGTCCTTCCTCCTAGAACATTTATTAGTAAAATAATACTCCCTCTGTTCCTTTATATAGGATATATTTGTTTCTTCAAAAGTTAAACGAGTGCATGTTTGACCAAGTTTTTAGAAAAATATATCAATACCCACAATATGAAATTTATATCATTTTATCCATCATGAGAAGTATTTTCATATTTTATCTATTAGGTATTGTAGATGTTGTTATTTTATTCTATAATCTTGGTCAAACATTTAAACGGTTGACTTGCACGGAAATCAATACACCATATATTCTGAAACGGAGGGAGTAGATGAGTTCATTTTGTCAGTAAGCACTTAGATATGCATTCTTTCATAGTTGGTCTGGGCCGATGCTGCATCATCAGATTAACTCAAGAGTCGTTACATGCAAGCCCATTTATTTATAGATGTAGTTCATGTAATATAATTGATCAGGGGGGGCCCAACTCAAATTCTCCTTTTTTTCTCCTTTTCTATTTTTTTCTTCTGGAGAGAAATAAAGCAATAGTTCTCAAAACAATTTTAACATGTGAGCACATAAGACCTAACTTGGGTTTACCCGGCTTCTCCTATTTGGTGGGTAGGTCGCGCATTAGTGACCTAGCGCATAGCCTCTGGGGCGCTTGACCCTTTGTTTGGGCTGGCCCATTTTGGGTTTCTTCCCCTCCGGTTTTCGAAACGTTCGAAGCATCCCCCCCCCACCCCCACCCCCTTTTCCTTTGTTTTTTCTTCCATTATTTCTTTGTTTTACCTTTTCTTTATTTTCCTTTTTCTTTTTTCCCTTTTCTTTTCATTTTCCCCTTTTTTTGCTTTCTTTTACTTTTCATTTTTGGGAGCATTTTCTAAAATTTATGAACATTTTTTAAATCATTAATATTTTCCGAATTGGTGAATTTTTTAAAAAAAATCGTCAACATTTTAATCAGATTTTCATCGTGAACATTCACCATATAGAGGATGGGATCCTGCACGAGTACCTCTACCATTAGCTTCGTTTTTAACCATACTTCTGGTCTAACCCTACAGGAGCATGGAAACAATGTCATGCTTTGCTATGTGGTGGGTATGTTATGTTGATTTCAGATGTGAACTAATATGTGTGTGTTGTTTATATGAACGATGTCCACAGAAATCTAGCACTACAAAACAGTGGGTATTGGTGGGCGGTAGAAACACTTTGAGTACCAGATCAAGGTTAACAATTGTCTAGAGTAGCTAACCCTGCGGCTGGAGACGGTAGAGAGACAGTGAGATCTGCATATGCATAGTACTAGTACAGTGAGACACAATGAAGCTGGGTGTTAGTACTAGCTCAAAGGCTTTGGCCAGCGCGTGGAGCACCTGGAGCAGGGTCTGTAACTTCACGGATGGCTTGCATGCAGGATGGACCAGCTTGGTGTCGGCCATTCGTCTGGTAGCATATGTGAATGTGATTTAGTTAATTCTAGGCTACAACCAGTAGGAATGCACAGAGTATGGATTGATAAAATTTTGAAGTTATCGCTTTGTGAACTATGGCAAACAAAGTGCTTGTCATCGTCTGTGCTTAACTAAGTCAGTTTGAGGCGTCGCTAACCTCTTTGGACGCATCATTGCGAGACCTTGTTCTAAGTCTTCAAACCTTTATCGTGGAGGTTGGAACAACCACAAATATGCCAAGAAGCAGGCCACGGGTCATGGTATTATACCAGTTATTGATTGATTGTAACGGAAATAGAGTCAACGTTGAGGTGGTTAATGTTTCCGGGGGCATGACCAAATTTTTTTATAACATCCAGTATGGTATAGTGTCCTTTCCAGCTAGAGAGAATGGCATATTCTTTCTCTCCCTACCATTACCAATATTGAAGCCAAGTAATTTCCTCCTCAGTCAGTAAAACTATTATGTAGTTTCTTCAGCAGAAATATGTAGTGTTCACGACATACTTTCTTGGCATATACGCAACACGGACAGAGACTACTTAACTGCAAATTAAGAAGCTGATTTCCTAGAAAAAAAAGACCTTCAGGTCGGGATGAAGCAACTAGGCAGAATATACTTCAGCAGAACTGTTGTATGCATTGGATGAAGTAGAGGGCGTGGCCCGTGGGTGTACTCTCCTTTGCAAGGAAAGAATAAAACTACCAGGCATAAAAAATGTGAACAAAAAATTATCTTATTCACATCGCTACTTAGTAGGAAAGTCGCTTTCTGCAGCACAAAATGATGCCATACACTGCTTACAACTCGCAGATTTTACAGAAACAGGCTTATCATTGGATGCAAAATGATTACATTTCTGCGTCTGAATCCTAGGCCTCTTGTAGTTCTACCCCAAAGGCCTTACGGGTTTCAGCAATGATGTGGCCAGACACATCAGGACCAAACATCCTAGGCAGATTTGCAGTTAGGTCGACCTCAGTTGATTTTAATCTTACAGCTTGGTCCCTCTTGATCATTATCTCCCTCTCGGCCTCTTCCATTTCGGAGGTGTCACCAGTGCAAGTATGAAGCCAGATTCGAAGAACCTCCTTGACAACTGACGCCAGATGACCGCACACTATCTCTTCCATGGTACCCTCCCCTCCTTGCCCGCAGTCGATGGTGACCGACACCGCTGTTGGAGAACATGCACTGCGCACAAAGAGCGACGGCGACCTGTATGGACGGGTTTGTGGCAATTCTTCAATTTTCTCACGTTGGTTGTCCAAGTGAGTATGTTCATAGTACTTGTGGAGGTACTCCGGTTGGAGCGCGAGGTCTTTCCATGGGAGCAGATCAAGAATCACAACCATTGAAGTTGGCCTGCCTTGTATGAACTCCATGAGGAAATGTGGTGCATCCGTCAAGGCATTTAGGAAAATAAGAACCGACGTAATGTCGATTGCGCCATTTGGGACTTTGCAGTGAAGTGACGAGTGCAGCATGAAATCTAGCTGTAGACAAGAAATTATAACATTTAAAGCGTACAAATTTTTCTCATAACCTGGATTATAGATCTTTGTTTGTATGGTTGTCAAAAAGGGGGAAATATAGTGGTTTTCTGAGCTCCTATGTAGGTACACTCGCTATCCCTACTGTCCATCCATGTGCAGAATTTTTGGGATCCACGGGAGTTTTTTTTTAAATAGACCCGTGGGAGTTGTGGTGTAAACTTAATTGCAGACATGTGTTGTGCAGTCGTGCTATTGGTTGCTAAATTTGGGCTGTCCACAGCGTACCAAAATGTAAGATGTTTTGCTGTTTAATTTGAATTACAAAAACATCTTATATTTTAGTACAGGGGTAGTAGTAGACAACACTACACACGTGAGAGTGAGAAAGAAAGGTGGCATAGTAAATTGAAGACAAAGAAGCAGTATGAGAATATGAGACACGAGAGAGGAAAAGATAGAGAGAAAATCCAAATGGAGTGTTTGGCCTGTGTGTTGACACCAGATTTTGGCACGGTCAATAACTTATTTAAGATGGCCTCAAATGGAGAAGTGATCTTCATGAAAGAGTTCCGTATTGTCGATATGAACATCTTTGAAGTTTGGGTCACCGCAGTCCGATTTCCTCTCGAAGGCCGAAACTATACTCAAAGTACTAAGATCTTATATTCAGAGTACAGTTTGGCTGATTAGGCCCCCAAGACGACCTCAAATGGAAAAAGTATCTACACGGATTGTCTTCGTCTCGTCGAAACGATTGATTTTAATATAAAAATTGTTCCAATCCGAGTTCGTATGCAAAAGTTAGAGCCATCGGAATACAACCCTGTCACGAGGCAAAAACTGGCGCGCCCCACCAGACACCCTGTCTGATGGGTAGCGCGAGGGATAGCCTGTTTTGCGCGACCAATTTGACCCTCGAGATGACCTCTGATCAAAAAAGTTCAACATAAAAGTTGTTTGTCTCTTCGAAACGGTCAAGATTGCTTTTGGGCTCGTTTCCATCGGAGATCGTTTACCACTACAAAATAGACCCGCAAGGTGCAGCCAGTTTAAACCGAACAGTTTTGGAAAGTTCAGACAAAACCAATCCGAATTTGGCTAGGGTTTTGGACGTGAATCCAAGCATTTTCCTTGCACGGGAAGTCCAGCCGCCTCTTATATACCTGAGGGGTGATGGCCGATTGAACAACACACAATCGATCAATCAATCTATCACTTTTTATCTTTTATCTTTTCTCCTTAACCCTAGTTCTTCTTCTTCCTCGTTCTTCGTTCGTTCTTCTTCATTGTAGGGCGGCGAACCTCGAGGCCCTAGGGGCGATCAGGTCGACCTAGGGCAGCCCATAGCCGCCGCGCGCCCAGACGGGGTCCCTCCCGGGCGTGTGGGGTTTCGGGTCCCAAAAGCGCCGGCTTGCTGTCTTGCGTATCGCGCTGGAAGTCGGCCTCCCGCGGTGTGAGTTGCGGAGCATCTCCCTCGGCGCCGCGGGTACACATCGACGTGTTCGTGTGACGCGTTCCAGCGTCAACACACTTTTTGGCGACTCCGCTGGGGACGAAGCTTTGAACGGTCTCCAGCCCGTTCTTGCTACGAAGAGATCGTCATCTAGGGTTTGCACTCTACAAAGGTAACATGAATACCCAATTCACTTATGTAGATGCAAATAATACATATGTTGTTGCTAGATCATCTAATGAGCATATTGCATCGGCTAGCCCTAGTTTTATCAATCATGCATCTAATTATGTGCAACAGCCGATTCAGAATAATCTTCATGCTTCAACTTCATATAATTTTAGCAACATGCAACATATGTATCCCAACTCCCATGCATCGGCAACCCCACAAATCTATATGCCGATGAACAACATGATGAGTTTGATTAATCATGTTGAGACACCCCATGTAGGAACTTCCAATAGTATGCAACAAAGTGTTTCAACTTTTTATTCATCGGCAAATAACTTGCAGTATGTTAATCCAAACGTGCCGGTGGATAGGGGAATTGGCCATGCCACTACTAGTTATTCGGCCAATTACCCTCAAACATCGTATGCTACACCTCATGCTACGAATTTTTTGGCACCATACGCAATTGTAGATATTCGTGATTCGGTTGCGCACCTTCATGCTCATGGCCGAATAAGTGAGAATTCTACCAGAGCGCATGTGTCTTTACCTAGTAACGTAGCATATCATGTTGCCCCTGCACAATTACAGAATTTCGGCAACACACCATTGCTGAAAGCGTCTCAAAGTATTGGGGGGCAATCCGATGAAGATTGGGCTGAAATTGGTCGAAAAAACTTAAAGATAGACTAGATGCAATGTTTGCTGAATTTAGACAAGAACAAGCAACCTTGCGAATCAAAGAAAGAAAGAGTGATGATTCGGATAACAAAGTTAATTCGGTTATTAAAAAAGCCAAATCAAATAGTATGTGTATCGAATCTATCAAAGAAAAAGAGGATGCCAAGGCATTGGAGAGTCATTCAAAAGTGGAACAAAGTATTATTCAAGTGATACAACCATCATGCTCTCCCAACGTAATTGAAGAGGTATGTCTAGCAAGTGACTTGCCTATCTTCCGATTTGGTCGCAACTTTATTGTCGATGCTTCGATAAGAAAAATTCTCATAAGTAATTTTGAAAGACCAATGAAGAAGAGTAATTTACTTGTTAGCAACAAAATTGTTATAGACTATATCGGTCAACCCATTGCACCATTTATAAAGACTGATAATGACTTATTGTTGTGGCCAAAGCTTTCCCCGTTGCTTTATCTAAAGTTCATATCTAGTTGGGTAGCTTTGCTTATTTCTTACTTGGTTTGCACTTTGTCTCAATTGAGACATGTGTGTTCTAAATATTTTTGTATCGGAAGTTTAAAGCCAAGGTTAATTTCTTTTGAGAAATCCGATGCTAATATAATATCTTATCCAAAGACACCGGAGATAGAGTGGAAAACACAATGTATAGCCGAATGGGAAGATTCTAAATCTGAACCATTCGTTTGCTTATCTTCAAAGCCGTTCACACAGCAAGATCGGCTAGAAAGCAAGAAGTTTACCTTCAATTCAAGCATGTGTGACCAAATATTTGATTTATTGCTGAAAAATAATTACATAAGAATTCTTGATCACCATGTCAAGCCATCAATTCAAGGACGAATGTATTGTAGGTTGCATCATTCGTTCAAACATAATTTTGAGGATTGCAATATGTTTCGTCAAATAGTTAAATTGGCCATTGATAAAGGACGATTGAAATTTGTTGAGAAACCAAGAGATGACCAGTCTATTCCAATTGGTCTTGATGGCAGAAAGTTTTTGCATCGGCTGCTTCAAGCCGATCCATTTAAAGAGGAGGTAAAAACTGCAGGTGATGGGGTCAAGCTTTCAAGTAAAGAAGTTGTTGAAGAGCATAATGAACATAATTTTGAGGGCGAGAATTCCATCGAAGCTACAATGGAGACGCCAAGGACTGGGGGGCAACAAGCAAATCCAATGGTTGGTGCAAGCACAACCAAAGGAAACAAAGGCCGAAATAAGCGCAAGTGTAAGAGATCAAAAATCACCTTCGCTGAACTATTGGATAAATATCAAAAGAAGAGTGAAGAGAAGAATGCTTATTGGCCAAATCATGCAAAGAAACCAAGATCACCCCCAAGGCGCAAATATGAGGATTGGTATTGGCAAAGTGATAATTTTAATGAAACATATTCATATCCTTATTTTGGGCCGCCAATGCCAATGCCGTGGATGCCTCCCTATGCTCATATAGATACATATTCATCATGGGACAGGTATGATACAAGGGCACATTCTCCATCTTATTCTAGACCATCTCACCAATACTATGCAGCTCCAAGGAGATCAACATTTGAACAATCACGCGTCAAAGACCGTTTCAATCATAAAGAATCGGTCTGGTGCACAAGGAAGAATAAGGAGGTGGTTGAGCAAATCTACCGCGTCAAAAGAGATGGTCGTAAGAGTGCCACTTCAGATATGATCTCAAATGAAAAAGAGCCAATTAAAGTGTTGACATTGGCTACAAAAGGCAATGAGGCAAGTCAATCAAGTGCCAAATCTGAAGGGAATAAGTTGAGAGTGCACAAGGTAAAACAAGAATTGCCATTACTTCAAACAAAATCGCAGCTGGGATGCCCACTTGGCTTATCATATTGGCAAAAGAAGGAGTTGCAGAAGCTTAGTGCACAAGAACTTGAAAAGAGAAATATGGCATGGGTTCCCAAAGGAAATATTCAAAATAAGAATTATGTGCGAGCTTCCTTTACAAGGAGTGCGACAAAGGTGAAGAAGGAAAAGAGTGAAAGCTACGAAGGACCAAGCCGAAGGTTTCAACATCTTCGGTCCACACATTATCCATTTTCTTCAACAATGTCGTTGATGCCTATGCCATGAAATTCTTCATCAGGTATGATTGGTTACCCTCAATGGGCTTATTTTAATCCATGGATAAAATATAATTTCTTAAATCATGAAAGGGTATTACCAAATCATTATATGTTCGATTAGCTTCACTTTTGTTGCTAATCTAAATGGCCGATATATACTTATCGTCCAAGGCACGTACAAAATGGCCGATGGAGTGTTGACATCGCGCTTAGAACAAACTTCGTGCAAGTTATTTTTCGGCACACAAGTTTTGCCGAAAAACAGGGGGGCATGTGTTGACACCAGATTTAGGCACGGTCAATAACTTATTTTAAGATGGCCTCAAATGGAGAAGTGATCTTCATGAAAGAGTTCCGTATTGTCGATGTGAACATCTTTGAAGTTTGGGTCATCGCAGTCCGATTTCATCTCGAAGGCCGAAACTATACTGAAAGTACTAAGATCTTATATTCAAAGTACAGTTTGGCTGATTAGGCCCCCAAGACAATCTCAAATGGAAAAATTATCTACACGGATTGTCTTCGTCTCGTCGAAACGATCGATTTTGATATAAAAATCATTCCAATCCGAGTTCGTATGCAAAAGTTAGAGCCATCGGAATACAACCCTGTCACGAGGCCAAAACTGGCGCGCCCCACCAGACACCCTGTCTGATGGGTAGCGCGAGGGATATCCTGTTTTGCGCGATCAATTTGACCCTCGAGATGACCTCTGATCAAAAAATGTTCAACATAAAAGTTGTTCGTCTCGTCGAACGGTCAAGATTGCTTTTGGGCTCGTTTCCATCGGAGATCGTTTATCACCACAAAATAGACCCGCAAGGTGCAGCCAGTTTAAACCGAACAGTTTTGAAAAGTTCGGACAAAACCAATCCGAATTTGGCTAGGGTTTTGGACGTGAATCCAAGCCTTTTCCTTGCACGGGAAGTCCAGCCGCCTCTTATATACCTGAGGGGTGATGGCCGATTGAACAACACACAATCGATCAATCAATCTATCACTTTTTATCTTTTATCTTTTCTCCTTAACCCTAGTTCTTCTTATTCCTCGTTCTTCGTTCATTCTTCTTCATTGCAGGGCGGCGAACCTCGAGGCCCTAGGGGCGATCAGGTCGACCTAGGGCAGCCCATAGCCGCCGCACGCCCAGACGGGGTCCCTCCCGGACGTGTGGGGTTTCGGGTCCCAAAAGCGCCGGCTTACTGTCTTGCGTATCGCGCTGGAAGTCGGCCTCCCGCGGTGTGAGTTGCGGAGCATCTCCCTCGGTGCCGCGGATACACATCGACGTGTTCGTGTGACGCGTTCCAGCGTCAACACCGTGTAACAAAATATGTGTAGAGCGCTTGATCTATCTAAAGATAAAAGTCTTTTCGAAACATTCTAAAGACTGCAGTAGATTAGAATTGGATAGTGGTGAGGAGTGTACCTACATGAGTGCTCCATCTACAACTTTCCATTTATATAGGTGTGCCAGGCCACCTTGATAACTCTATTCTCCCTTCATTCCTAAATATAAGTCTTTTTAGCGGAGCAAAGTCTTTCTGAAGGCGTTATCTTGCTAGCTCGTGGCGTCTTCGGTGTTGGATTTGAAGATGTTTGACGTCTTGCTGGCTTGGCTTGCCTCCCTCGCTATGTCTTTCTCCCGTTCAGGCTGAGCACCCTTGTCTCTCTGCTCTGCGTTCCATGCTCATGACTTCCTGTGTTCCTCGCTATGTTTTTTATAAATGGAATGATACACAAGTTTTGCGTATTCATGACAAAAAAAGGTGGTTGTTGAACAAGGTTCTCAAAGCGGAGGACAATGGCATGCCTCACAACGATGCCTCCAAGGAGATTAATTAGCGACACCTCAAACCGACTTAGTTAAGCAGAGATGGTGAGGAACACTCAGTTCTCCATAAAACCCAAGCAACCACTTCACAGTTTTTTTCAATCATATCCACGCCGAGCAGACGGCTGCATTCCCGTTAGTAGTGGCCTAGCAGTGACTGTGCTCAACATCTGCAAGCCACCCCGTGAAGATAAGATGTTGGCATGTAGAACTTGCTGCCAAGACACCCTGCCTTCAGGCCAACCCCACCACGCGACCCCATTTTGTCCGGGTGCGTCTGTTTGGGGTAAAACAGACGAATAGCACGGCCCAACGCACGGCCTCAAACGAACAAATGTCCGGAATTCGTTCGTTTTCGACCCATCCCCGGCCCAAAGTTGCGCTCGGTTTGGGGTGAAACGGACGCGCGCGGAAGACCGCGACGCACGCCCTTCTTCCCCCGTGGCCCGCCTGTCGGGGACACTAGAAGTACCTCCCTTCCAACGCTTCGACCCTCTCTCTCCTGCCCCGCCCGGCCGCCGGCGCCGCCGCTATTCTCCGGCCGCCTCCTCACCGCGCAGCCCCCGGCCGTCCATACCAAACCACGTGTAGACATGGCCGCCACCACGCCCGCGCTTTCGCCGTAGTTTTGGCCGTCGATCGGAGGAGGTTTGGCCGTCGCCGCCTTTGCCGGTGGCAGAGGAGACACGACCGCCGGCGACGTACCACGGCGGCCGCGGCAGCTTCCGACGGCTCCAGAGCGGCCAGTAGCCGGCCGGCAACCACCCCTGCTGCGTCGAGGTGATCATCGCGGCCTCTTCGCCACCACGACCACAAGGTGTTCGACATTTTGCCCACAAAGGTATGGACAGTGGAGACGAGTTCTTCTTCCACCACTTCCTTTGTTCATCGGACGATTCATCGTCGGATGATGAAGATCTTGTGGTGGATGCACTAGTCATTCACGACCACATTCAACGGAAGCTTCCTCGGTACAGGGGGTCAGTCCCTGTCCGTGCTCCCAACCTGAACCGCAACAGGGAGAGAGGCCACGCCCTGCTCTATGCCGATTACTTTTCCAACAAACTGCTCTTCAAGCTGGATAAATTCCCTCGCCGTTTTCGAATGGCAAGGCATGTGTTCAATCGTATCCGAGAGGGAGTGGTTGCTCATGACCCATACTTCGAGTGCAAGACGGATGCCCTTGGCAAGCCTGGGTTCTCCTCTTACCAAAAATGCACCGCGGCCGTCCGCATGCTTGCCTAGGGAATTCCAGGCGATCTGGTGGATGAGTACGTGCGTATGAGCGAGACAACATGTCTGATGTCAATGTACATGTTCTGCCAAGCTGTGATCGAGGTGTTTGGCCCAGAGTATTTGAGCCAGCCAACTGCCGCTGATATAGAGAGATTGTTGGCGGCCAACGCAGCTAGAGGCTTTCCAGGCATGCTTGGCAGCATAGATTGTATGCACTGGGAGTGGAAGAACTGTCCATTTGCTTGGCAGGGCTAGTACAAGGGGCATGTCAGCGAGTGCACTGTCATATTAGAAGCGGTGGCATCACAGGATCTCTGAATATGGCATTCTTTCTTCGACATGGCAGGTTCTCACAATGATATCAACCTGCTGCAACATTCTCCAGTCTTCGCGAGGCTTGCAGAAGGCCGCTCCCCACCTGTCAACTTTGAGATCAACGGTCACCAGTACAACAAAAGATACT
Organism: Triticum aestivum; assembly: GCF_018294505.1. Lineage (NCBI taxonomy): Eukaryota > Viridiplantae > Streptophyta > Magnoliopsida > Poales > Poaceae > Triticum > Triticum aestivum. The sequence continues at coordinate 7,723,831 of NC_057810.1, forward strand.
ATCTAGCTGATGGTATATATCCTCAGTGGTCAACTTTTGTGAAGACAATCTCGAAGCCCCAAGGTGAGAAGAGAAAGAGATTTGCCGAAATGCAAGAGAGTGCTAGAAAGGATGTGGAACGTGCTTTTGGTGTGCTTCAATCCCGATGGGGCATCGTTCGATACCCTGCACTGTCATGGAATGAAAGGAAGCTTTGGGAGGTGATGATGGCTTGTGTGATCATGCACAACGTGATCGTCGAGGACGAGCGTGATGACAGTATCTTTGACGAAGGATTTGATTTTCAAGGTGACAATGTTGAGCCCCTGCACCAAGAACCGGCCACGTTTGATCAGTTCTGCCAGTTCCATCGTGAGCTGCGTGATTGGCACACTCATAAGGCTCTTTAAAATGACTTGGTTGAGCATGTGTGGGAGCATATTGGCAACCGATAGATGTATTGATTCGTTTTATGTTCATTCAAGACAATTTCGATTTGGTTGTAAAACTATCTTTATTAGAGACAATTTCGATTGGGTTGTAAAACTATTTTAATTTTCAAACAATTAATATTTGGACGTGCAAACTTGTTTTCATATGAAAATATGAGCATTTTAGGCCCTGGCGGACGAGATGGGGCAAATGGATGAGGCCATGCACTGGGCGCACGGCCACCGCATCCTAGAACAGGCCCGGACACGACCTCATTGCCCTATCCAAACGGACAGAATCCGGACAAAACGGACGTCTGTTTGGGGTCGCGCGATGGAGTTGGCCTCACGTCCTGCTTCTGCCAATATGTATGCTACTCCACGCGCTGGCCAAGGACTGTAGCTCCTGTACCAACACATTGCTTCATTATTACTGCCAGACTAGTACTATATGCACATGCAGAGCTCCCAGTCTCTTCCCCATTCGGCTGGTCAAAAGCGCCTTCTACACTAGACTTACTGTAAACAAATATCCAATATGCCTCGTTGTGTTCACATTATATTACGATCTAAAATATAAAAGCCGTTGATTGTGTGGTGTGAGCAGATTATAACAATGTGTAGAAGAACATAATTCTATATAGAATGGAGGGGTACAACTTTAAAGGAGAAACATAAACCTGTTTTAGAAATTCAAGACATAGCTTCATTTGGTCGGTAAGGAACATTGTTAAATTCTGTATATATTAAATTGAAAATAAGAAATTAAGGAATTTTTTAAAAATATTTTCAGATTTTACTGTTCATGCCGAGACCATATGAGCTCGAGCTGAGAAAGGCACTTTCGTTAGGTTTGAGGTTTCATAGATACAATGACATGACACAACATAACTGGTGGGTGTTGTTGTAAATATGCCCTAGAGGCAATAATTAATTAGTTATTATCATATTTTCCTGTTCATGATAATCATTTATTATTCATGCTAGAATTATATTGATCGGCAACTCAGATACATGTGTGGATACATAGACAAGAACATGTCCCTAGTGAGCCTCTACTAAACTAGCTCGTTGATCAAAGATGGCTATGGTTTCCTAGCCATAGACATGAGTTTTCATTTGATAACGGGATCACATCATTAGTAGAATGATACACAAACTATGAACGTAGCGTATGATCGTATCAAGTTTATTGATATTGTTTTCTGCATATCAAGTGTATGTTCCTATGACCATGAGATCATGCAACTCACTGACACCGGAGGAATACCTTGTGTGTACCAAACGTCGCAGCGTAATTGGGTGACTATAAAGGTCCTCTACATGTATCTCCGAGGGTGTCTGTTGAGTTGGCATGGATCAAGACTGAAATTTGTCACTCCGTATGATGGAGAGATATCCCAGGGCCCACTCGGTAATACAACATCATAGTAAGCTTGCAAACAATGTGACTAATAGGTTAGCCACGGGATCTTGTATTACGGAGTAAAGAGACTTGCCAGTAACATGATTGAACTAGGTATGGGGATGTTGACGATCGAATCTCGGGCAAGTAACATACCGATAGACAAAGGGAACTGCATACAGGATTAGTTGAATCCTTGACATCAAGGTTTGACCGATAAGATCTTTGTAGAATATGTAGGAACCAATATGGGCATTCAGGTCCTGCTATTGGTTATTGACCATAGAGGTGTCTCGGTCATGTATGCATAGTTCTCGAACCCGCAGGGTCTACACACTTAATGTTTGGTGAAGATATAAGTATAGTTGAGTCATTATGGTGGTTCCCGAAGGTTGTTCGGAGTCTCAGATAAGATCCCGGACATGACGAGGAACTCCGGAATGGTCCGGAGGTGAATATTGATATATTGGACAAGGGTATTGTAGTCCAGAATTGTTCCAGGGGTACCGGGTGATGACCAGCATGACCGAAAGGGGTTTCGGG
>NC_057810.1:7726447-7742414 GCF_018294505.1 Triticum aestivum
ATCCCATGTTGCCAGAGGAGGTGGGGCCGCCCCCTAGGGTTCCCACCCCTTTGGCTTGGGGGCCAAGTCTCCTAAGGGGGAAACCCCATCTAGGGTTTCCCTCTTGTGGCCGCCGGCCCTAGATGGGATCCCTAGGGGCGCCCCCCTCTCCCCCTTCCCCCTATATATAGAGAGGTAGAGAGAGGGCAGCCGCACCCTCATACGCCACGGCGCTGCCCCTCCTCTCCCTCGTAGCCTTCTTCCTCTCCGTAGCGCTTAGCAAAGCTTTGTTGAGATTCCGCCACCACCACCGCCACCACACCGTCATGTTATCGGAGGACTCGAGCTACTACTTCACCATCGCTTGCTGGATCGAGGAGGTGAAGGCGCCATCAAGCCGTATGTGTGTTGAACACGGAGGTGCCGTCCGTTCGGCGCTTGGATCGCGAAGACGTTCGCGGGACCGATCGTGATTGGATCGCGAAGACGTTTAACTACATCAACTGCGTTTCTTATCGCTTTCGCTTAGCGATCTAAAAGGGTATGTAGATGCAACCTCTCCTCTCGTAGATGGTCATCTCCTAGATTGATCTTGGTGAGCGTAGGAATTTTTTTTTGTTTCCCATGCAACATTCCCCAACAGGTGTATATCTCTGGAACACACAATACATAGAGTCAACACATATGTAAACTCTTAACTTGGTTGTAAATCAAGGCATAGAGTTATATGTCATCATGGCATGTAATTTTTTCATAAGGGACATGAGAGTCCACCTGTCAAGCTTGGATGATGTGATATCAGGGCCGATGGAGCTAAAACCCATGAGGAATCCAGATCTAGCATGTTCCTTAACGCATTACAAAGGTCCCCGAGTTCGATGAACCTTTCACTGTTGTGTTTCACCATCGACGTGACCACCTTCTGGATTAATTTAGATAGCAATAGGTTTTCCCATAATGGGAGAACACCAAGGTGCGACATGGTGCTCATCACCATGAGCTTCACTTTGGCATAGCTGATGACGTTGGCTGCACCTTCACCACAACGCAGACAACTCTTTTTCTAAGGAAAGCCGTGTAGGCAAGCCCCTCGATAATGTGATCTATATCGCATCGGTGCCAAGATCAATGATGCCACAACCATCTTCATCTCCGACCCTCCATTCACAAACTTGAACTCCTCTATGTTAGTATGGGGACCAAATCGAAGTAATTGGATTAACCACAACAATCCTAGCTCTGTGAGTTCTTTCTTCCGTGATGAACTATCGGCACCAGTCCTACATTTTTTTCTCTGTGGACTGAGGAGAAAGGGGGCTCAGCAGGAAGAGGATTGTAACATGAGAGAAGCACATAGGTCAACCCGCTTAAAATATGGAACATGGATTCTGGCAATGCAACGGAGTTTGGTCCTCATATCGACCCGAATGAATCAGTCTTTCTACAGAGGTCAATCTTTGCCTATTAGGCAAGTGGATAGCAAGTTCTAAATTCTGTCTCGGTAGGACATGGATTTCTATTACTATGAAATTCATAAATGAAAATGAAGTAGTTAATTGGAGGGCTACCATTATCCTTTTTCTTGTAAGTGTTCCTAAGAGAAGTAATTTGTCCTCATGTTTCGAGGTCTCAAGAAAAGCTATATACATAGGCGGAATATGGAAGGTTCCTTCTAAAAGACAATGTTAATATATTCATGAACTCCTTATGTTGCTTGTAATATTTTTAATCAAGTCTTCTTGCGTGTAGCTAATAGCAGACATTATTGGTTTGCTACCAACATTTGGCATTGCCAATATTTGGCAAGCCAACATTTGGCAAAATCAAAAGTTGCCAATATTTGGCAACCTTTTGTGAGATTGGCGACGAAGTTTGGCAAGCTACCAATCTATAGCCAACATTTGGCAACTGCCAAAATTTGGCATGCCAACTTTTGGCAGCAAACCAATTATGCCCAAAGAACACACACCTGGTCTCTGCATATCTAGAATGCACACAGCCAACTCCAACACACGCACACAAAAACGCTGGCAAATAGTAAAGTCATACAAGACCAAAGCTATGCCTAAGCGAGTATAAAGAAAAAAGACCCTGAAGCGATCAATAGCGAACGACAACTACTATAAACCATATCCACACCAACCATCTCTTGACACCATAAGGACAACGACATTCTTCAACAGCAACGCCTTCATGAAGGAAATGACGCTCAAGCACCTCCGTTACCGGATCCAACCACCAAAGGACAGATTCTAGGTTTTCACCCTGAAGAACGAGTCCGAGCAAATCTAAGCAACGGCTTCAACAAGGGAGCGATGCAAAAGCATCGTCATTGCCATGTATAACACATTTGTTCAGTATGGCTTGATAAAATAGTAAAGTCGCTTTCTGCAGCACAAAATGATGCCATACACGGCTTACAACTCACAGATTTTACTGAAACAGGCTTATCATTGGATGCAAAATGATTACATTTCTGCTTCTAAATCCTAGGCCTCTTGTAGTTGTACCCCAAAGGCCTGACGGATTTCAGCAATAATCTGGCCAGACACATCGGGACCAAACATCCTAGGCAAATTTGCAGTTAGGTCGACCTCGATTGATTTTAATCTTACAGCTTGGTCCCTCTTGATCATGATCTCCCTCTCGGCCTCTACCATTTTGGAGGTGTCACAAGCACAACTATGAAGCCAGGTTTGAAGAACCTCCTTCACAGCTGACGCCAGATGACCACACACTATCTCTTCCAAGGTACCCTCCCCTCCTTGCCCGCAGTCGATGGTGACCGACACAGCACTGCGCACATAGAGCGACGGCGACCGGTATGGACGGGTTTGTGGCAATTCTTCGATCTTCTCACGTTGCTTGTCCAAGTGAGTATGTTCATAGTACTTGTGGAGGTACTCCGGGTGGAGAGCGAGGTCTTTCCGTGGGAGCAGATCAAGAATCACAACCATTGAAGTTGGGCTGCCTTGTATGAACTCCATGAGAAAATGTGGTGCATCTGTCAAGGCATTGAGGAAAATAAGAACCGACGTAATGTCGATTGCGCCATTTGGGACTTTGCAGTGGAGTGATGAGTGCAGCATGAAATCAATCTGTAGGCAAGAAATTATGAACATTTAAAACGTATGAATTTTTCTCATAACTTGGATTATAGATCTTTGTTTGTATTGTTGTTGTTAAAAAGGAAAAAATATAGTGGTTTTATGAGCTCATATGTAGGTACACTCTGCTATCCATATTGTCCATCCATGTGCAGATTTTTTGGGATCCATGGGAGTTTTTTTAAGAAAATAGACCCGTGGGAGTTGTTGTGGTGTAAACTCAATTGCAGACATGTGTTGTGCAGTCGTGCTATTGGCTGCTAATTTTGGGCTGGCCACAGCGTACCAAAATATAAGACGTTTTTGTAATTTAATTTGAATCGCAAAAAATGTCTTCTATTTTGGTACAGAGGTAGTAGTAGACAACACTACACATGTGAGAGTCCGAAAAAAAGGTGGCATAGTAAATTGAAGACAAAGAAGCAGTATGAGAATATGAGACACAAGAAAGGAAAAGATAGAGAGAAAATCCAAATGGAGTGTTTGGTCTGTGTAACAAAATCTGTGTAGAGCGCTTGATCTATCTAAAGACCGAAGTCTTTACGAAACATTCTAAAGACTGAAGTAGATTGGAATTGGACAGTGGTGAGGAGTGTACCTACATGAGTGCTCTTCTACAACTTTCCCTTTGTATAAGTGTGCCAGGCCACCTTGATAACTCTATTCTCCCCTTCGTTCCTAAATATAAGTCCTTTTACTTTTTTAGAGATTTTAATATGACCTACATATACGGAGCAAAATAAATTAATCTACACTCTAAAATATGTCTATGTACATCCGTATGTAGTTCATATTATAAGATCCCTAAAAAGACTTATATTTAGAAACGGAGGGAGTAGATGTGTTGTTCTTCAGCGAGCAACTAATTCCTGGTAACTTCAGTTCAGGCGTGGTGAATTTTGTCCATGAGATGGCTAGCTTGCCACAGAAACATGCAATGGAGAGTATTCGTAGCTATAGCGCAGGAGGAACGTGGGGATGTAATGGAGAGAGAAAGTACCGACGAGGCAGGCGCGCCTCGGCGCACGTCCAGCGTGCCGACGGCGGTCCCAGCGCTGTTCCGGAAGTCAGCCACGTCGGCGGGCACAGCCGAGGGCAGCAGCGGCACCGCTGCCGCCGCCTCGGCTGCCAGCGCCCGCGCTACCTCCCGGTGCGCCAGCGACGGCAGGGTTACCTCCTGCTGCACCAGCGGCATGCGCGCGCGCACCGTGGTGCTCGACCTTCTGCCCCTGAGAGGCGGAGCCGCGCCGCGGCGGAGGCGGAAGATGGTAGGGAGCGTGGGCGCAGCCACAGAGACGGAGGTCGCCGGCCGGAGCATGGCACTCTCGACTACGTGAACAACGAGATGTGAAATACGGTTATCAATCCACGCCGAGCGATGGCAGCTTAAAATCACATCACATGTGCTACCAGACGAATGGCCAGCTGACACCAAGCTGGTCCATATATCCTGCAGCATCTGCAAGCCGCCCCGTGAAGGCATGGTATTGGCATGGCATCCTTGCATGCTCACCCTCCAGATTCCTGACGCCAACCTGCTGCTGCCAAGTACTCCCTGTGTAAAAGAAATATAAGAGTCTTAGTAACGCTCTTATGTTTCTTTACAAAGGAAGTAATAATGTTGCTCCTGTACAAACACGTAGCTTCAGTGTGGCCGTACTAATACTATGCATATGCAGAGCCCACTGTCTCTCCACCAACCGGCAGGGTTAGCAGGTCCAAAGTGCCTTCTACTGTACACATATTGATTACATCGAACTGGTATCAAGAGTGTTCCTATTGACCACCAGTACTCTGTGTGTAGTGGAAAGTAACATAAGCTAATACAATGTATATACGATACTAGTGTACGATATTATATCCGCAATACATAGTATTATCCGTGGCGGGCTTTGCTAAACCTACGTAAAATTTGCTATGAAAGTTACATAGGGGGGTGATGTGGGGCTCGTTTGATTGGATTACGCCGGGCCTCACCCTGAAATTCAGGGGGGAGGGTCGTAGGTATAGCATTTTTGGGTGCGTGGCACTCCGGCACTGATGTTTTTTATGGCAATTTCCAGTGACACACAATTTTCTGTACTGAAGCACAAAAGTTGTCATGCTTGGAACTAAAGTTGTCATCCTCGTGTCACTAAATTTGCCGTTGAAAATGTTCGGAGTTGCCATGTGCTCATACATGGCATTCGATACTTATCAGGGTCCCAGTGTTATAGATTAGTATCCTAGATGACATTATTTATTATGATCAGGCCTTGATTGTGATGCAAGATATATAGTAGTATAGTATTTATTATACTACGATATTATGATATGATTCTCAACTCTCTCTTTATTTATTTAATTCTATGCCATATCATCAAAATTGCTTAATTGACATGCATGATACTCCCAATACGAGCGGCCTTAACACTTGATGGGTGCTCCTGGTGACCACTGGTGGTATAGTTTTTCCTGAATTGTTGCCTACAACTCATTGAGTCGGAGCATCTCTATCTTCTAGGGGCAAATTATCTGGTATGAGAGATTAAGGCCTATCTAATAGATCTTGGCAAAAAGAGCATCAGCTGAGTGGCTAGGCATAAGGTTGTGCGGCCAAACCACCCCGGTTTAATTCCTAAAATTGATATGTGATGCACAGAGGTTTTCCCCATTAACTGGGGATCAAGCTTGGTGTACGGTGGGACCAGTCATCAAGATAAAATCTTGGAAACCATAAACAATGTTCTCTAAGGACCATGCTTGGTGTGTCGTGGGACTGCACTTCAAGATAAAAATCTCATACTCATACTAAAAAGGTTGTGTGCGTCCCAAGTTGGTGCAGAGGTCGGAAGAAGTGAAATTCTACTCCTCCATTTGCAGACATAAGCCCGCACGGCGCCAACGGAGGCAGATCATTCATTCTCTCCTCTCGTGAGGACTGGGCAGCGTGGGGCCGCTCGGCCAAGAAGAGGTGTGAGCGCAGCGGGCACGATAAGCCGACGTTGTGCTGCGCACCTAGACGTGGGCGAGCGTGGCATGATGTGGCAAGGAGAGCAGGTCCTCAGCGGCGCAATACAACAGGCATAGGTAGCTCCGCAGCGACATGTGTATGTGGTGCCCAGGAGACGGCCCTATTTAGATCTGCAGCGTGCAAGCCATAGGATACGCATGGTTGGCGCCCCCAACACGGATCTGGATGGAAGGCGTCTTGTGGGGGCGTAAGATTCCTGGAGGTTGCGTGCGTCGCCGGCGGCCCAGTGGGCGGCTGGTCACTGCCACCCAATGGTGCCGAGCTGCACAACCGTAAGTCCGTGACTACTTTGGTTTACTCAAAAAAAAAAAAGACTACTTTGGTTGTTGGGTCATGGCATGGCATGGCATTGGACGTGCGAAGGGATCTCTGCTGGGAGGTGAACTACATCGGCAAGACGGTGGACTTCCACGCGGGCGGTAACCGACCAACGATGTTACGTTTACAGCTTGGTGGCAGTGATCCAGATCTGGTCAACCGAGTGGTGGTGGCTGCAGACTATGCTGCACCGACCTCCTATGGCTCCACGATGACGGTGGTCATTGAAAAATCTTCGGGGTGTTCATCTGTCAAGATCTAGTTGTTGACTCCGGCGCTGAGATGCAAATTATGGAGGACGACTTGACGCAAAGGGATGCTTGTGCAGCGGCAACAGACACATCGCATGTAGTTATCGGGATCACGGGAAAGTGTCCGCTTGAGTGACTTTGATGATGGTGCTACTCGAGCACCTGGTCGTGAGCTCCGGGGTGAAAGCCTAGGTTTGACCTGAGCTGGTTATACCCTGCAATGTCGATGTTTCTACGTTGTTACCTTGTTAAAGGCATTGCTTGGACATATCGGATTGATTCTTCAAGGTGAAGACCTAGATTCTGACCTTGGTGGTTGAATCAGGTGACAGAGACGCTTGAGTGTCACTCCCTTCTTCAAGACGTTGTTGTTGAAAAACCCTGTCATCTATATGGTGTCATGAGATGGTTGATGCGAATATGGTCATTGTCGTAGGTTGCCAATCATGGATCTGACAGCTTTAGTTTTTTCTTTTTTTCCTCGCCTACGCACACTGTAATGCCCATATGCGAAACTATTCCAATTGTATACCCTAGGGGTCCATTTCTAGAATAAAAGCGCGTGCAAAGCCGTCGTAAGCATATGACTTCAAAATCATATACACACTGTCATATGCCAGGAAGTCTACAACTTGAATATCATGACAATTCCACCACAAAAAGAGGCAACATATTTATATTCATATGAATAGGGCACACAAGTGCCATGATCCAAATTATTAAACATAGAGACCATATGGTCCAATCTACATCATCATAGCGGAGACAGCAAATGGTGTGAGTACAGACAAGATCAAATGATGCCTTGGAGGCAGGAAAACATAAACAACATTCCCATAACCCGTTAGTTCCATGCTACCGGCCAGGTCCCGCTAAACTAGTCGTTCTCGTCATCAAAGAATTCCACGTAGTGAAGATCCTGTCCGAGGATCCCTGTTGAAGTAGTAACATGTACTTGTTGTAGTTGTTGTTGTGTCGAGGGTCAGTACTTTGGGTACTCATCAAGTCTCATTAGCAATTGTACTAGAACTAATAACAATACTTATAGGTGCAAACTAAGGCATAGCCTAGTGGTGGAAGGGGCTTCATGCCTTCCTACCCATGAAAGTTCAAGGCACAGTACTTGCTATTTGGATTTGTTGAACCAATTACACTATAGGGGTCTCCCTTACGGCCTTTCTATTAAAAAATAATACTTGTAAGTGTGGTAAAAGATAACTGGTGTGGTTTCACCAAGCAACTAAGCAATGTTAATCTTACATCTATCAGATTCAAGATGAGACATTTCAATAATGTTCAAGCGTTTTGAAAGAATGTATGTGTTAAAAAATGTTATATAATGTAAAAAAATATTTATGTAATAAAAAAATGTTTCGTACCATTCGAAAAATATATGTTACATTCAAAAAAATGTTCATGCATTTCAAAAATATGTTTGTGAGATTTAAAAAAAAAGTTGCATATTTAAAAAAAATGTTTTGTAACATCGACAAAATTGTTTGGGAAATGTATTTGAAAAATGTTTGACACACATTCTAAAATGTTTGAATACAGTATATTTGGAAAATAATAACCATGTATTTAAAAAATGTTTAAGGTATATAAAAAATATTTTATATGTATACAAAAAATGTACAATGTGCATAAAAAATATTTAGACTTCAAAACATATATTTTTGGTAATAATACTTATTTATTTGAAAATGTTAAATATGTATATAACATATTCCTGATGTATACAAAAACATATAATGTGTATTAAAAAATTATATGTGTGTCGAAAATAATATAACATAAAAATAAAAAATAAAGAAAACAATGAAAACAAAAGACATAAACAAAGAAAATCAAAGGAAAAAAGAATGAGGAAAAAGCGACAACCGAATAAAACCTGAGAGAAACCAAAGAAAACAGATGCAAAACATTGAAATCCACAGGAAAAAAACTCACGCACAACTACAATATCAGTTCGGCCCAGTATCGTCGCTCTGTAGGCATGAAAATTTACAACTGGCAAGAGGCGAGAAATAGCATTAGCTATATTTGTTAGCCCACCCACCAACCAGTGATGCTGGCCTGGTACGCGGGGAGGTCCTAATCGGCGCTGTAGGCGCCCGAGGGAACTGGCCGCATGCAGCAGCTAGGTTTGCTAGCCCAGTTATACCAGCTGGGCACTCATCCACTCTGTTCGTTCGCTCTCTGTTCGCTACGGTGGTTTAGTCAACGGTTCGCCATTTTAACGTTGATATTTTCAAGAAAAACACGAAAATAAAAACAAAGCGAAAAATAAATGGCACAAATGGGCGGCCGCGCAAAAGTCGGTGGACAAGATTAACCCAAGTGGCACAAATGAGGATGATCGAGTAAGTGGCATCTCATATATGTTCATCATACTTGTTTTTGGTGACCGAAGTGCTAACTTGTTTTGTTTTTCTTGTAGTTCAACATTGCACAAAACTTGTTCAAACAAGAGACAAGGACAACCAAGAAGGGGAAGATCAAGAAAGGCAGGATCTTTACCTTGCCTCATTGCTATGAAGTGTTAAAGGATGATGAGAAATGGAAGAAGCGTGATGGTTTGGAGGATTTGCATTTGAGCAACAAACGGAAGCGAGCAATTGAGATGAATGATGATGAGGAGGAGGATGATGCATCAAGTGATAACGGCAAGAGAAGCCCCACACCCAACTCGGTTTCATACTCGAAGCCAAAACGACCGGATGGGTGCAAGAAAGACAAAACCGAAAAGAAGAAGAAGAAAGGAGATGATGAGCTCAAAAATGCTATGGAAGCTATTGTGAAGGCAAGGGTCGAAGCGAATGAGGTGAGGAAAATGGCAAGGAACCAAGATGTCGTGGCCGAGGAGAGGAGGTTTGCGGCCGAGGAGAGAAGGGTTGCGGCCGAGGAGAGAAAGGTGACTTTGGAGGAGAGGAAAGTGAGCAACGAGGAGCGAGCTAAGTTGTTGGAATGGGAGAAGCACTTGTTCATGGACACATCTAACCTCAATGCGGCGCAAAAGGAGTATGTCAATCTTGCCCAACAAGAAGTCTTGATGAGCCTTGGTTCGTGCAATGGGTGGCGATGGCCTCGGCGCCATGGGAGGCATGGGTGGCTTCGGCGCCATGGGAGGCGGTGGCCTCGGCGCCATGGGAGGCATGGGTGGCCTCGGCGCCATGGGAGGCGATGGCCTCGGCGCCATGGGAGGCATTGGTGGCTTTGGAGTCATGGGAGGCATGGGTGCACCTCCGGCCGCCATGGGAGGCATGGGTGGCTTTGGAGCACACTCCGACGCTATGGCCGCCATGGGAGGCATGGGTGCACCTCTGGCCGTCATGGGAGGCATGGGTGGCTTTGGAGCACCCTCCGACGCTATGGCCGCCATGGGAGGCATGAGTTTTGCTTCTCTCATGGGAGGCATGGGTGCACCTTCGGCCGCCATGGGTGCACCTCCGGCCGCCATGGCTTCTCACACACATTCCCATGAAGATGTCGTTGAAGATCTTGCCAACACTGTCGGAGCTTCACATGATGCGGTGCGTGATGCGGTGCGTGATGAGGATAGGGAGGAAGGTTCATCTTCGGAGGCGGAAGAGTCGTCTTCGGAAGATGAGGACGAAGACGAAGAAGAGGAAGATGAAGATTGATGTGTCTTTCATGTCTTGAACTTTTAGTTTGCATTTGAACTTGGTTGGATGAACTTGTGGGCATGATTTTGAACTTGTGGGCATGAATTTTTATTCATCAACTTGTTTGTGTCAAATTTTACATGTTCATTTTTGTCCAAAATATCCATATATGCAAAATGCCCGGCGAGTCGCGCGCGCTGTATTTTTGCGCTCTGCTAGAGCGGCGCGCGCGCTGCATTATGGCGCGGCTGCTGGAGCCAGCGCAGGCGGGCGCGCAAAACCAGCCGCAGCGCGCGCGCTAAACAGGTTTTTTGCGCGCGGTGCTATAGCGCGGCTGTTGGAGATGCTCTTAATTAGCATGTAGAATAATAATGCTAATCCACCCGCTCGTTGAAGCATGTAGTTTCCGACAAGGCACTTAGGCCAGATTAGGCAATCCAATTGTGTGCTCCCTTTCCTATTCTTTTTTTTTCTTTGCATGCAACGAAAAACACAAGCCACCTCCCCGCCCACCTTGAAAATCAGAGGGCCAAGAGATTAGAGAGTGGATTTTACATACACACAACCATCCACGCCCTTAAAATCAGATGAGAGGGATTAATGAGGCTGGAGAGAGATTAGATACTGGCCTACAACAAAAATCAGGGGGACAAGCCTATCGCGCGTTGCGACGAGCGCACGCGTAAAAGTCTGTATTTACTTTTGAGGGGGCATGTATCCCCTGCTTTTGTCACTCGCTGGGGGGGGGGGCATGTGTCCCCTGCTTTTTTCACTCGCTAGGGGCAGGGGGGCATGTGTCCCCTACTTTTGTCACTCGCTAGCTGATGTGTCTATATTTGTTCTATGTTAACAATGCCATTTTTTAAGAGGATAGTTTACGTGCGTAAGGTAAAAAAGGAATGATTATTTTCTATTTCCACCTACTTAATTAGAATGTAGAATAATAATGCTAATTTGCATGCGCACGTTGGAGCGTACAGTTTCCGACAAGGCACTTAGGCCAGATTAGGCAATCCAGTTGCGTGCTCTCTTTCCTATTCTTTTTTTCTTTGCATGCAACAGAAAGCACACATGCCACCTGCCCACCCACCTGAAAATCCGGGGGGGCAAGAGATTAGAGAGAGGATTTTACATACACACAACCATCCACGCCCTTAAAATCAGGGAAGAGAATTAATGAGGTTGGAGAGAGATTAGATACTGGGCCCACAACTAAAATCATAGGGCAAGCCTATCGCGCGTTGCGACGAGCGCAAGCGTAAAAGTCTGTATTTACTTTTGAGGGGGCATGTGTCCCCCGCTTTTGTCACTTGCTAGGGGGAGGGGGCATGTGCCCCCTGCTTTTGTTACTCGCTAGGGGGAGGGGGCATGTGTCCCCTGCTTTTGTCATTCGCTAGTTGTTGTGCCTATGTTTGTTTGTTCTAGGTTAACAATGCCATTATTTAAGAGGCTACTTCAGGTGCGTAAGGTAGAAAGGAAAAATTATTTGAATATTTAGTTTCCCCTACTTAATTAGAATGTAGAATAATAATACTAATTCGTACGCCTGTCGGAGCATGTAGTTTCCGACAAGGCACTTAGGCCATCACTCGCTAGGGAGAGGGGGCATTTGTCCCTAAATTTTTCTATAATCGACCCACAGTACCAAATTAAGTGGAAATATAAATTGCTAGAAGAAGGATTCGAACCCTGGTGGTTTCACAAGAGTATTGACGCACTAACCAACTCATCTAGCCTATGTTTCTTGCCCATAGGAAGGAACTTATGCTATTTCTATGAGCGAATCCTGAGCGATTTTTTTTACAATAAGCATGGGTGTTTCACTACTTCACGAGAAATAACGCAAAGTGGCAATGCATGCAGGGGTAATTAGGCTTCTAAAAATATGATGTGCACTAGATTTTTTTTTTTTTGAAAATTACTCTTCCTCTACCCATATACATACATAATTTGTTAGGTTGGATAGAACAAGTGGCGCGCAAAGCAGGTTTGTGAAATGAACAAGATCTAACAATTCTAAATTTGAATCCACGTCAAAAAATTCTCCCATTGCAGCGCACGAGCATCTGTGCTAGTATTAACAATGCCATTATTTGAGAGGATATTTCAGGTGCGTAAGGTAGAAACGAATGATTATTTGAATTTTTATTTTCCCCTACTTAATTAGAATGTAGAATAATATGTCATTTATATTTACTTTTGAGCTAATTACGTGCTTATGCAGACGAATCTGTGTGCAAAAAAATAAAGATGCAGGAGAACAAGAAATTGACAAGGCAGCGGACTAGATGTTGCATGCATATGAATCTGTATCAATTCTCATAAGGCAACATACTAGATGTTACATGCAGATGAATTTATGTGCACAAACTAAAGAAGAAGTAGGACAACAAAAAATTGACAAGACGAAGAATGCGACCATATGTGCTAGAGAATTACAAACAAAATTGACAGGAAGGAGAACTCATCGACCCAGAAGCCAGATTGTTTGGAGAGGAGGCGACGTAAAGGTAGAGGGAAGCGAGTAGAGCAGAGGCAGATGAACCGTCAAAGAGCATTGTGGCAGTAAGGACGAAGCGCCCTCACGCATGTCCGTTATTAATAACTAGATGATACCCCGCGCGTTGCTGCGGAGATTTATAGGGTTGGGTAGACAGAGGATTTATGGAGCAACAAATAATAAAACCATAAAAAATATGTTTCCTTGATCTTTTGGTGGAATGATATTAAAAATAAAAGTTAGTATATTATGGAGTACCTTGCGTAATTAGAGTGCATCTAACAATCCAAAGTTTTACCATTATAATTCCATGTAACCTAGTTTGAGCAAGAAACAAAAAGACATAACACTAATTCCCACCTTGATCCATCTTTGACCGTAATAATAACCAAAGGTATGCAAAATAGCATTGTTTCATAGTATGACAACCTACAAACTCCGTGTTCATTACATCTTATTTAATAGGCTGCATTCCAACATAGAAAAAGCAAACAGAAGGACATCAGAATGGGCCATGTTTGACCCTCTCCGTTGGGACATCCCTTTTTAAGCTCAAATTTCGTTAACATTAGAACAATAAAATGGTGATATTCAAACAATAGAAAATTATTATTCATTAGTAAGAACTACATCAGTACTTTGATTGAATATTTGGTAAGACACTATCTAATCAGAATCTTACATATCTGGGCGAAACTATATGTTTGAATAGATAATATCCAAGTGCTTAGCCCTAGAGAACTGTAGCTACACATGCTTGCTTGAAAACTGAACATCAGTTTCTATTCTAGCATAGATAAACAATAAAATGATAGCATAGACGAACAATAAAACTGAACATTATGTACCAGGAAATGTTTGATTATGAGATATACTACTGCATATCTAAAGGTTATATGTATGTTCATTTATATATTTATCCAACATCATGCAGGCCATCTGTTTCAACAGAATATTTGTTAGCAAGCATGTAGTACTACAGGAACCATATAGTTATCTTGAATCACAGAGAGAATTCAAGTATGTAGATGATTATGTGTGAAAATAATACTAAAAACCGGCAGTAGGGGGGATAACATCGATGTCAATCACTACCATTGTATCACTCAGGTCTTGACCAATCACATGCCATTAATGATGGAATAATACTCCCAGGGAATAACATACCTGAAAATGAACTTGAATATGCTCTGATCATGACTCTACAAAATAACCATAGGAAGACCATACAAATACCAATAAAATCTGTACCAAAGTAACATGGGAGAGATATGCAGGATTGCAGTTGTGCACAGTTAATGGTATGGAACATGATTGTAGCTAGTTGTTTGTACTTAACGAAGATGAGAGATAAAGGCTAACCTGACTTGCTGCCATTGAGGTTTTGAGAAGGCCGCTGGAGACGGAACAGAACTTCCTAGTAAGAAAATGCTCTCTACAACACATAAATGAGAGACTCATTCAGATGTAAGTACATAGAAAGGGAGGAGAGAGCCCCTACCTCTCACGGTCTTGATGTTGGAAGAGGACGCCAGGGCTGGCAAGTGTCACTCACCAGGAGGCTGATTCAACGCCGGGGCATGGGGCATGGTCTAGCGGATCTCGCAACGACGTCAATCAAGACGCTCCAAGTCAGCAGCAGTACGCGGGTCTTTGGTGACGACTACCCGCGAAGGAGGCGGCGGTGCAATATGGAGAGAGGAAGATGAGGCAAAGAGAAGAATGGCACGCCGGGATCACGGCCATCTTCCACCGCAATACAATTAGCACCGTCACCGCCGCTGATTTGTTGGTGGCTGGTTGTTGTTGGAGTGACCCGATTTTATTCATTGAGGGGAGATGAAGGGTACCACTGGAGGAAATCATCAGACTTTGGGGCAATAAGAATCAATGCCTCTGGATTTATTTGCATGAGTGGGCCGAGGAGACGAAGAGCGGGAGTAGACGAATAGACCAAGCATGCGTGTTGTGGAGCCGATAACGCCTTGGGGAATAGCGCTGGGCGAGAGAGAGATCGAGAGGGGCAGGTCAAAGAGAGAGAGACCGATTGGTTTTGTTTGGAAACTCAACGCTGATGTTCCACCTATTGATTACTGGTTTATTGCCCATGGCTAGCGATGGACGCTTGCATGCAGGAATTAGCGATGGACTCTTGAGTATCTGTTTATCTGTTGCATGCGGACGCTTTGAGGAACAAAAAGATAAATCAAAACACTTAATGAGAAGTGGCCCAGTACAGCCCATTCGAGCTGCCTTTCGGTGAGAAGTGGCTAAATACAGTCCAGCCGCAAGAAATCGACACGCAGGAGAGGCAGCCAGAAATTTATCGTGCACGGGGGTGCGAAAAAAGGAGGATGACGTGGCTGCACGAGAATGGATGAAAATCAGTGGGGTATGTAGGATGACGTGGATAGCTTGCATGTCAAGAGAAATAGGATAGTGGGAATGAACTATTTAGGTATTATAGATTGGGACGGGGCTTGTTGTTCGGTTGTTAGACTCCTTCCGTCCGTTGGACTCCTCGCTTTCTTTTTTTTTTTTTCTTTTCCAAATGGGCTCCTCCCATTCTAATAGGCCCATATAAGAAAGCAGAAGAGATTACGTGATCAATTCTTGTCTAAAACTACCCCTTCATGAGGGCCCTCAAAAGGAAAATTCTTTGCGTGATCGACAGCTCAGCATGCCTATCGTATCCTTTGTGTACATTATATCCCTATATTTTTCTCGTGGCCGGTTGTTAGAGAACCCCCTATAAATACAAAGCTTTTCATGACATATATCACATTTGATCCGAATTACCACCCCATGCCGCCCATATCTAGCTTTCCCATGTCTTCACCGAATTACCACCCCATGCCGCCAAAAGTAGCTCCCAGATCAACGAAACCGAAGGAGTCTGCTGCAACAAAGAATTACCAAAAAAATGTTATAGTTATCATGCTATATCACTCACAGGCTCCTGCATCCATGGTGCTTGGCTAAATCACCAAAAAACACAACAATTACCATGGTAGAAACAAGGGATAATTTGAAGTTCTGAACACACAACACTCACACATACGTATCAGTGAGAGTAGCAGATCTGGTCATTGTGGCTTGGATGTACTCCTCATAGGACTCCTGGTGTTGGTCCTAAAGCTGTTGCGATTATATCATGTTGCACAATAAAAGAG
>NC_057810.1:7742670-7768660 GCF_018294505.1 Triticum aestivum
GTTTGAAACTCTAGAACATCAGAGGATCAAATCAAATCAGGCTAAGCCTAAGGCATGTCCCGAGCGAGGTGGGGAGGAAGGCGACCCATGTGGAGAGCATCATCCATCATCCATTCCTCGGAGCAGAACTGTGGCTCCGGCTTGCCCTCAAGGACGTCGATACCCTTCTACATGAAGCTCCACCCATTCCCTCCAGACCGACGATCTTGCGGTCGCCCTTGCCCTGCCATCGCCGCGTAGTTACCAGTCCTACATGGCTACGGTCGCAAAACACTAGAAGGGATGTGTTGTGTTGCGTCCGTCGCCGTGTGGGTTCGTGTCATTGGGGGAGAGATAAACGGGAGGACGGTATTCTCGCACACCGGCATCAAAGACGTTTTGACTGGTTCCGTCAGAAAAAATAAAAAAATAAAGGGCGTTTCACGAACAATTTGATTCTGCTTCCGCGGGTTGAGAAGGAGGAGCCGTCGCGAGGGGTCTGGTACATGGGAGAGATCAACTGTTGGCTGCAGATCCGAGTCACACGTGGTTAGGTCAGTCAGACAGATGTGGCACCATGCTGACGTGGATGGTGCACGTGCTAAGGGAATTGCTGGTACTGGTAGTGAGGATCAACTTTTTAAGAATGTGCCCGCAAAAACATGACTCGCTAAGAATGCATTATAACGAAGTGATTACTTACTTGAGTTTGTAATAAAAACTTTTGCATTTTTCCACGAGTCGCGATCGAGCACATATTCTTTGCCCACCTACCACGCAAAGCGAGGCGAGGGAAAAGAAGGTTCGAGACGCTCTCCCGGCCGAGCGGGCCCCACCTGTCAGCAGCATTCAACCCACCTGCCGTTGGTTCCTCCGCCGCTTCCTTTATTTTTAAGCCCCAAGAAGAAGAAGAGTCAGAGAGATCGGAAAAGAAAAAGGTAAACCACCGCTAAACCCTAGCCGTCGGCGAGATCGGTCGGCCGACGCACCCAGTCCAGCCCGCCGGCCAGTCAGCGCCCTCCTCTTCCTCAACCCACTCAGGTATCGACGGGTCGACCCCCTCTCCCCCCATGTCTCTGATGCTCGTGCCGAGGCCCTCTGTGAGTAATTTCGGACCTGCTCGATCGGCCGGAGTTGACGGCGGCAGGTCGCGCGCGGATCGGATCCTGTTGCGGAGTGGTAGTACTAGTATTCAGTTCTTGTTAGGGATCCCCCCTGCTGCCTGTTCGCTGCCGCCTCTTCTTGTTGGGTGTCTGTATGTTCCAATCACTAATCAGAGCAGCGCAGGGCAGGGGATTTTTCGCCGTTCCTAGTCGATTAATATCTTGGGGTCCGCATCGCCGTATCCGTGCGTGTTCTTCTGATTATTAGGCTGCCGAGGGCACCAGCTCGATCAGGGCTTAATTAGTCAGACAGGAACCCGGCACCACTGTCGGATCACTCGGCTATAGTACGGTACAGTACAGTCAAATCAGGGGCTTAATCAGCTGCAGGCCCGCACACATGTCGGACCAGCAGATCACACCGCCGTACAGTACAGTCGATGCTAGGCCACACGGCCAGTGGAAACCCAGGCATCTGCTCGGCTTGTCCGAATTGCTCTGCTTGTTCTGCACAAAACAGAGCTTCTCTCGCCTCTGCTTAGCTGCCCAGTTTGACTTATGCACCATGTATGTATTCTCTTGTTGTCTGCTGTTGAATTCATGCTGATACAACTGTTTGAATTTCGTGCAGATAGAGCGTTAAGGCAGTATGGCTTCACCGTTCGGGGGCGCCTCCACCTGTGGCCTCAAGGCAGCCGCTCCTTCCGGATTTACGGCCAGGAAGCAGCTCTCCCTCGTTTCGCCCCTGTTGGTCTCGCTGCCCCAGAGGGCCAGGCCGGGGAGAAGGTGCAGTTTCCGAGTGAACGCTGCAAAGGAGCTGTATTTCAACAAGGATGGGTCGGCTATCAAGAAGCTGCAAGTGAGTCAAATCGCCGTGCCATCGTTCATAGGCCGCTGCGTCCTTTCAGTTTGTGAGGCTTACCTGCTTACTTCATTCTTTCCTGTGGAGTCAATAAGCTTGCTGATCTGGTTGGAGTTACTCTTGGCCCAAAAGGACGGAATGTCGTCCTTGAGAGCAAATACGGGTCGCCTAGAATTGTCAATGATGGCGTTACGGTGGCAAAAGAGGTACTGCTCTGTCAGGAGATTTAGCATATCATTTCTTACCCTGTGGACTGAACTTTTCTTATGATTGGCTTCTGGATCAGGTTGAGCTGGAGGACCCTGTTGAAAATATTGGAGCTAAATTGGTCAGGCAAGCTGCTGCTAAGACCAATGATTTGGCAGGTGATGGAACAACCACTTCTGTCATCCTTGCTCAAGGGATGATTGCCGAGGGTGTTAAGGTACCGCAATATGAAACCATGGGTCTTGCTACAGTTTATAGCATAAGTGCTCTCATTCAGTTCTGAACATAATGTTCAGTTTGTTTAATTACTATCTGCAGATTGTAGCTGCCGGTGCTAATCCAGTACAGATTGCCCGTGGTATTGAGAAAACAACCAAAGCACTGGTCGGTGAGCTCCGAAAGATGTCCAAGGAGGTGAGATATCGCTAATCTGTTGTTCCGCTCTGGAAATAAAATAATTCTAAATTCAGTATTATGTCTCCTCTGACCTATGCTGTTCTGCAATCATAATTATTAAACCAATCTTCTAATGTAATATTAGCATGCATATGATTCTTGTGACTTTGGCTCACTATGTTACATATAAACAGGATGGCTTATTTACCTTTAAGGACTATAAATGAGACATGTTCTTTTACGCAGCTGCTTTCATAATTTAGAATAAATGTGAATTTAGCTTGTCTGTATATATATATATATATATATATGGACATATACTGCCAATGACCATGCCGCATCAGCACATCTATTTTCCTTTTTTTCCCTTCGAAATACACATGCTCTGTTATGTTTTTCCATTTCTATATTTTCCCCGGATTTCTTCTGAAAGTTATGTGGTTTGTGATTGACCATCTCTCTTTTCCAGCTGATATTTTAAATGCCTGATAATTATGTAATAACTAGTTATTTTCAGGATCACTAATCCCCATTTGGATCTATGGAAAACTCAAACTTATCGAATTACGCTCAATGTTGCAGGTTGAAGATAGCGAACTTGCTGATGTTGCTGCAGTAAGCGCTGGAAATAACTACGAAATTGGCAACATGATAGCTGATGCTATGAGCAAAGTTGGGCGACAGGGGGTGGTTACACTTGAAGAAGGCAAGAGTGCTGAAAACAACCTCTATGTGGTTGAAGGCATGCAATTCGACCGCGGCTATATTTCTCCCTACTTTGTAACTGACAGTGAAAAAATGTCAGTGGAGTATGAGAATTGCAAGGTCTGATTCTCTATAGCTTTTTGCCAACTTGTCTACTTAAATTTCAGCAATCAACATCTCCATGAGTCCTCTGCTATTGAGCTGATTTTTTTTTCCATTACCCAGCTGCTTCTTGTGGACAAGAAAATTAACAATGCCCGAGATCTCATCACTCTTCTGGAGGACGCTATTAAGGGTGGGCATCCAATTCTAATAATCGCAGAGGATATTGAGCAGGAAGCTCTTGCAACTCTTGTGGTCAATAGGCTTAGAGGTGCACTGAAGATTGCTGCTATTAAAGCCCCTGGTTTTGGAGAGCGCAAGAGTCAATACCTGGATGATATCGCTACTCTGACAGGAGGTAAATTTGATCTTCCATGCAAGTGCTATATGATGTGTCCTGTTGTGATATTGGTTCACTTATAAAGGTCATTATTCGTCCAGGCACTGTCATCAGAGAAGAAATTGGACTGTCCCTGGACAAAGCAGACAAAGAAGTTCTTGGAAATGCCGCCAAGGTTGTAATTACTAAGGATTCCACAACAATTGTTGGAGATGGTACTACACAGGAGGAAGTAACCAAAAGGGTTACACAAATCAGGAACCAAATTGAGGTCTCTATAGTTTAAATTTAAAATTCTCTTTCCAGTTTTCCATATCCTATTTAAAATTCTCTCTTTTCTGTCTCTTTTTGCTGCCTATTTTCCTGTGTACATAGCTTCAACAGTTTGTCTTGTGCATGCCACTTTAAGGGTGGATGAAGATGCCTTAACTAATGTTTTGTCCAACCTGTATCTTTGACTTTCAGGCTTCTGAACAGGAATATGAAAAGGAAAAGCTAAACGAGAGGATAGCTAAGCTATCCGGTGGTGTTGCTGTCATTCAGGTACTTTTGTTGTTTCACGTTAAGCTGCCAACTGACACAATAGGCCGCAATTGCAGAAAAGCACCTCGTAGTGCACTAGTCTGCATTAGCATGATATAACAGCTATAAATTGATGCATCTTGATTTGTAGGTTGGAGCACAGACTGAAACTGAGCTAAAAGAAAAGAAATTGAGGGTTGAAGATGCACTGAATGCAACAAAGGTAATGGTCTTTCCTGGTGCAAATCTGATTGATTTTTGCGACTTGTGTATATCTCATCCAGAGAGCCTTCTGGTGCAGTGTACTATTGTGTTGATTTTAATTCTATGCCAAACTTTGTATGTAATCATTGCTTCTTAATTTACTGTATTCTTTTGTGGACAGGCGGCTGTCGAGGAAGGTATTGTTGTCGGTGGTGGTTGTACTCTTTTAAGGCTTGCATCTAAAGTTGATGCCATTAAAGAAACCCTTGAGAATGATGAACAGAAGGTATGGAAAAGGCAAATGAGATGCTCTTTCTTGAAGTCTCGTCATTTGAATGGTTTTTTGGTTCAAGGTGCTGTTTTCCTCCATCAAAATGAACTAATTGTCTGTGCCTTTTCAAGGTCGGCGCTGAAATTGTTAGGAAATCCTTGAGTTATCCACTTAAACTGATTGCGAAGAACGCTGGTGTTAATGGCAGCGTGGTTCCCAAAAAGGTTTGGATTCAGATTTCTTCTCTTATATGAACCTGATACTCAGCAACTTGTGCGTTTCTAATTTGGAGCCTGCCTTCGTCCAGGTCCTTGTGAATGACAACTTCAGGTACGGTTACAATGCCGCTACAGGGAATTATGAGGATTTGATGGCTGCTGGTATTATTGATCCCACCAAGGTAATCAGCACATTGTGTTGACATCTTTTTGTTTTGTCTCCGAACATTTTTTTCTCAAACTAGATCTTTCTTTGTAAAAATTGTGTTATTCAAGTAAGCGAAAAGTATTTCAAAACCCCCCAGGTCTATTATATTTTGCTGGGAATTGACTAGGTGGAGTGTTCTTTATGTACGCTGTCAGCCTTAATGTGCAATTATACTGAAATATTAAGCATGATCACCCATATATAGACTCAAGGAATGAGGCAGGGGTTCTGTCCCTGGAATATTTGTCACCACCCTCCTTTCTCTTCACAAGCAGTGGGCCCATAAGCTAACCTGATTTCTCACAAAACAGGTTGTGAGGTGTTGCTTGGAGCATGCCGCATCGGTGGCGAAAACTTTCATCACCTCGGACGCCGTCGTGGTCGACATCAAGGAATCTGAGAAGGCGCCTGCCGCAAACCCAATGGCCGGTTCAGGTATGCAGTGACTTGTTTAGAAAATATGTGCTCGTCGCCGATATAGTATTTGTCATCTAACTTGTTTTGATGCTGTCTGCAGGTTATGGGTTCTAAACCCTTGGGCAGCATGCTGCGTCGGAGGTTATACTTTGAGCAAAGAAGCGTGGGTGCTATTGTGTCGCGGGTCGAAGCCGGAAACTAAATTTTTGTTGCTATTGTCGCAAACCAAAAGTTGGAGCGTGAGTGTTCTTTAAAATTTTATTACACTAGCAATCTAGTCTTGAAAGAAAGTGAGCACTACTTTTTTTTGCGAGAAAGTGAACACTGTATTTGTAGGCATAGGTAATTTATTAGTGATGTTCCCACTCAATTCATTTGTTGCTTAGTCTTGTGGTAATGCTGGCTGTTGTTCCACATATATGGAACGATGATTGGGACTGCTCTTGTTTGGTCGCCAACATGTAACACTGCAACTTCGGTGGGCCGGTTGGGCTTGTCTGATGTGCGAGGCTTGCTTTGCTGCGTCGGGTGGTGGTTCTCTCAGCCGATCAAATACGATAGGCCCAGTTCTGGCAAGGCCGGGTCGGCTCGCCACTAGTAATACTGAAAAAAATCATGTCAACTTCGAGATCACTAGAAGGCCCAATAGAGTCGCTTGACTCATTCCGCTCTTTTTCCTGCTAGCGCTTGAACCAAAAAAAACATCAGCTGCTTGCTAAAAAATCAGACATCATTCAAAAAATAAATTAAAAACAAAACCATGAATAAATAAGTATGTTCACAAAATTAAAGATGTTCATGATGTTTTTTAAAAATGCTAATGAATTTTAAAAAAGTTAACATATTTAAAAAATGTTTTTGATCTTTTGTTACAAATTGTCCAAAACAAGTTAACTTGCACATATGCATAGGTAGCTGCTGTCGTAATGTGCGCACGTCACCAAGTTTGAGTGCACTTAATTAGAAGTTGTTTTATATGGTGGAGTTTGATTAGAGACTTCATTTCTTTACACCTCATGTTCCCTACCATGTTTTGAGTTCACAAGGGCACTATAGGGAAAAGAGCAAGAAGAGCCTACCTGGTCAACAGAAGTTGCTTTCAGTGTAGAGCGTCTTGACACCTCCAGGGTGTTCCATACCATAGCCAAAATATGCCTTTGAGGGTTTACTTAGTCCACAAAGGTGTGCAACTACTTTCCGAGTTCTGAAGGTGGGTTCCCTAGCAAACACCAAAGAAGCTATGACGAGAAGTGCAGTATATTCAAAAAAATATAAAAGTAAAGAGAAAGTCCACTGAAAAGTTCAAGAAGTGCAAGTAATCCTTCGACAAAACAAGAGGAAAGTTACCAAAATTTCTGAAGTCCAAGTCTCCAAGATGCAAGTCCTTATCGCGCTAGGGGAATCACTGGAAAGAAGGAGGAGGGTAGTTGTGTTCCACCCCTCAACATGGGCATGAAAAATTGCCAAGCCATTCTCCTATTGAAACAGATGAAATCATGGCAGCCAAAGTGCAGGCCCATTGAACGGAAACCTCCACCTCCGAAGGGAACGCCAGATCCGGTGAAAGTGAAGCGCATTGTGGATGCCCTTAAGCGACCTCCACTGCCTCCGCCGGAATCCAACTATAACCACTGTATTGCAAAGACATATGATGAAGCGCGATGGTCAGGAAGTACTTTCAGTGATGCAATATTAGCAGAACAAAGAAGTGGGAAAACAAGTCCCTAGCTCGGCGAACAGGTGAAGCAATCGTGCCCCCCCCCAGCTCAAGGTGTCTAGCAATATCATCGCTAATCATCCGGGGCTAGTGCCCGGTACCAATTTTGGTGATTACCTGAGCGATGATGTACAATTTGAAACGTTAGAGGTAGTATAGATCTTCATATACGAGCACGGGAAGCCTCTCATCAAACCTGGTCATCCTCCTCTAACAACGATGATGCAAAAATTGCATGAATGGTACATGGATACCTACAGGAAGAGTGGGGCCGAGAGTATGTTGCTGAGGATTAAAGAGGAGCACGACCTCATTGGAGTTGAGGTGATGCCTATTGAATTTGTGGAGTTATTTCAGTTATTTAATCAAGAAGCCCTCGACAAACAACTCATGACTTGCTACTGTCTATAATTATTACTTCTCTAATTAAGTCTCTATAGCTCAGCTCGTTCATTGCATGTATATATAATTATCCGCACTATATTATGCAGACTGAAGATCATCAAATGCAAAAAAGGGACAAATCTATGACCTTGGGTTCATTATCCCAAATACCGTAAATGAATGATCGGTTAAAACAGAGTCAAAGATACTGAGGAAAACTTGCCACAATCGTTCCTTCGACATCAAAATAAAGGGAAAATACTCTTTCCTTACAACTTCAAGTGAGCCTTACTGTCTTGTGCATATTTGGTTTCGCTTACTCGAGGTTAACTAATTAATGTAATTGATGAGTTATGCGTGCGCAGATTCCACTTTATTCTGCTAGAGATTAAGTTTGACAGGGGAGTAGTAACTGTCTTAGACTTGACATGTAAAGATCCCCATGACTATGCGGACATGGCTGCAATGCTCCAGAAGTAAGTTCAAACATTATCGCACTATATCGGCAACTTTTGTTCATTTCCTGATATCAAGTAATCATTTTCTTTGCCTGGCAGGGTTTGGAAAAAGTTCACTGGAATGGTTCCGGGTCTGCAGAAGGAGCTGCGATTTACACACCCCAAAGTAAGTAGTACTAGCTAGTTCCGCGCATCTCTCATTGATTCTAGTTTCATCAATACCATTTATCATGCTTGATTATCAGTTTGATTAAACTCTATTTCTCGTAAAGTGCTTGTGGCAGGAATGCGGGAATAATTTATGTGGATACTATGTTTGCGAGTTCATCCGCCACTCGACCTCTGAGCGGGGCTACTCTGAGAAACAATATGAAGTACGTAAATCATATTCACAATATTATTGTATTACCATCAATTGTGTTGTGTTTCATTCATATATATTTATTGACCCCCTTCTTTAAATTAGATGTGGGAGATGCGGGATGAACTCCTACTACATGATCGCATACGAGCAATTCAAGAGGAATTGGCGGGATTCTTTATTGACCACGTCATACATAAAGACGGAGAATGCCATGTGGAAATTGAAGCTGATTTTCGGTAGATGATGTCAGGGATCGTAAGAGATGTTATATTGTATAAATGTAGTAGCGTCAAATAGAAATACGAAAACTTGTTGTTCAACCAATCTCGGAGAAAGAGAGGTCACTTCTCTCTGTATATGTTCATGACGATTTTATGTAATTAATGGTTCCTTCACTTGCTTACTAGCGTCGAGTTCTCTCTATATGTAGTAGCTAATGTCGACCAAGCACGGAGAAAGAGAGGTCATTTCTCTCTATATGTAGTAGCTATAGCTAACACAATATGAAACCCCTAATTAAACAATCCAAAACCCCCCAATAAACTCCCCCTTTCAAAAAAAAAAACCCCAGCGTCTGGCAGCTGCTGACGCGTGGCTACCCTTTAGTCCCGGTTGGTAACACGTGGGCGCCCCACAACGGCCACGTGGACCTCCTTTGGTCCCGGTTCGTAAGCCAACTGGGACTAAAGGTTTTGGGCATTAGTCCCGTCTGTTTTGTCCCGGTTCCAGAACCGGGATTAAAGGCCCTCTGGAACTGGTAGTAATGCCCTATTTTCTGCTAATGTATGCACTATGAAGGTAGTATCATACACTAGTATCATGTGCATGATACTAGTATATGGTACTCCCCATTATGAGTAGCCTTAGGCTGGCCATAGTGGGGGTAACATAAGCGGTATCATGCACTTGGGACTCGTAAACATGCTAATATGACAGACAATTAAAGAAGAGAGACAGGGTTAGTAACATAGATAGATATCGTATCATAATTAATGTATGCTACTATGTGTCATGCATGGCAATAAATGAGACTACATATGATACTAATCTATGATACTCTGCACTATAGGTGTTATCATACACTAGTATATAACACTCCCCACTATGACATTAGTTAGTTTGTCTGTAAAGAAAGTGAACACTGTAAGCAATTTATTAATGTTTGGACCAAATTTGTTACTTAGTCTTGCGGTAATGCTGGCTCAGTACTGAAGGAACGAAGATTGGGACTACTCTTATTGGTGGCCAACACAGGGAAGTGGAATTTCTACACCTGAGCTCATATGCTCCAGGTGTGAACAGTAAAATAAATAAAATATAAAATATTTCAAAAAATTCTGATTTCTTTTTTGACATACTTTAAAAAATATTTGTTGTGCATGTAAAATTTGATCAGGAAATGACATTGGTGGAAGGCATGGCAAAAAAAAAAGATACTCTAAAAATGTTACATTCAAACGCATTTTGTAACTCTGATTTTGTTTCTTTTTTACCACGACTTCCACCAATGTAATTTGATGATGAAATTCTGTATGCACAACAAACATTTCTTAAATTATGGCACAAAAATTTCAGAACTATTTGAATTTTTTCTACTTTATTTATTTTACTGTTCAGAGTATCCTTGTTCATAATGCGTTCCTTCACCAAATTGTGATTAATATGTGGTTGGCAGATCAGCGCTGCAAAATAAAAGCTACTAGTCGGCAAGTGGCCCACATGGTGGAATCGTGACCCTCGGGAAGAACAATTCAATGATTTGGATGTCCCATGCGCTGCACAGCTCCACCACTTGAACTAGAAAATTAAAAGTTTCTTCGGTCACTGCTCCAAATATAAACGCCAAACCGCAAACAGAAAATATGCAGTATATGTCATCTTGACCGAGTAGCGCGCGCCAATGTCCAATCAAGCCCAGTCGTAAATGTAATTAAAAAGTACAGATGGATACATTTACAATACTTATATAGATCTTAATTAATATCGACTTGACTTAGGGGTGGAGCTCATACATACGGCAAAATAAGGTTCAATTATTTCCTCATTAATTTCCTTGACGTCACGTCGTATACATACGGCAAATGCGGCTAAAGTATACGGCAAGTTGCTCCTTCGCTCGTGGGTCCCAACTATTGAATTCATGCTTCAGTCAACTCATCCAACTATTTTAGTCCTTAGACATGGGATCGACGTAGGCAGCAGAATCGTTTTCATAAAACTGCGTTGGCGTGGTCTTGAACTCAAGACCTCTTAGCTCTGATACTATATTGAGTTCATGCTTCAGCCAACTCATCCAAAAGTCCGAATTGATGGAGGGAGGCGGACAATATATTTCAACACTCCCCCTCACGTCTAGACTATTTTAGTCCTTAGACATGGTATCGACGTAGCATAATCGTTTTCATAAAACTGCGTTGGCATTGTCTTGAACTCAAGACCTCTTAGCTCTGATATCATATTGAATTCATGCTTCAGCAAACTCATCCAAAAGTCCGAATTGATGGAGGGAGGCGGGCAATATATTTCAATACCAAGCGCTCACGTAATGTTTTCTTGGTATTACGACTTAGCAAAATCAGATCCACGCTTCTCTTTATCAGCGACGATTATTATTCTGATGCCACTAGTAAAAAACAGGGCCTTAGCACAATGACTTTTCAATTGTCTATTACAACAATGTTTGCCCGGCTTCTTTGACAATAAGTCGTATATATGCTAATATTCTGTAAGCATTCTTTACCAACTCTTTGACGGAGTCCAGCAGATCAAGTTCCTTATAGGTCTTTAGTCGTCTTATTCTTGCCAACTCTGGTTGGTGATCAGTGAAATGTATATTCTGCAAATTGCATGGCTTTCCTTCGGTCGACAGTATATATATACTTGAGCATTTGAAGGTCGTGGAGCGCAGTACGCCTAGAAAGCCATTTAGCCTGTCGTCAAACTTAACCGTCTTACATATCCAACCGCAGAAAGAGAAAGGCACAAGCTGAGATGGAGCAGGACCCTTCATTCACCATCCAGTTCGGTTCTCTACCCCCAACTTTACTCCACATAGCGTCTGTAGCCGCGCCTGCTGCGCCAGTGACAGGTGCACTTTTCCCATGGCTATTATTTCCATATTACAAATTTCTTTTTTTAGTGAAACAGCCGGTGGTTATTCTTTAGCTGCAAGAATTATCTCCATTCCATTTTATCTGGTTCATAATTCACCCCATCACAATCTCTTGAGATTTGATGAGGTCAACGGATCTCGATTAGCTATAAAAGTGTAATCTACAAAAAATATATTTGAAGAATACAATTCGTTACTGATGTATTTTACTCATACATTTCATGTAAATCTGCAACAGGAGTATTTACACCGTCAACAAATGCTATAAAAATTTAAAGACTAACTTTTACCAATTGTTCATCCAAATATATAAAATTATATGAAAAAACATATTAATTATTACTTAATAATCTATAACAATACTTTAGAGGCAATTCCAGTGGTATCACTTGCTTTACACCATATAACTAAGAAAAAACTACTCTCGCCGATCTATATCATTTGTCTTTGATTTAGTAGTATCACTTTGTACTAAATCAACTACACTTAATATGGACTGGAGGGTGTAATTTCATCAATTTACCAAAATTGGACAAAGATTCCAATGTGAGATTAAAAGCCATCAAGTTAAATTTTGATAACAATTAGACAAATCATATACATATATTTGTAACAGGAATATTTCACCTGAATGTTCTGCTTTATATTAATTGAATGGTATCAGTTTCCTATCATGTAACACACGTGCCTGTCAAAACAAATCTAGAAGTTGTTCTGCATCTACAATTTTGGATGGGGATGGATGGTATATGCTATCTCTCAAACCATGTTGTCCTAAAATTGAAGGTAGTATTCTTGTGTCTGCGTTCTAAACATATTTAAGGTAGTATAAGTATATATGTCATAAATGAGTACAAACACACGCCCCTTAAATGCATACATATAGTAGTTCTTATGTCCGTTTTGATAGTAATTAATCACAACATGTATCGATTGTTCATGAAGTTCCGCATGGCCTGTACAGGGTGGATGGGAGAGGCTGAAATAGCGAATGTGGATTTTAACCTGGATGGTGATTATGTTGCATTCATTAACGAACTGTGTGAGAAGCTAGCCAACAACCCAGAGCAAGCCGCGAAACTCGACGCAGATCCTTTGACTTGGCACAGGGAGCATCCTTTGCTCCCCAAGCAACAACGACCTATTCAGCCACCAAGGTGGCTGCATATTAATCTTACAGTGGAGAGTAGCAACATAACTTTAAAGGTCCGTGATGATACAGTGTACCTCATTGGTTTTATGAACAAGAGTGGACGCTGGTACGAGTTTGGTTTCGAGTGCCTAGAGAGGGTGAGTGGGCATATGATCGATGGTGCCTCGTTTTTGCAGTGCGGGGTAGGGTACAGGGACTTAGTATTAGACTATAACCCTATAGGTGAAGAGCAGCTTGCCAGCGCAATTGAAAATGTAGAAGATAAAAAAGAAGCTAAGAAAATTATAGAGCAGATTGTAAAAGGAGCTGCGAGTGGTGGCTCAGACCATAAGAAACTGAGGAAAATATTGGGGGAGCTAGAACTCGGCATGGAATTAGCTAAAGCCGCTGTCCGTAGGCTGTCGATCTACGATGGTCTGGGACAGTTCCCACTTGAAAAAGACATCAGGGAGTACTTGGCGTGCCTCATTGTGATGGTATGTGAGTCCGCACGTATGTTTCCATACCGTCGCACGGTCCACAACGGTTGGGGGCTGTGGTCCGATCGAATTGTAGATGGGGAGGTAGACTTCATATGGAACTGGGGGAGAATGTCAGGCATGCTGTTAGACTGCTGGAGGAAATCCAACAGCCAATTGAGGAAAATCGGGATCAATGATAGAGAAGCCGCACTCGCTGTCGTTCACCTGCTGCGTAACTCAGCGCCAGCTCCTCCACGCGGTGCCGGCAGCCAAGGCCAACAGTCGCAAACGCCAGCTGCGGGCTCTAGCAAACAAGAGCCGCAAACAGAGCAGTCGTGGTTTGAGAAGCCTAGCCAACCCAAGGCGCAGGCGCAGCAACAGCAAGCGACGTCCATGGACGGTCAGCGAGGCAAAACGCTGGCGGAGGTGTTCCGCGTGAGTGCTAACATCCATCTCGTCAGTAGCATCACCGTCTCTGACGGGAAACGGAGACAGATCATCTACAGGAAAAACCAAGGGCATGGATCTGGTGCCTCCAGTTCCGTGGACGACTCACAATCGGAACTCAATGTATGGATATATATAACTAGCTACTTGTGTCAGCTTAGTAGCTAGAATTGATTAACCTAATGTTTGATCTACTCCTATATATATTTACCTGCCGCTGGCATGATACACATGATGCAGGCTTTGGTGCTCACTGGACCATACAAAGCTATCTCGGCGGATGGAAGCTTCGTCCTTCAAGTTGATACCAGTACCAGTGCAACTGCGACAGCTGATCCATCCAGGGACCAATCTAGGAATGTTGGTGCGGCCATGTTCTGGGATGGCTATGCTGAATACACACGGTGTAACCAGGTCTTGACGCACAACTTCACCAGGGCCCCCCACCACAACATAGAGGTCACCTATGCGGTGCTGACTAATGCCGTGGAGGCCCAAGTCAAGGTTATCCTGTTCAGCAACAAGATCCCCGGTTCGACAACGGCAAACCCTGCCCGGGTCTATGGTAAAATCACCACACGCCTCGAGGGCATGGATGCTGAGAGTGTGCTCTTTAGCCGCGAACGGGAGGAGAAAGTGGAGGTCCATCATGATGCAGTAGCCACTCTTCCACTGGCTCGGTCTATAGTTGCAGTTCCATTCGATTCTAAGATGATGGTAACGTTGGAATTGCATGCTACAGTATTTGGCGTGGGGGATATACCCATTCAACAAGCTTCAGAGATCCACATTAAAGACGATTACTTTGCGATGGGAACGTCTTCCAACTATGCCACCGTACAAGTGTGGGTCGACCATTCTCCACTCCTTGCCGGCAGTGCAGAAAGTCAGTTTGTCGACCATTCTCCACCCCTTACCGGCAGTACAGAAAGGCAGTTTGAGCATTAACGCTACTTATACTAGATGATGCCCCGCGCGTTGCTGCGGAAATTTCTCGTGGATTTTCAAAGTAACATCAACATCTCAAAGAAGAAAATAATTTCAGTCAATAGTTGATAGATTTCTCGTACATACAATGACTAAAATTTATTGCTGGGATGTATTGGAGGATAAAGCCTGCTATTTGTAGCATGATTGCATGAACCATATGCCGTATGATAGCATGTACCATATTCTTACTCAATATATTTGATGTTGTTTATAGGTGGGCCTTCTTGAGTTACTACAACCTGAATATATGGTATCCCATTCTTTTCATACTCCACGATAGATCCCATAGATGATAATGGATGGTAACCAGACAGTTGGTTAGCGACGTGTTGAGGCTTGGACACATGTTTGAAAGTTATAAACGTCGGGTCTTTTGTGCCCTTCATCTTTGCAATTGCATCCTTGTATTTCTTCTGAGCTTCTCTTCTTGAAACGGCGGTAGAACATGGCAGATTATTTTTTCCATAATTAGGTGGCGTTCTTGAGAAGATGGAGCACGTTGTTAGTCAGAAAAAGCAGTGGAATGAAAATATATAGCAAACTAATTTCAGTAGGAGTACCTGTTGCTTCGGTCGTCCATTTGTACTTCCTATTCTATCATTAGCTTAGTACCTAAGAAGTTTTAATACACCAGACAAATAAAATTAAGGAGACTGATTCCATTGAATAATTATTTTCTTTTCCCATGCTAGCGAACATGGCATCAGGTACCTAACACATCTTTCTGCTTTAATACTGCTATTGTCACATTTCATTGTTACACTGATAAAGTTGAGTGTATATGTCTGTGAAAGGTAAAAAAAGATCTATGAGCCATGCGAGTTAAGCCTAGTTACCCCCCTGCAAAATCTATGGTTGTATCTCTTTTCCCTGCTTTATACATCTTTAAAAAAATTTATCAATTCACTTATCTAACATTTTCAGTAAACTATATACCACATGGATAATTCATATTGTTAGAGACAAAGCTTGAATCAAGGAGACATGTAGACCTGTCAAGTGTGTATTGTTTCCAAGATGTATATACAGTCTTTCTGGCTAGTAGAACATTCACATGTCTATTTCTTGTATGTAGTTATATCTGATGGTATGTCAATAGGAATATCAATTCCTTTTTGTCTTCCAAATTCCTCTTTGTCTCCCAAATTATGGTTCACAAAGTTCCTAATGTTCGCCCGACATGAAAACAAACTGCTAGTCTACAGCTTGAATGAGCCGCATCTTTAATTTGTTCTCAGCTGTGTAACTTGGCTCAACAAAGAGATTACTGATCTCTCTCTCTCTATATAGCACTTGAATTGCATGTGAGACAAATATTATATATAATAGCAAAACTTTAAATCCATAGATATAGGAGGAAACCAATGACAACTTATCATAGAAACAATGAAACATACAGGGAAAATCAACTGACATGGTGGTATATCAAAAAAAATGGAAAAATTATGAGTAAAATTTTGTTCTGTTTCAGACTTTCAGTACAACAGCCAGATCGCATCAACCTTTGCATTGACCAAGACATGAAAATTTAAGAGCGTCCCATGAACTTTGCATCAGCCAAGACATGGAATTTCAAGATACGAATAGCACAACCAAAGCAAGAAAATTACATGATGCAGTTCTAGAATTTAGAACCAGACCTCTAGCAAGCGGGGCGGAATCAGCGGACGCCTCGAGGAGAAGACTGTGATGAGAACCCGGGCAGGCGAGTGACGGGAAGGGATCAACTCCAGTGCTTAAAAGGGAGAGCCACTAGGTCGATTACCCTTCATGAGGAGGGAGTCATAAATCCAGCAGTTTCTTCTTTTTCACATGAATCCATCCGTTTCCGTCGATTGAGTGGTGCGAGGCCGTTTCATGTGCGTCATAAAAGTGGCTGTGGGAAGACGAACGAATTTGATGGAGTTAATGTCGTGTTGGGTGCGGCGGGCTGGCCGGGAGCAACGACCATCGTGGCGGTTGTGCTGGGGGGCATCAGCTATGGTGGCGGAATCCACAGAGGTGGCTACTGGATCACACATCTCTGGATAGGTGGCTCATCGGGGACGGCCGACGATGACGGCGGAAGGGTTAGCACTGACGGCTGGCTAGGGGCAAGCATGGGTGATGGTGGCTGCTGGTAGAGTACAAGGGACGGCAGCGTCTGGCCAGGCAAGGGTGGATCGTGGCACAGACCTGCCGGAAGGGCTCCTGGCGGCGGCTGCCCGGGAGTGTGGATGGTCGTGGCACGATCTTTTCTTGAGACTGGGAACAATGGACTTTACCTATGGGCTTCAAATGGGCTTTGTAATGTCCAAACAATTTTGGTGAGGAGGACGTGTGCAGCCCAACCAAAACGAATCGAGTCCAGAGGGGATATGCAGCGAGCGAGCGGGACAACGCGAAAGAACGAATCGGTATTTTCCACTCAGCGGTGGCAACTCGCAGTAATTTTGCCAACTTTTGATCGGACGGACGTGGACTGCTGTGCTATACTACATCAACGGCTGTAACAATTCAGATGACGTGGCTTCATGAGGAGGCAGGAAAATCAGCTAGTGGGGTGCTCCTATTTAGATATAGAAGATTCGTCAAGATTAGTGCAGCAGCTGGCCCACTCAGATATATTATTGTGTATATTTGAGTGTCTAGCCCATCACCAACATGCATGTCAGGGAATAAGTACCAGTAGTACTTTTTTCACGCATGCATGCAGCATCTCTTCTCTCTCTTCATCCCCAACAAATTCATGCACTTTTATTTCATCTTAGACAATTTAAATCAACTCACATCTTTTCAAATATAAGTTCGTTTGTGAAATAATTTATATTTTTGAATTGTTAGCGCCAAGATCTTTTGAACTAGACCAATCTTGGATACATCAGACAATTGGTTTTCATCTTCAATAATCCCTTCCCATTGTTAGGGAATCTGCAACGCTGACCCTCCAGACCGAGCGGTCTGAACGTGTTTTGCCATCAAGTGCGGGCCTGTATCGTTTTAGCGATAGGTCTGGACGTGCTTTTTCCCGCAAACCGAAAACAAACTTTGGGGGGAGGAGGGTTTGCGGACGTCCGGACCATCTCCATGCCCGCTTCTGACTGCATTGGCCCACCCAAAAACCATCCCTCGCCCGCGCCCTTCCCTCCGGAAGATAGCTGCCCGCATTCATGCCGCTCTATAGCAGCCGCTCCGCATTGACGCCAGCCCAGAGAGGACATGACCTCTCGCCGGCGCCGACATTCAAGTGGCTCACTTGCCAAGGGTGCTACCCGCGCCACGTCCCCAGTGTTCATGCCTGTTCAATGCCGTATAGATGTTTACTGGATGGGACGGGATGGATATCTACCATGCACATTCGATTCTCATTGCTTCTCTACCGACATCAAATAGGCTCGTCGGCCAAGAAACCAACTCCGGTGCCCGTGCATTCACACACTAGGACGCTTGGCCTCATCGACATCCACTATTTAAAGGTGGACACACCCGGCTCACAGCACACCACAACCGAAACGCTCCAGGCCTTCCTCTCGTGCACCACATCCGCCATGACCGCGAGCGGGAATGCTCTGTGGGATTGCCTCTCGACGGAGAAGAAGCACGAGGTAGCATCGCTTACGGCCACCTTGTAGAGCCGCCATGCTAGGCAGATAGAGACTGGCATGCCGGCCAGCTAGCTCTTCGGAGGTCTCCGACAGCGACCCCACGATGGAGACATTCTCCGACGACGACTCCATGCTAGTGCATGCGGGCTTGACAATGGAGTAGGAACAAGCGTACTTCAATGCCGCCATGGCCAAGGAGCAGTCGGTGCCCGCACCTATGTTGGGCAGGCTTAGGAGGAACAACGCTATAACCTGTTCATACCCGAGCAGCACCGGCTGACGGAGGGCCAGATCTACGGCGAGCGCACGAGCAAGGAGATCGTGGTCGCTACAAACCCCAACTTTGTCACCGAGCAGCAGGCGCTCTACGAGGCTGCCTGCACTCAAGCCGCCGTTCACAACGTACAAGCGGCACCGCACACGAAGGTTGGGCAGGTAATCACAGAAGAGAACGCCGGTAGCTGCGTGTCCTACGCACCACCGAACACTGTTTGGCCGCGCCGGTAGGAGGACGATCGTGCTGGTCCCTCCACCTCCATCATGGACCTCACATCCACTGGCGACGGACAGGTCGAAGACTCCGATGAGGATGAGTAGGGCATGGGAGGCGGCGGGGGCATGAGTACCAAATGGGCCGGTCCTTCTGCCTTGTTCTACTCTTCCTCGCCAGCAACCGCCAAATGAAGGAGGCGTTCGCCGGAAGGGAACAACAAGAGGTTGCAATGAAACATTCAAACGCCATAACTCCCATCTTCCATCTTATTGGCTGGCTGGTTGCTTAAAGAGGTTGCAAAGAAACATTCAAACGCAATAACTCCCATCTTCAATTAATTGGACGCGGGCAACAGTGACAAGAACAAATTAATTAAGGATGGCGAACGCACGACACAGCTTGGGCGGTGGCGGACCAAGCAAAGTTTGGGGTTACCATTTGACATTATCATATCATATCGAACTTTGGCTCTACAAGGACTTAGATAACATAGATGCAGACTTTGACATAATGTATATTTCAAAGCTTTCAAGTGTACGCTAGCAGGTTCAACTTGGCCAACAGAATAATATTTCGAGAGTAGTATATGAATTATTGACCCTTACTCCCCGGGTTGTAATTCAGAAGCTAGCATCATTCTTCACACCTCCATTCTTTGGCTATTTGCGCTCAACCATGAATACATGGGGGAACAAGTGCTGATAGCAAGACCTGAGAGGAGGTGCACGGACTGGTCCGACGACGAGGCCTACGGGGAGCGTCTGTTGGAGGTGTTGTCCGTGCATGTTGACGGCGGACGGTATCCCAGCGGCACAGTGACCGTCTACGACGGTAAGCGCGGCCAGAAGATCTACAGCCGTAGGGAAGACCAGCCCAAACCAGCACCATCAACTTCTTCTCCTCGCCACCATCAGGTTCGCGTTTTCATGTCATCATTCATGCCTAAGATCGATCCCTTATTTTAGATGTAAACCACTTCTTCTTCTGTCCAAGCGTCATTGTCCTATGATACAATCGACTTGCTTTACTTTGGAGTGACCAATAATACAAAACGAACTACCTGATGATTTGCCAAAACTCTGCTTGCACTTTGATAGCATATATATGCTTCATGTTTGGTTAAACTACCCTGTTTCTTCCTTCTCCCATCTCCTTGGGACACCACTACAAGGAGAAGTGACTCGATCGCTTCCCCACCAGCTGGCTCCCTTCATCATTGTTTTGTGTCCCTCTAGCCTCTAAACATTAATCAGGCAACAGGTCAATCTTTTTAAACTCTTTACTTCTAACCCAAAATAAATTAACTCCAAATCAAACTATTTCAAATACGGAAAATGATAACAAAATTTGTAAGCTCGATAGCGGCACATAGGTGTAATTTTTACAACAAAGTTTTAAACAGAAACTGACGAGCTGGGACATGTTCAAATTCAACACAAATTCATAACTATAAATATAAGATGGACAGCTGTAATCGTGAATTTTGACACAATTCCATCCTCTAAGCAGGCTGCAGATCTCAGCTTGCAGAGTAGGCTCAAGACACAAATCACACACCTTCCACACAAACAAATGTAGGGAAAAAACTTCATGTAGTTTTCTAACCCTCGCCGATCCAAGAACTTCTTCATCCTGGGAGCACCTTCTCTTTTTTTTTTGCGGGAACTGGGAGCACCTTCTCTACTGCCGTCAGCCGTTATGCTACCACCAGCGAATTTCTACGATATAAAAAACATCTACAGGATGGCATAGAAGTTTAGATCAATGATAATGCCTACCCATTGGAGTAAGAATAAATAAATATACGATTAATTTTTGTTTTTATCAGAAGAATATATGGTTTGTAAATAATTTAACAAAAATATAGTAGAGAAGGATTTTGAAAAATTATTCTGCGTAAATTCTGACCAAGATGTAGAAACAACGTTCAGCAGTTAAAATACATTAATGTGGTATATCGTCGGTATCATAAATGTTCACTTTTCCTATGAACTTGGTTAGAATATAAAAAGCTTGAGTTGAGGAAAATATTATATGCATCATAACTTTACAAGGAGAAAGAGACTAATTTGGGACCTCTGCTCTGAGTTGTCACTTTGTTTGCCTTGCCAAAAGCCGGCTCTGCCCCCCCAAAAAAATAAGTTTCTGTTGATGGAGCTGATTACTGGATGTGCCGAAGTAACCCGACACTTCAAATTAACTAAACACTAGATGCATTCTACTCATTTTCTTTCTATACTTTGTTTCATGGAGCTGTTTAGACTGCTGCTGCGGCTGGTGTATTGCTTGCTTTGCCATGTTTTGATTTATATAAAAATTCGGGCTCATGCCTATTATCTAAAAAAATATACTAATTTCAAATAGAACATCCAACTTTTTTCAAAGAGCTTTTCTGAGTTGGTTAACTGATTTGCTGACATATTTTCAAATTTGACACGATTGCGTGACTGTAAACAGAATGGGCTACCAAACCGTTAATTCTGACACAACTCAACCACTGTAAACAGAATGAGATCCTGCTCACCGGCCCATTTCGGGCCATCGTGGCCAATGGGTGCATTGGGTTTGTGCTCAATCTCCATGATGGAAGCCAGGACCAGAAGAAAGCAAACCAGAGCCAGATACTCGTGGACTTGTATGACCCGACGACAAAGTATGACGAGCTCATCTCAACTAAACTGGACACTGGCTACGGCCCGGCAGAGGTCAGATATGCAGTGCTCAGCAACGCCATCGAATGTGACGTTGAGGTGAAACTTGTCCTTGGAGATGATTCGGCTCCTGCATATGCCCACGGGACGATCACGGCTTGCAGTGAGCTGCTGAAACAAGACATCGTGCTCTTCGATGGCGAGATCATGGATGCGACCTCGCCGGAGCTGATCCTTCCACTGGCTAGATCAGTCCTAGCAGCGCCACTGAAGTGGTCCCTAAAGATTGAGGTGGTTCTGAGAGGGTCCTCTGGTGAAGAGCTTGCGAGAGATCATGTCATGTTCTATCCTGTCCTTGACGACGAGCATGTATCGCATGCTGTTGCCAACAGTGGTATATTTGAAGTAAAGATGACATGGTCAGATGATCAAGATTACTAACTAATGTTATCAGGTAGTAGCACCTCTGTCTCTGTTTGTGCCTTCAATTCCTTTGTTGGGAATTACTGCATTCTGTAACCTCCGATAATTATAATCTAATTAAGCTAGTAGAGCTAGCTAGCCTTGAAAGAAAGTGAACACCGTACTCTAGGTAGGCAGTTTATTAATGTTTGCTCCAAATTAATTTGGTGGTTTTTTTTTCGAAAAACATCTTATCTATTCATTTTCAATCACGACAGTACAGCGAGAATCAGAAATAATAAAAATTACGACTAGATCAATAGACCATGACTGCAAGCACTAAAGCGAGGCCAAGGCGTGCCGCCATCATCGTCCATCCCTTACCGCAGTCGGGCAAACCTAATTGTAGTAGACAATCGGAAAGTTGTCGTGCTAAGGCACCATAAGATCAAAGCACCAGAACAACAACAACTGCCGATGAAGAGTAGCGTAGATCTAAAGTATCCAACCTGAAGACACAAGAACGTAGACGAACGACGACTAGATCCGAGCAGATCCATCAAAAACAGATCCACTGGAGACATATCTCCACAAGCACACCGACGATGCTAGGCACACCACTGGGACAGCGCCTAGGCGGGGAGAGCATTATTTTGTTTTCATGGAGCCGCCGTCATCTCGCTTTCTTGAGCAGGACCTAAACCATAACAAAACTCAAAGGAACTTCTAAAAACGGAGCTTTCCCTCCGGCAAGGGCCAAGATCCACCGCGCCTCATAACCTTAAGGCCACGGAAGACTGGTGGCCGACATCGCAAATTGTTTGGACAGATTGTGCTTCGTTACTTATCTGATATGCTGATGGCCTGCTTTGGCTAGGCGCCGGCCCGCCGACCGCCTAGCATCCAACTGTGTTCGTTGGATACGTCCCCCTGCGCTTGCTGGCCATGGACCCGTCTTCGCTCGTCGCCCCCGGCTGCCCACATTCGTCGCCCCACCCGCGGCGCTCGTCGCCCCGTGCCCGCGCACGTCGGCCATGTGCGCTCACCGCTTTGCCCGCTCGCACGAGCCAGCAATCCCCCGAGCTGACCAGTGGTAGCAACTCTGCTGGTGTTTTGTGGCTGACCTACGCTGAAGCTGATTCCAGCATAAAAACATGCCGGTTGTAGCTTTTTTTCTTGCCATTAATGCAGCTCCGCCCTACGGATGATTGACTGGTTACAGCAAATAGAAATGCCGATTGTCTGTCATAGCAAACGGAGACAACGGTTGCATCAGAAAAGTCGTCGCCATCATCGCTGGTTGTAGCTCCCCGTTGCAGGTACTAGCCTTCGCGTCTAAAAATGAACGCAAAGTTTCTTTATAGCTCGTCCTACACGGTGTCCCTTATTTGTGCCGTTGGTCATCGCCACGGAGATGTGTGCTAG
This sequence comes from Triticum aestivum, assembly GCF_018294505.1. Lineage (NCBI taxonomy): Eukaryota > Viridiplantae > Streptophyta > Magnoliopsida > Poales > Poaceae > Triticum > Triticum aestivum. The sequence goes on from NC_057810.1 coordinate 7,765,846, forward strand.
TGCCAGCATTAGCAGCAGTATTCATGTGGCCACACAGTGATTAGTGTGAAAAGGCAGAGGAACAGTAGCGAGAAGAGAGGTCGCAGCATGCAGAGATAAAGCTGACAGGTCTGCGCATGGCTGTAGGTCTAGGCTGTTCACAGTGCGTTTGAAGTGACAACACATAGAGAGTGCATGCTCACATGCTGCACATGCATGCAGATTTTTATTTTAACATGCTAGCAGATTATGCACGAAACATCAAATCTTCTTATAATATATGGTACCGAGTGGGAGCTCGAGTCAGATTTTTTGAGAGAAAAAAAGAAAACGTGAGAAGAGAGGAACGCTCCATGCATGTGAGACAAACTAGGCGCGAAGGGAGACAGATGTGCATGCAGTAGACTAGCCTCTGCAGACTTACATAAATTACTGTTCACCTAGGGGATCAGCCCATTTATTTTATACAACGTCTGGCCTGGGTGGGGCGATCTCCTGTCCCTCATGTGTTAATTACTTGCAATGACTGCTCACATAGCACATATCTCTATGTAGAGTATTACAGAATGAACAGATAAGATAGTAGGTTCCGTGAAGCTCCAGCTACAAAAAACTGCACTCGTGAATGAATGGACATAGCAAGAGTCGTTGCTAGAAGTAGCAAAAACCTACTACGGTTGCAGCAAAAAATTAGCCGCCGTTGCCATGGGTCGCAGCTCAGCTCTGATGGATGTAGCAAAATGTGATGCCGGTTGTAGCAAAAGGAGACGCTAGTTGCAGCAAAACCGCGACGCCGGCTGTGTGCTGTAGCAAAAGGTGACACCGGTTGTAGCAAAATGCGACACCGGTTGTAGCAAAATGCAATACCGGTTGAAGCATGTAGCAAAACCTGCGGCATTAGTTTTTTGCTAGGAGCAGTGCCGCCCCCATACTCGCCGCGCTTGGTGGCCATGACGCTGCCCGTGCTCGTCACCCTGGGCGCCCGCGCTCGTCACCCCGGCCACCCGCGCTCGCCGGCCATCACCTCACGTCAAAAAAGCTGATGCGGAGTCGCACATGCCAGCACCTCGCGCGAGCAAGCAACCAACCGAAATATTCGGCTGGCATGTAGGCGAGAAGGGTTTTCATTTGCTACAATTGATATTTATCACTCATTGTGAGCCTTAAGGGTTCGATCACCCACTAGCTTAGATGGATGAGCCTGTCCAATAGGAATTAAAGCGAAGCCACCGAGCGAGCCGCTACGACGTGTTTAAGGAATCTTCTAGAAGTTTCTTGAACGATTTTGAAAAGAAGGTTCCTAATTTATTTCCTGGCTTTTCCTTATCTTTTTTTTTGTTCTTCATGTGTTCTATTTCTAATTTTCCTGTTCTTCTTTTCTAGAAGTGCAGAAATCCTAAAATATGCTGAATTTTTTTAAAAATTGTTCGGAATTACAAACAATTTTCACCTTTTCAAATTTTTTTTTTGCAAAATGAGTTCATGTTTTCACAAATTATTCATATTTTTCAACCAAATTCTTGGCTTTTTTAAAAATTTGTTCACAATAATAAAAATAGGAAATGATAAAATAGTTCACAAATTTTCAAATGTGAGAATTTTTTTATTTTCAAAAAATTATAAAATCAGCAAATATTTTCCAAATCTACAAACAATTTTCAAATCCATCAACAATTTTTAAATTCACGTATTTTTATCCATGGATAGTTTTTGAATTGATGAACATTTTTATCATTCCACAAACATATTTTCAAACCGTTAACAATATTTAAATTAGTGATATTTTTTCAAATTCATGAACATTTTTTAAAACACAAACATTTTCAAATTCATGTAACTTTCTTTATTCCAAGGAATTTTTTCGAAAATACCACAAAAATATCCACATTGTTTTAGTTGTCATTATGTTATAAGAAAAAACAGAAGAAAACACCTACGCTACGTTGTTGGAGCCAGCGATCGAAGGTATTGGGCTGGCCCACGCGGCATGAGGAATTACTCCCTTAATGCTTGCAGCGAGTGTGCTATAGAAGCTCCCTACAATTGCAGGAGCAACTAATAAGCGGGCACCCTTTCGAGGGAAAACCTAGCGGGTTCTCGCAGGAGCTGCTCCATCCACCGTCACGTGTCGTGCGTTGCGTGCACCCTCTGAATTTTTCTATTATGCACACGTTTCTTTTGGCTTTTTTCGAGTTTTTTTGGGGTGTTATGTGTTTTCCCTGATTTTTCGAGGTTTTTGAGATTTTTTTTTTGTTTTCTGAGAAGCACACCCTGTGAGAAGCACATCTATGTTTCACGATGAAGCACAACTGTGCTTTACTGTGTACCACGGCTGTGCTTTTCGAAAGTGGCCGAGTTTTGTTTTTCTGGTTTTTGATTTATGGTTTTTCTGGTTTTGATTTTTTTATTTCTAGATTTTCTTTGGGTTTTTAGTTTTTCCGGATAACATTGTAGAAACTTCTTAACAGGATATCTAATTGTCCGTTTGCCTTTTCAAGGTTGGCACTGAAATTGTTAGGAAATCCTAAAGTTATCCACTTAAACTGATTGCGAAAAACGCTGGTGTTAAGGGCAGCTTGGTTACTAAGAAGGTTTGGATTCAGATTTTTCTCTTATGTGAACCTGATACTCAGCAACTTCTTCTTTTCTAATTTGGAGGCTGCCTGCGCCCAGGTCCATGTGAATGACAACTTGACATTGAATTATGAGGATTTGGCTCCTGTTATTATTGATCCCACCAAGGTACGAGCAAACTGTGGTGACATCTATGTCTTGTCTCAGAATTTTTTCTCAAACTAAATCTTTCTTTTTAACAATTGTGTTATGCAAGTGAACG
>NC_057810.1:7768962-7789940 GCF_018294505.1 Triticum aestivum
ATTAGAGCATCTCTAGCAGACCCCGCAAAATACGAACCCATATAAGTGTTTTGCAGTTTGCGAAAAGCGCGTATGCAGGACGGTGCGGCCGAGGGTAGACTCATACCCCGCAAAACGGACCCGTAAAAAGGCATATTCACCGAATATACGTTTTTACGGGTCGGCTACGCGGGGTTCGCTCGGGCGGCGCTGTGCCGACCCGCAAACCGAAAACCCCAATAAGCTAAAATGAGTTCAAATTCGGACAAATGAGTTCAAATTCAAACACTAAAACATAGTTCGCGCGTGAAATAAAAGCATAGTTTTGATAGGACAAACGCAAAAGGACTTGCAAAAGCGACGACTATGTCCGGCATCATCTTGGTCGATCTTCACTCCGTGCCATCGAGTCCATGGAGATCATCGGAGCCAACGAATCCACCTCCGGCGCTTGTGCCAACGCCAGCAGCGAAATCATCGGCTGGTGCAATGAACGCATCGGCGACATTGGCTCCAAACACCGCACCGAATCCACCTCCCGCACTGTAACACGCACTGGCCGATGCAACCACTCTCGTCTTCAAGATTTCTCTTCTTGCCATATATATCATGCCATTCTTTGGTGAGGTCATCCATGTCATTGCGGTTCATTGACATAATCTTGTTCTCTTCGGTGAGCAACATGGACGTGGCTTTGTTCTTAGCGAAACATACTCTTCTCTCCTCAATGGCCACTTTGCGCAGCCCCTCTTCCTTGAGCAACTCACATTTCTCATGCTTCTCCGTGCCTTCTTCTCGGCCAATTATTTCTTGATCTCCAACAACTTCAAAAGCATCATCTCATTTGATTGCACCATGGCATCAATCTTCTCCCTCAAACTCGCCGCTTCGTGCTCTCTCTTGATCTTCTCCCTAGTCTTCTTGTCGCCATCGGGCTTGTTCAAGTTCCTTGGGCCATCATCATCCTCATCTTCATCCATGTTTGTAAGTGAACCTCTCTTCGGTGGGGGCTCTTTCTCTGTCAACGCCCAATTGTCGCAATTCTTGAGCAACTCCCAACAATGATCTAGTTTGAAGAATTTGCCTTCCGAAGCCTCTATGTCTTGAAGGAAATATGCCCTAGAGGCAATAATAAAGTTATTATTTATTTCCTCATATCATGATAAATGTTTATTTTTCATGCTAGAATTGTATTAACCGGAAACATGATACATGTGTGAATACATAGACAAACTTAATGTCACTAGTATGCCTCTACTTGACTAGCTCATTAATCAAAGATGGTTATGTTGCCTAACCATAGACATGTGTTGTCATTTGATTAAAGAGATCACATCATTAGGAGAATGATGTGATTGACTTGACCCATTCCGTTAGCCTAGCACTTGATCGTTTAGTATGTTGCTATTGCTTTCTTCATGAGTTATACAAAGTTCCTACAACTATGAGATTATGCAACTCCTGTTTACCAGAGGAACACTTTGTGTGCTACCAAACGTCACAACGTAACTGCGTGATTATAAAGGAGCTCTACAGGTGTCTCCAAAGGTAGATGTTGAGTTGGCGTATTTCAAGATTAGGTTTTGTCACTCCGATTGTCGGAGAGGTATCTCTGGGCCCTCTCGGTAATGCACATCACTATAAGCCTTGCAAGCAATGTGACCAATAAGTTGGTTACAGAATGATGCATTACGTAACGAGTAAAGAGACTTGCCGGTAACGAGATTGAACTAGGTATTGGATACCGACGATCGAATCTCGGGCAAGTAATATACCGATGACAAAGGGAACAACGTATGTTGTTATGCGGTTTGACCGATAAAGATCTTCGTAGAATATGTAGGAGCCAATATGAGCATCCAGGTTCCGCTATTGGTTATTGACCAGAAACACAGTTCTAGGTCATGTCTACATAGTTCTCGAACCTATAGGGTCCGCACGCTTAACGTTACGATGACAGTTTTATTATGAGTTTATAAGTTTTGATATACCGAAGGTTGTTCGGAGTCCCGGATATGATCATGGACATGACGAGGAGTCTCGAAATGGTCGGGACATAAAGATTGATATATTGGAAACCTATATTTGGATATTGGAAACGTTCCGGGTGAAATCGGGATTTTACCGGAGTACCGGGGGGTTACCGGAACCCCCCCTGGGGTTAATGAGCCTACATTGGCCATAAGGGAGAAGAGGAGGGCCGGCAAGGGCGGGCCGCGCACCCCCTCCCCCCTAGTCCAAATAGGACAAGGAAGGAGGGGGGCCCTTTCCTCTTTAGCCCTTCCCCCTTCTTTCTCCAACAAGGCAAGAGGGGGGAGTCCTACTCCCGGTGGGAGTAGGACTCCTCCAGGCGCACCCCTAGGGGGCCGGCCGCACCTCCCCCCTCCCTCCTTTATATACGGGGGCAGGGGGCACCTCTAGACACACAAGTTGATCTTCATGATCGTTACTTAACCGTGTGCAGTGCCCCCCTCCACCATATTCCACCTGGGTCATATCGTTGCGGTGCTTAGGCGAAGCCCTGCGTCGGTAGAACATCATCATCGTCACCACACCGTCGTGCTGACGGAACTCATCCCCGACACCCTGCTGGATCGGAGTCCGGGGATCGTCATCGAGCTGAACGTGTGCTGAACTCGGAGGTGCCGTACGTTCGGTGCTTGGATCGGTCGGATCGTGAAGACGTACGACTACATCAACCGCGTTGTCGTAACGCTTCTGCTTTCGGTCTACGAGGGTATGTGTACACACTCTCCCCTCTCGTTGCTATGCATCACCATGATCTTGCGTGTGTGTGTAGGATTTTTTTTTGAAATTACTACGTTCCCCAACATGTCTTTGCATCTATGTTGGGCAATTTTGTCCTACACAATTTGAACAATGCAAATGTTTCATATGACGCAATCATTTTGAATGATGCAATGTGATTCACACAATTTGAAGAAAGGTAGAATGAACTCACATAGTCGGACTCCACGGTTCCACTTGGAGGTGCATTGCGTATTTGCTCCAAGCAAGCTGTCCAACGGCTGCAAATGGGCTTGATCACGTCCCAACGCCCTTGGAGCGACCGAAAGGTGCGTGGAGTCCTATTGGGATACTTTGCCATCATGCGGAAGTATTGATTTTCGATCCTTTGCCAATAACTCTTGGCGGTTTGAGAAGTACCCATGCATGCATCAAGAGATAACGCACTCCATGCCTTGATCAAGATTTGGTCTTCCAAGACCGTGTAGTTCTTCGACCTCTGGCTTTTCCCACTCTTTGCTTGCGATTGCTCATACGCCAACTCATCGATCTCCTCCAATTCTTCTTCACCTCCATGATCATCCATGCTGCCCTCCGTTTCATTGTACTCAAATGCGGCGAATGGGGCCTCATCGATGTCAACGGCGTTGGTGTCCAACAAGTTCACGAACTCGTCAGTTGCATTGTTCGAACCACCGCTATAGCGAACGGCAACAACTCACGAGCTAATCGCGAAATCAAAGAATATTTCCATGACCAAAGAGTGAACGGATGACCGAGCCATACCTTGCGCCCATTTCGTCGAACACATCGCCTACTGGGGGAGCAGCACCGTTGAGCGGGATCGCTGGGGAACCTATTTCCGGGCCGGAGGGAGTCAGATGAAGTAGCCGGCCGCCTAGTAGCCGGAGTCTTCCTCCGCTTTGCGCCCGGGACCTTGGCGACCTTCGCCACCGCCGGCCGGGATCGCGCAGCCGCGTTAGCGCCCGGAGCGCGGGCCCTACCGGCGGGGGCAGCCGGGTTCCCGACCTCCACGGGCACGCTGCCCTGACGCTTGCGGGCAGCCGTGGTGGCGCCTTGGGCAACGATGGGGCCAACATGGCCGGCGACGAGATCAGCTCGAGGGGATTGAGCGTGCGCGGCCTCGACAGATACATGGGAGGGCAAGGTGTCATCCATGGCGGCGACAGATCGTCGGGGAAGGTGAACGGGAGCGGGAGGTGGCGGGAGCAATGGTGGTCGGGGGGTGGGAGGAGCGGGAACGGCCGCACGGAAATGTCCCTCCCGCCAAATCTTGCTACGGATAGGGGCCGAGCTCGGGTCGTGCTCCCGCCCCGTGAAACTAGAGGTCGGGGGCGATCTTTTACCGCGCCCCGCAAAAAAAATTCCGGGTCAGACGCGGATGCAGAGTCTGTTCGGGCGGGATTTTCCGCGCCGACCCACATTTTGACGGTTATTTTGCGGATCGAGGCCTTTTGCGGGGTCTGCTAGAGTTGCTCTTATATTCAATCATATTGAAACATTAAGGATGACCACCCATAGACTAAAGAAATGACCAGTTTGAGGAGATCTCGTGTGGCTCTACCCCTCGAATATTTGTCACCACTCTCCTTTCTCTTCACAAGCAGTGGGCCCATAAGCTAACCTGATTTCTCACAAAACAGGTTGTGAGGTGCTGCCTGTAGCATGCCGCATCGGTGGCGAAAACTTTCATCACCTCGGACGCCGTCGTGGTCGACACCAAGGAATCTGAGAAGGCGCCTGCCGCGAACCCAATGGCCGGTTCAGGGACAACAAAATATGTGCTCGTCGCCAGTACAATATTTGCCATCTAACTAGTTTTGATGTTGTCTGCAGGTTACGGGTTCTAAAATCTGCAAGAAGAGCCAGTAGCTCTATTTTGGTGTCCATTGGGCAGCATGCTGCGTCCAATAATACTACACGTACAGGATGATCGTACAAAGTTTTACAGGATGACAACGTGGCCTAATCTAATTGCTCCCCCCCTGATTTTCAGGGTGGGGCCGTCCCCCTTAATCATATTCCAACCAATCACAGTCAACGAGCCTGTAAATCCCCCGTACAACGCCCGTACGTCTAGCATTGCTCTGCTGCGTCGGAGGTTATATTTTGAGAAAAAGAAGCGTGGGTACTATTGCGTCGCAGGTCGAAGCCGGAAATTAATTTTTTGGTGCTATTGTCGCGAACCAAAAGTCGGAACGTGAGTCTTCTTTAATTTTTTATTACACTAGCAATCTAGTCTTGAAAGGAAGTGTACACTATTTTTTTTTGCGAGAAAGTGAACACTGTATTTGTAGGCATAGGTAATTTATTAGTGGTGTTCCCACTCAATTCATTTATTGCTTAGTCTTTTGGTAACGCTGTTTTTTTTTCGAGACTGTAATGCTCGCTGTTGTTCCATATATATGGAACATGTAGCACTGACTGTAGTGGGCCGGTTGTGCTTGTCTGATCTGTTAGGTCTGGTTTGCTGCGTCGGGTGGTTCTCTCAGCCCATCAGATACTATGGGCCCGTGCTCGCCAGGCCAGACCAGGCCAGCTCGCCAGTAGTAATACTGAAAAAAATCACCTCAACTTCGAGATCACTCACTCGCCTCTTTTTTCAACTGGCGCTTTCTTAGAAAAAAACATCAGCTGCTTGCTAAAAACCTGACTTCATTTTGAAACCAAAAAAAAAATTAAAAAATTCTCAAATTAATAAATATGTTCACAAAATGAAAAAATCTCATGATATTTTTTTTACAAATTATAACAAATTAACTTGCACACATTGGGTAGCTGCCGTGGTAACGTACGTACATGATCAAGTTTGAGTCCAATAAATTTGAAGATGGTTTATATGGTGGATTTTGATTAGAGACTTCATTGCTTTATACAGGTGTAGGTGTAGTCATGGGGGAAAATACAGCTCAGAAGAAAAATTCACCAAGTGCCCAAATCACTGGAATTCACAGTGATACCATGGGGAAGTGGAGACCGAGAGGAAGGACAACTGACATTAAAATTGTACTCCCTCCATCCCATTTTATTAGGCGTATTACCTTTTGCATGCAGTCCCAATATATAAGACACATGCAGTCAATTTTCTCTATAGACTAGTCATTGAGGATCGCTAATTTCCTGGAGATGGTCACAAGAGATTGTGCTAGGATGGCTCCTTTCCTTTTTTCTGAGTCATGGACGCTTCCTGCTAGGATGGCTCAACTAGGGATAAGTGTTGCGTTAATTTCCGTGCTAAAACTAATATGCCTAACAATATGGGAAGGAGGGAGTAGTTTTCAGTTCAGCCAGAAGATCCAAGCATTCACTTGAAATTCAATCAAATAATTGGAATTTAAAAATATTTTGATTTCGAAACATTTTTACCGAAAGGTAAATACTTTGGTTTCTAGTGAGATCATTGAAATTCAATGAATTAAACGATATCTCACTAAAGGTGGAAACCATGCATATGTGTAGTGTAGTGGAGTTGTTTTACTACGTCATCACTACCTGGCCCACCTCCCTTCTTTCACAATGTTTCTTGGAGCCCGTGTTGTGACTACTAATTTGAAACCTGCTTCTCTTCTTTATCATCTTCTCTATTATTACACCAGCAAGAATATAATATACTCTCTCCGTTGCTGAATATAAGTCTTTTTAGAGATTTGAATATGGACTACATACGAAGCAAAATGAGTGAATCTACTATATACACCCATATGTATATTGAAATCTTTAAAAAGACATATTTAGAAATTGAGGGGGTATATAAATACTTATAGCCTACTTACATCATCTTACTATATTTGCTCCTAAGATCACTTATTGAAACATGTTGAAGCTACTTGCATGCACATGCATCTGTATCACTGTCCCTAAGGCAGGCACATATGCTGCACAGTTCTTTTGATCTAATCTAGCAAGTTGATAAACATATACTCCCTCCGTTCCAAAATAGATGACTCAACTTTGTACTAACTTCAATACAATGTTAGCACAAAGTTAGGTCATCTATTTTGATTCTGACGTGCACGTGGGCAGAGGTCGGATCTGATCTATAAAATTCTAAATAGATCGACGGTGTAGGCACTCCACGGATTACTCTATAAGTAACTAGTTGATTCTGAAGCTATGTACTCCTGCATGCACATGCACATCGTCCATACATGCGGCACAGTTCTTTTAATCTAATCTACTTCCTCCGTAAACTAATATAAGAGCATTTAGATCACTAAAGTAGTGTTGTAAACGCTTTTATATTAGTTTACAGAGGGAGTAGCAAGGAGTGCCTAGTAGTGGGTAGCAAAGCAAGTGGATAAACATATTTATACCACCTTCATTTCTTTTCACTCTGCATATAAGGTTTGTCTTTGATCAAACTTATATTAAAAAATTATCAACATCTACAACACTAGAGATATGCAATATGATATCTAATTTCATGATGCATCTAAAAATATTCATTTGATATTGTGAATGTTAATATCTTTTTCTGTAGTGTTGGTCTAACTTTAAGTTTTTTGACTTTAGACGAATCTAATATGACAGACTAAAAAGAAACGGGTTGTTATGCTACTAATTGCCGACTTAAGAGCCAACCTATATAATACTCCCTCCATCCTAAAATAAATGTCTCAAGTTTAGTGCAACTTTGTACTAAAATTAGTACACGGTTGAGCCAATTATTTCGAGATGAGAGAGTAGTTAGTTATAAGATTTAACTACTTCATCACTCCCATGACTACTAATTTGAAACCTACTTCTCTTCTCTCTCACAGTTCTTCTAATCTAATCTAGCAAGTGGATAAACATATCTATACAAGACAAAAAGCAAGTTGATTATGAATTTCACGCGCGCAGAGGTCGGATCTGATCTAAAATTCTTAATTGATCGACGGTGTGTGCACTCCATGGATTACTCTATATAAGTAGTGCTAAATAGAGCCAGGTTGCTAGCTAGTACCACTCAGCTGACAATGGTGGGTATGGGTATGGGTTCCACAAAGCATGGCGTTGTGTGGTGCGCCGGCCTGCTCGTCGCCGGGCTTCTCCTCGTGGCGGCTGAGGCAGATTTATGCTCCAAGGACTGCCATGGCAAGACCCATTTCTTGGGCTGCGTCGGTCGGTGCAGATCTCAGCTTGAGGTTGCACGGCCGACGAACTGCATCGCCCTCTGCCATGGCAAGCCGAGCTTCATTGCCTGCTGCAATGGCTACCGGTATGCCCGACGAGCGCCCATGCAACTGCGTTGGCCCGGTGGGGAATCCACAAGGCATGAAGAAGAAGCAGGCGGAGGAGCAGTTGGTGTCCTGAAGGCGCCGGCCCCGGCGCCGTGTGAAGTGGTCTGCCGTGACCGGGTGGGCTGGGTGGAGTACGAGCGCTGCCTCGATCGCTGCCGATGGGGAGCGTTTGTCCAACGAGCGCTGCTTCTTCATCTTAAGCTTACCGGCAGGGAATCGGCGACACATGAAGAAGCAAGAGGAGGAGGAGGAGCAGTTGATGTTCTCGCGGCGGCGCTGTCGTCCTTCTGCGGCGACTACTGCCGAGCGGAAGAACCCAACGTCGACTACAGGTACTGCGTCCGCCGGTGTGAGTTTGGACCCAGGCGGGCCTCCTCCATTGCCGGCGGGGAACCAAAGGCACAACAAGAAGAAGGAGAAGGAAGCGGAGGAGGAGCGGTTGATGTCCCTCAGGCAGCGGCGGTAGCGGCGGCGGCGCAGGTGCAACACCATGAGGCTGTCACAGGAGCACAGGCGATGAAAAACACCGACCCGTGCGATGACTACTGCATGGAGCAAACTCGTTACTTTCCCAGGCCCGGACAGTTCTTCGATTGCGTCGAGGAGTGCCACGCTGGTCATGGCCGGCTCGCCTATGACTACGGGAATGGGATCCAGCCGGCTGCGGTGGCGCAACATGAGGCTGCTGCAGGAGCGCAGCCGGCGAATACCGACCCGTGCGAGCCCTACTGCGAATGGCATGCTCGGGACTTCCCCGCGAAGTACACAGCCTGTGTGCGCCAGTGCCAGTCCGGTGGGCACCCTGGCGACGTCGGGAACAGGATCAAGCAGGAACAGCGCAAGAAGCACGACGACATCCATCTTCGCCGTGGCACCGGTAGCAAGATTGCCGTCGAATAGGACTGCCCATTTGCCTTTGTTGTATTGAGCTTAGCCAGCTCTTTTTTTTTTCTCAAATAAAAGAATGGTCGGCTACTCGGCACTGCCGGCATTGTTTGCTTTGCTTCTGTTTGCTAAAAGAAAGTTTCCATGACTTCTACGGTGAGGTTTTCAGATTTGGGGGCACAAATATTACGTGTATATCCACTACTACCTTCATTCCAAATTATAAGGCGTTTTGTTAGGCTAGACATCATACAATTTGGAACAGAGGAAATTAATAGCTTGTTAGCTTATCGAATGCAAGTGTATACATATTCTTTGAAACAAACAAATGTGTCCGTGGGTTGCAACGGGAGAAACAAATCCTTACACGTGATCATGTCATTTTTGAACGCACAATGCATTGCAAACACCAGTTGTCATAAACATGGTTTGACCGAGGCGAGGAATTTGGTCGCTGGTGAAAAAACGATGAATAGATTGAGAACAGGATTCTTCGGAACGCTAGCAAAACGCCCGTGCTTCATTAAGGAGAAAATTACGGCATTCGAGTCCTTCTTGTGCATCATGAAGACGTGAACGGTTCTAGCGGGTCGAGCAAAATGGGGTTCATTTGCACAAATTGGTTTTGCCTTTACTCCGGCATTGCTCAGCTTTGCCTCAATTTTGTTAAGTTGCTACTCAATTTAACCACTCCACACCGTTTTCATCGTCAAAGCGCTTTTATCATGTTTTTATCCGTCAAAAATATTACCCTTGAGTAATAGGCAAACGGGTGCCTGTCGATCTCTCGCTTGGATTGAGAGATAATGTGCAATGGAGATATATTTGCATCTCTACATACTATTTCGGTTGTAAATACGTTTTATGCAGCGAAGCAGTACATACTTTTAGGCATTTTGATCGTGATAATGGCATTTGTCTCCTCGAAGAACAGTTCCTCCTCGTACTGCATATTACAATGAACTCCAATAATCATGCCCCCCATCGATCCGGTTTGAAGAGTATTCATGGCTGCTGATATTGCTTGGAGAGTGGTTTTTGTGCACCCCTGGTCAAGGCAGCTCCTACACTGTGGCCCGATGAGATCTAGACTGCACTCCACCAACTTGCACTCGGTACTCACGCCATGCTGGGTGAACCCTGCCTCACCGGTCGCACACAGGTGATCGAGGTTCCTTGTGCTCCCCCTACTGAGCAGTCCGTTCAGCCGCATCTGTACCGTTCGGTGATGTCGATCCCTCCCCTCCTGACTCCCACCATTGTCCATCTCCCTGGCGCCATCATGCACAAAAAGAAAGCAAGAAATCCTAGACCACGAGCCAGCACAGCTAGACCTGGACGAACCACACTGCATCATATAGATGCATTGTGTAGTAATGGGCGAACTCGACCAAGTCGACAGTAAACTCAATATTGCGGCAGGCTACCTGGAGGCCGTCCTTGTGGTGTCACACGCGTCCATCAGGCTTGGGGGTGAGAACGGTGGAGATCCGGGAGTGTCCGTGGTCGGATCACACGGCTCGGCTCCCATCCCCAGCGGCCTCCTTGTGGTGTCGCGCGCACTGCTCACTGGTATGGATGGAAGTAAACCCGGTGATTGTTTTGCAGGGAGTAATAGAAGACAACCTTCTTGCATAAAAGGATTCCCTGTACATAAAACAGATAGAGAAATCTAGTGACTGTTTTTTTTTTGACAAACATAGAAAAGAAATGTGCCCCCTCTTTCTGGAAATGGAGTTAGTATGTTTTAGAGGAGGAGCAAGCATCACGCATCTAGCTAAACTCAAGCATTAGGTGTATGCCCGAAAACAGCAGATGGAGAGGTAACTTAAAAAGGTATAAAAACTACTACTACTTGCTAGTAATATTTTTGCCGGGAACTAGCTAGCTAGTTGCACGAAGCAAGTGGAGATAGTACTCCCATCTTGATCCACATCTGGAGTCTATATGCATGAAAACCAAGGAGCATCCATGGCGCAGCTGGTTAGTACCAGTTGACTGAACCGACCAAGATTAACTAAATTAGCTTGTTTTAATCTAATCTAGCAAGGAGTAGCTAGTTGATTGTTGATTCTGAAGCAAGTGGACGAAATACATATGTACACTACTGTAACGCCAAGCGGATATACACGAAAGCAAGTTGGTTCTGAATAGATTGTTTTAACCTCATTTGCATTAGGGCAGCGATCTGCGCCGGCGCACCGGCCCAAACGTTGGGCCGGTCAAGCCCCAGTCGTCCGATCCGCGAGCTACAGCCGTGAGATCTGTTCCTCGCGTCCCCTTCCCCCCGCGTTGACTTCTTCTTCCTCTTCTTCTTCTTCACCGCGCCCCCACCCCAACCGCTCCTGCCGCCGGCGACTAGGCCCCTCACCTGGACCTCCTCCCCCCTAGTCCCACGCTGCTGGATGCGCTCTCTGTTTCCTTCGCCGCCGGTCGCCGTCCCCATCGCCGTCGCAGCATCCGTACTCGCCCCCCGGTCCAGCAGAAAGCACGTCGCCCCTCGTAGCAAAAAAATGGCGCCGTCTTGAAGCACACCGGCACCCCCTGTCGTTGCAGCACCTAGCAGCCGCCATCGTCGCTGCGCTGTCGTGTCGCCGACGCAGCTCTCAACGTCGCCGCTTGTTGCCATTGGCGAGTCAGGTTGAAGCTTTTTATCTCATCGGTTGAAGCTTTTTCTATGCCCGTTGAAGCTTTTCTCGCGGATTGAAGCTTTCCACCATGCCAATTGAAGCTTTTTTCACCTGAGCTTGAAGCTTTTTTCACAAAGGGTTGCAGCTTTTTACTCTGCGGTTGCAACAAAAATACAGAGAGACGCCATGGTCGTCGTCGAGGAGGATTTCTCAATCTCTGGTTGAAGCTTTTTCATCTGCGGGTTGAAGCTTTTTGTCAAACAGTTGTAACTTTTCCTGTATTTCGTTGTCTGGTTGAAGCTTTTTTATCTACTGGATGTAGCTTTTTGTGTCCATGGTTGTAGCACGGGAAAACATTGTTTGCAACTCTTCCAGTACCACGGTTGCAGCTCCTCCCCGTGGCCATGGTTGTAGCACGGGCACCTCGGTCCTCTCCGTGTTTGGCCTGTCGCCTGTTGCAGCAAAAAGGGAAGAGAGGAGGAGGAAAGGGAAGAGAGGGAGAAGGAAGAAGGGTAGCTGCTAGTGCCGCGAGGGGACGACAGCTCGAGAGAACGCCGGCGAGGCGGGATCTGTAAGGTGGGAAGAGAGAGAAGACAGAAGAAACAGCGAGCAGTTGGAGAAAAAGCTGGAAGGGGATAAGGCCGTGTGATTGGGCCCACCACCCCGCGTGTCGCGACTTGACTTGCTGCAGTGCGCGCGTGTGGACGAGACCAGCGGAACGGTTCGACCGGTGCCCCGACCAGAAACGATTCCATTTGCATTAGTACTACTAGTTGATTCTTAAGTGGATGTATATACAACTCCAATTGGATATACATGGAAGTAATAAGTTGATTCTAAATGGTACGCGTCTGATCTGGTGGCTGGATGGAAGCCAGATGCAAGGATCGGATTCACATCAGAGGAACCTTTAGCTAGCTTCACCAGCATTGATATGCTACTAATCGCATTGGTCACCGCAATAGCTCAATTAATCGTTTCTTTTTCTTGATTCTAATTTTATATATTGTAGTGAGGGAGCCGCGGAGTGAGCATACATTTTAAAATATACTTTTGGCATTTAAATCTAATTTTTCTAAAGATTTTTCTTTTTCTCGATATCTACTTTTACCATGGGGTAGTGAGATACCCGGTTACCAGGCGATAACTAAATCTACGTCCAGTAACCAAATCCAGGTCGGTTCTGAAGCAAGTTGATATATATACTACGCCGAGTGGATATAGATGAAAGCAAGTTGATTCTGAATTGCACGTGCCTAGGGGTCGGATCTGATCTGGTAGCCTGATAGGAAGCTAGATGCATGGATCTGATTCATATCAGAGAGTAACATTTAGCCACCAGTTTCACCAGCCTTGTTATGCTACTAATCGCATTGATCGCCACACTAGGTTATATGCATAAAATATACTGCATCATGCTGATCCACTTGATCATTTATCTTTCTTGTGTGGGAGAAGGCACTTGATCCCCAGTTTATATAGTATAGGTATGGAACCGAGGATCTTGCAGGCTTTTTAAAATACACTTTTGGTTCAAACTTTTCAAAAAAGTAACTTTTTTGCTCGCTATCTGATTTTATCACGTGGTAGCCAGAAACCAGGTTTACCAGGTGCTAACCAAATTTACCATCCGGTAACCAGAACCTTGGTTGATTCTGAAGCAAACGGATATATACACTACTCCGAGTGGATATATATGAAAGCAACTTTTTTGAGAATTGCACGTGTATAGAGGTTGGATCTGATCTGGTGGTTGGGACGAAGTTTGATGCATGGATCAGATTTATATCACATAAATTTCTAGCTAGCTTCACAGCCTCGTTATACTACCAATTGCATCGGTCCTCACGCCAGGTAATGTCCGTGAAATACATTGTACCAAGCAGAACCACTTGATTGTTTCTTTTTCTTGTGCAGGGGAAGCCACTTGATAACAATTGTATTATATTATGGGCATGGAACCAAGCAAAGGAGTAGCGGGCATCTACTTTCGGTGTCTAATTTCAAAATATTCAGAAATTGATCTTTTTTTTACTGTAACTACTTTTACCATGCATGTAGAACTACTTTCGGTGTCTAATTTCAAAATATTCAGAAATACTATTCAGTAATTTTTTTTGCCGGGAACTAGCTAGCTAGTTGAGCGAAGCAAGTGGAGATAGTACTCCCATCTTGATCCATCATCTGGAGTCTATATGCATGTAACCAAGGACAAGGAGCATCGATACCGCATCTGGTTAGTACCAGTTGACTGAACCGACCAAGATTAACTGTAAATTAGCTTGTTTTAATCTAATCTAGCAAGGAGTACCTAGTTGGTTCTCAATTCTGAAGCAAGTGGATAAAATACATATGTATACTGCTGGAACGCCAACTGGATATGGATGAAAGCAAGTTGATTCTGAATAACTTATTTTATCCTAAATTGCATTAGTACTAGTTGATTCCGAAGCAAGTACGCATGGATTAGATTCACATAAGAGGGATCTTTAGCTAGCCTCACCAACATTGATAGGCTAGCATTCTTCATCGCACTAGGTCACTTGATCATTTGTTCTTCTTGTGTGGGGGAAGGCACTTGATCCTAATTGTGTGTATTATAGGTGGGGAACAGGGAGCGAGTATGCATTCTAAAACATACTTTTGGCGTTCAAATCCTATTTTTTCAAAGACTCGTCTTTTTTCTGGGCAACTACTTTTACCACGGGGTAGCGAGAAACCCGGTTACCAGGTGGTAATTGAATTTACTGTCCAGTAGCCAAAACCCGGGTTGATGCATGGATCTTTAGCCAGCTTCACCAGCCTCGTTATGGATCTGATTCATATCATCGCGCTAGGTCATATGCATAAAATATATTGTATCACACGCAGATCCACTTGATCATTTCCCTTTCTTGTGTGGGAGAAGCCACATGATCCCCAATGTACATAGTATAGGTATGAAACTGAGGAGCTTGCAGGCATTTTAAAATATACATTCAGTGTTTAAATTCAATTTTTTTAAAAACTGCCTTTTATTGCTTTGTAACTAATTTTACCGTGTGGTAGCAAGAAACCCGGTTACCAGGCGGTAACCTAATTTACCGCACGCCAATACCTTGGTTGATTCCGAAGCGATCGGATATATGTACTACATGAAAGCAACTTGATTGTGAATGGCACACGCGTAGAGGTTGGATCTGATTTGGATGCTCGGAGGAAGGTAGATGCATGGATCAGATTCACATCAGAGGAATCTTTTGTTAGGTTCACCAGCCTCGTTATGCTAAAAATTGGTGGCACTAGGTCATATGCCTGAAATATATTGAATCGTGCAGAGCCACTTGATTGTTTCTTTTCCTTGTGCAGGGGAAGCCACTTGAACCCAATTATATTATATTGTTGGTATGGAACCGAGGAGCTAGCTGGCATTTTAAAATTTACTTGCGGTACGTTTAAATTCAAAACTTCCAAAATTTTGCCCTTTTTTTTGCTCGGTAGCTACTTATACCATGGGGTTGCAAGAAACCCAGCTACCTGGTGGTAACTGAATTTAGGAAAATAGTGTCTGCACCCAAGTTTCGTGCACCCACACAGTGAACAGTAAAATAAAAAATATATAAAAAATTGAAAAAAATCTGAAACTTCCGGGGCATTTATTATGAGCAAATGTTTTACAACCTTGCAGAGTTTGGTCGCCAAATAACATCGAATGATCTTCATATGGAATGAAATACAAACTCTTACTATGCACCCACAGTCCCACACTCATGAATATACCGCCTGGTATTCAAAACCCTGGTTGATTCGGAAGCAAGACGGATCTGATCTGGTGGCGGCCGGGAAGCTAGATGCCTGGATCTGATTCATAGCAGAGAAGGACATCTAGGTAGCAGAGAAGGACCCAGTCAAGAGCCTCCATCCATCTCGTGCACACACACTCAATGGAATTGTAGTGTAGTGCTCTTCTATAAGTAGTGCCATACCGGCCGCCGGTGTTGTTAACTTGCATTGTATGTAGAGCCCGGCAGCACTACTAGTCAGCTAGCAAAGGTGGTGATGGGTATGGGTTCCAGAGAGCGTAGGGTTGTGTGGTGCGTAGGCCTGCTCGTCGCCGGGCTTCTTGTCGCGGCGGCGGAGTCAGATTACTGCACTGGCATCTGCCGTAACAGTCCCAAATTCAAGATCTGCTACTTTCAGTGCAAAGCTGCCACAGCGCCTCCTCACGGAGGTCCGAGATCAACCGAAGAAGAAGAGCATCTGCATCTGCATGGGCCGGCGGGGAGTCAAGAGGAGGAGAAGTTGATGTCGCCAAGGCGCCGCCAAGATGGAGGTACTTCTACCGTGACCGGGTGGCAGGCGCAGCCTGAGGCTGTTGCACCGTGCGAGACGATGGATTATGTGTCGTGCATGATGTGCTGCTATGCGCAACCTCCGGATTCTCCCGGCAAGTTCAAAAGATGCATAAGCCACTGCAGGAACGGCAACCTAGCCATGGTAGTGAGAGGTTCAGAGCTTAGTTAGCTCAATTTCCTTTTCATCAAAAAAATAAATAACACTCTATTCCTAGTGTGTGTGTCCCTTTAAGCTTAGATAGCTTGTGTCGAGTCTGTCAGTTTGTGCGTTCGTGCTTTGTTTGCTTTGATGTTGTGAGTTACAATCAAATTTATGGATTTGCAGAATGATATGCACAGCGTGCTTCTTCTTGCTTGGCCACTGCCCAATGCTGGCCCTGTACTTGCGTGTTTAGTGTTTACGCACTAGTCGTCCGATACGCCCAGCATATGTTGCTCTATTTGAAACTTACCAACAACCGTGAAATAAATTTATAATACAATACTATGTGTATCTATTATGTCACATATTTTTACAACCAAACTCAATATTTTGCTCAAGAAACAAAAAAGGTAAAATCCAGCGTTGATAGTGTCGATGGGCAGAATTCAAATCCCAGTTTTATCTAGATGTCACTCGTATTGTTTGCCTTACTAATTCTGTTTGCTAAAACAAAAGTTTCCATGACTTCTACGGCGAGGTTTTCAGATTTGGGCGCACCCACAGTACCCATCTAGCTAGTTGACTAAACATTAATTAATTGCATGCACAAAAGCAATATACAGAGATGTGATTCATGTAAATATAAAGTACTCCACTACTACCTCCGTTCTAAATTATAAGACATTTTGTTATGCTAAACATCTTTTAATTTGGAATAGAGGAAATTAATAGCTTGTTGTTTATCACAAAGCAACTGCATACATATTCTTTGAAACAAGTGGATGTACATGAGATCCAACTTTGCACATGCATCTCAACGGGTTTACCTCCCTCTCCAGCAAAGTGGATATACACGTGATTATGGCTATGATAGGCTGGAAATTACTAAGAGACTCACTGAATTCGTTGATGTAATCAAGTCCACATATGAAAACAATTTCACTGCCGAAATTGCAGTATATCGATATGTACTAGCGACTTAGTAGATATAGCATAGAAAATAAAGCTGTAACATGACAGGCCGTCAAATGAAATCTATCAAAATCGCAATACCTAAATGATCATGACCTTCAAATTATCTATTTATATATCTGGCTATCCACCACATGCTAGTTTGGCTATCGAATGGATTATTAGAGGCAGGTGGCGTCGACGTTTGAATCATGCCAGTCGACCATCTCCACCTGCTCCGCAGAAAAATAGTGGGAGCTGCTCAACTACCCCTCCTATGGCGCTGCTCTTCACCTGTGTGGATTCATTTTGGTGCCCCTGTTTACATAGACTCCTCGAGAAGCAAGTCGAATTCTCGTGGGTCAGCTCTTTCACCATTTTTTATCACATAAATACAAATGCTTAAAAATATTTATGATCTAAGAAAACTATCGATAAAAGACAACCCCCTGCAAATAAATTAAATAATAAAATACAACCCTTTTTGTTATTGCATAAAAGGATTTCATTTACATAAAATAGATTGAGAAACCCAGTGACCATCTTTTTTTTTTGAAAAACTCAGAAAAGAAATGTGCACTCTCTTTTGAGAACGGATGTAGTATGTTTTCAATGAGAAGCATCACACACCTTAGCTAGTTGACTCAAGCATTAAGTGTACTAGAAGATAACCCGCACGTTGTCGCGGGATGGTAGGCTGAAAACATGAATAATTAGGTTGATAACTTGAATAATTGTGTTAATCAATTATGATGTGATCGAAAATGGTTTGGTGTCCATGCTTGATTTGTTGACATGATGGGCGTGTGCATGGACAAAATGGTTAGTGGGATGTAGATTAATGAGGTGGCGGGTATGCATGGTTTGTAGATGTTGAAGCTTTGCATGCTTAGAAAAAATAGTTAGTGGGTTACAACTATTTATGAATAGAAGATCCCTGGTACCCCTTTGCTTCTCAGGCAAGGGCTCCCAGACGAGGGTTTCCCCTGCCTCCTGCCGGCACAACTGCTCTTCTGTGGCCTAAGGGCCATGGAGGTTCGGTGGATATCGATCCCGGTCATTGCCTGTGGGAGGGCTTAGTTTTCAGATGTTTCTATGCATTTTATTAGGGTTTGTGTTCTACTAAGAAAGATTAGGTAATAACGACTTTTCGATGATGTAATAAGGGTCTCCTCGCCCTAGCCCCCATCATGATGGTGCTTCTAGCCTCGTCAGAGGGCGTGTCAATGATTGTTTCTGGCGGATCTCGTGTGATTCGGTTGGCGTTTGTGTTTAGTGGACCCCCTTAGATCGGTTCTTAGTTCGTCTATGTTTGGGTTTCACAGGTCGGAGCCCTCCGATCTACGGTTCTCTTCATCGACGATGGTTGCTGCTCCGTTGCGCTGATCCCGTATGGTCTTAGCTCGATGACTTTCCGACTGTCTACTACAACAAGTTTTGCCTGGCTGCGGTGAGAAAGGGGCAATGAAAGCGGCGCGCCTTTGGCTTACTTCAGTGCTTCTAGTTGTCACTACATGGTGCATGGACCTGGATGTATTTTTTATTTCTGGTGTTATTTGTAATACCATGACAGTTGATTACATCAGAATTTTTTTCCTGCAAAACTAAATGAATAGAGGATGCATGGAAACAGTAGGAGAGTTACCTCAAAAAATAAAAATAGGAACTAGCTAGCTACTAGTTGATTGAAGCAAGTGGAGATTGTCTGCACGCATGCACCACGCAGCCGAGCCACTTGATCCACATCTGGAGTCTATATGCATGTAACCAAGGAGCATCTATCGTGCAGCTGGTTAGTACCAGTTGACTGAACCGACCAAGATTAACTATAAACTAGCTTGTTTTAATCTAATTTAGCATGTAATACCTAGTTGATTGTTGATTCTGAAGCAAGTGGATAAAATATAAAATACATATGTATACTACTGGAACGCCAAGCCGATATACATGAAATCAAGTTGATTTTGAATAGATTGTTGTGACCTAATTTGCATTAGTACTAGTTGATTCTTAAGTAAATGGTTGTATATACAACTCCAATTGGATATACATGAAAGTAATAAGTTGATTCTTAATTGTACGCGTCTGATCTAGTGGCCGGATGGAAGCTAGATGCATATATCAAATTCACATCAGAGGAACCTTTTGCTAGCTTCACAAGCATTGATATGCTACTAATCGCATTGCTCACTTAATCATTTCTTTTTATTGATTCTAATTTTATATATTATAGTCAGGGAACCGCAGAGCGAGTATGCATCTTAAAATATACTTTTGGCATTTAAATCTTAAATTTTCTAAGTTTCATCTTTTTCTCTGTAACTATTTTTACCATGGGGTAGCGAGAAACCTGATTACCAGGCGGTAACTCAATTTACGTCCGGTAACCAAATCGAGGTTGATTCTGAAGCAAGTTGATGTATATACTACTGCAAGTGGATATACATGAAAGCAAGTTGATTCTGAATTGCACGTGCCTAGAGGTCGGATCTGATCTGTTAGTCTGAGAGGAAGCTAGATGCATGGATCTGATTCAGATCAGAGAGTAACATTTAGCCAGTTCCACCATCCTTGTTATGGTACTAATCGCATTGGTCGTCGCGCTAGGTCATATGCATGCATAAAATATACTGCATCATGCAGATCCACTTGATCATTTCTTTTTCTTGTGTGGGAGAAGGCACTTGATCCCCAATTTATAAAGTAATAGGTATAGAAGCAAGGAGCTTGCAGTCTTTTTAAAATATACTTTTGCTCCTTAAATTCAAAATTTTCAAAAAATCAACTTTTTTGCTCGGTATTTGGTTTTATCACGTGGTAGCGAGAAACCAGGTTACCAGGTGCTAACCAAATTTGCCGTCCGGTAACCAGAACCTTGGTTGATTCTGAAGCAAACGGATATATATACTACTCGCGAAGGGATGTACATGAAAGCAACTTTATTGAGAATTGTACGTGCATAGAGGTTGGATTAGATCCGGTGGTTGGGACGAAGTTTGATGCATGGATCAGATTTATATCAGATGGTTCTTTAGCTAGCTTCACTAGTTTCATTATACTACTAATTGCATCGGTCGTCGTGCCAGGTAATGTGCGTGAAATACATTGTACCAAGCAGAGCCACTTGATTGTTTTTTTTTCTTGTGCAGGGGAAGCCACTTAATAACAATTGTGTTATATTATCACTACTAGGGAAAACCTTATACACAGAATCTTAGCAACAGCGTGGTTTAAAAACAAACGCTATTGCTAATTAGCAGTAGCGCGCTTGTTAAAACCGCGCTACTAATAACCCGGTAGCAGTAGCGTTCTAGGTGAAATAAGCGCTACTACTATAATTGCCACGGCGTTGCCTCCAGGCTAGATATAGTAGTAGCGTCCTTCCCTGGACGTGCTACTGCTAAAGTACTTAGTAGCATTGTTTTTCTTCAAAACTCGCTGCTGCTAAGTATTGCACCTAATTAAGTTTAGTCCCATACTGCTAAGCGAACAAGGTGTTTACCACCTTAAATATGTTATTTCTCAAACTATCTCGAGCACTTGGTCTTCATTGAACTATATGTGTAGGATTTGTGGCTGCAATATGAATCTTCACCAGTACCTATACAGGTACTGTGAGAATTCATGTTGACTATTTAGATTCTACACAAAAAGATCAATGATGACCAATGTATATTTTTGATGCGTGCTTAGACTTAGCAGTAGCGTTTTTCTCTAAAACGCGCTATAGCTAAATTAGCTATAGCACGTTTCCTAAAGTGCGCTATTGCTCGTTCGACTTAACCACCCGCCGGCTCAAAATTTCACTAAGTCCTACTTCCCCCCTCTGTCCCCCCTGTTCCCCTAACTCCTCTGTTGCCGCCGCCCGAGCCCGAGCCTGCCCTCACCGCCGCCGCCCGAGGCCGCCCACTACCTCACCGCCGCCGCCCGCTGCCGCTCTCGACCTCACCGTCGCCGCCCTTGACCTCACCGCCGCCGCCCTCGAGCTCACCGCCGTCGCCCGAGCCCGCCCAGGACCGCCGCCTCCCAATCCCGAGCCTGCCCTCGCAGCCCCTACCTCTCTGTC
>NC_057810.1:7790488-7796063 GCF_018294505.1 Triticum aestivum
GTGTTTGTGTTAGCTAGCTAATTAATAGAGAGAATTGTCCTCTCTTATCTTCGTGCTTGGTCGACGCTACGTACTATATACATAGAGAGGCCCTTAACACGGTAGCTAGTAATAAAATGAAGGAAACCATTAAGTACAGAAGTTCGTCATGCATACCGAGAGAAGTGATCGATCGACCTCTCCTTCTCCGAGAGATTGGTCGAACTACAAGTATTCGTATTATCTATCCGACGCTACTGGCTACATACATATACAATATTTAAGATCTCTTACAATCCCCTAGCATCTGAAATCAACTTCCCCATGGTATTCTCCGGCTTTATTGATGACGTGGTCAAGAAAGAATCCCGCCAATTTCTCTTGAATTTCTTTCATGCAATCTTGTGATAGGAGTTCATTCTGCATCTGCCACGTCTAATTTGAAGAAGGGGGTTAATACATATATATGAATGAAACTCAACAGAAATGATGGTGTAATAAAATGAAATTGTGAATATTATTGCTTACGCACTTCATATTGTCTTTTAGAGTAGCCCCGCTTATTTTTCAAAGTCTCGTTGTAGATGAACTCGCACACGTAGTATCCACAGAAATCATTCCCTTGTTCCTGCCACAAGCACTTTACGAGAAATAGAGGTTAATCAAACTGATAATGAAGCATTATAAATGGCATTGATGAAAGTATAGCTATAGAATCAAAGGGAGATGCGCGCAACTAGCTAGCTAGTATTACTTACTTTCGGGTATGTATATGGCAGCTCCTTCAGCAGTCCCGGAGCTTCTGCAGTGAACTGTTTCCAAACCCTGCAAGACAAAGAAAATAATTATTATTACTTGAGACAACAGGAAATAAACAAAAAGTTTCCGATATGGTGCGATAATGATCGATTGAACTTACTTGTTGAGCATTTTAGTCATGTCCGCATAGGTTTCGGGATCTTTTCGTCTCGAGTCTAAGACGGTTACTTGTCCCCGCTCAAGCTTAATCTCCGGAAGAACATAGTGGTAGCTGCGCACGCATGCATAACTCATCAATTACATTATATAACCTCGCTCGAATAATAAGGGAAACCGAATATGCACACGACAGTAACACTCACTTGAAGTTGTAAGGAAAGAGTATGGTATCTTTGTTTTGATTTTTGATCAACGATTGTAGCAAGTTGGCCTCGGCCTCTTCGGCGCGCTTTTTAACCTGAATTTCATCTATGATATTTGTGTTAATGAACCCAATATCATATATTTCTTGTTTTCTGCACTCGACGATCTTCAATCTACATAATATAGTGAGGATAATTAATTATAAATACATGCAATGAAAGAGCTGAGCTATATATAGAGACTTAATGATAGAAATAGTACTTACAGACAGTAGCAAAAGACCGTTAATTTATCAAGGGACTTTTGATTGAAGAACTCCTCAAATGGAACAGTCAACAGATCAGTTCCAACGAGGTCGTGCTCCTCTTTAATGTTCAGATACAAAGTATTCTTCCCCCCAGACTCTATGCAGGTTTTCATGTACCAATTATGGAATCTTTGCATCATCGTTGTTAGAGATTTTTCATCTTTGACGAGAGGCTTCCCGTACTCGTATCTGTGTTCGTCCACCTCCATGAAATCAGGAAGTTGATCGTCAGGCAGGTAATATGAAAGATTGCCATAACCGGCCACCGTCCTCGGAGCATTAGCGACGATGTTGCCGCTAGACACATTGAGCGGGGGGCATGATTGATTTGCTTGTTCGCCGAGCTGGGCAATTTTTTTCGCAGCTGCTCGTTCTTTTGACCTTTGATGTCTGACAGTACTTCCCGACCTCCCGCCTCTGGCTATTCTGCTAGACGCCGGAACAGACGGAGCGACTGCGGCGTCTGTCTTCTTTCGTGCTTGCTTATGAGGCGGAGGAGAAGGACTACGATGCGTTGGAGCAGCCGGGTCGGCGGCGGGTCTCTTCCGCCCTTGCTGGCGAGGCGGAGAAGGAGGAGGCTGCTGGCTGCTCGGGCACGCCGGCACAGGCGGAGAAGGAGGCGAAGTGCCGCCACGCGCCGGAGAAGGAGGCCGACTGCCCTGATCGTCACTTTCCGGAGGAGGAGGCGGTGGATGAGGCGGAGTGCCCTGACTCGCCGGAGGAGGAGGCGGAGTGCCCTGACTCGCCGGAGGAGGAGGAGGAGGCGGAGGCGTCCAGTTCGGAAGGTTGATGAGCTCCTTCCGCCATAGGCATGGAGTCTTCAAAGCAAAACCCAGCCTAGTCTCCCCTTCACCGGTAGGGTGGTCAAGCTGGAGGTCCTCAAATCCCTCCGTTATTTCATCCACCATCACCCTAGCATATCCTTCTGGAGTCGGCCGTCAAAAGTTGCGCCGCGTTCAGTAGGATAAACAGAGCCAACAGCCGCGTTGACCTTCAAATTCATCCATTGCGTCATAATGTGGCAATTTTGAGACTCCATGATAGCATCCACGGGATAGCTGGCAGGAGCCGTCAAGACATGCTCCGGCTGAAGAAGCTCGGTGGAAGCCACGCTGCTTCTCCGCTGAGATGGCGGGGTAGCTTCGGGGGAAGCTTCGGCAGGTCGTTTGCTGCGTTCTGCTTCTCATTCCTCTAGCCCCATTACCCTTTTGTGCAGCGCCTGCAGTTGGTTCTGCTCCAGTTTCTTCCTCCTCTCCTGGGTTTTGTAACCCCCTGCGTCCGAAAAACCAGCCTTCCACGGAATGAAGCCTGGCGTGCCTCGTGTCCGTCCAGGGTGCTCAGGATTCCCGAGGGCCATTGTGAGCTCGTACTTCTCCCTATCTGGAACGAACGTCCCTTGCTGCGCTGCATCGATATAGTGCCGAAGCTTGGTGACTGGTATTTTCAGTTGCTCCTCCATCCAAATGCACTTCCCTGATACAGGGTCCAAGGTTTTGCCAGCCCCGAAGAACCAAGTCCGGCAACGGTCTGGCCAGTTCATTGTCTCTGGTTCGATCCCTTTATCAAGGAGATCATTCTCAGCCTTGGACCACTTAGGCCGGGCTTTGAGGTAGCCACCTCACCCCGTGCGATGGTGAAACTTCTTCTTCGCATCATTTTTCTTGTTTGTCTCCGACATCTTCTTACTCTTTTCCGATGTCTTGTGGGCCACAAATGCGGGCCAGTGATCTTTGATCTTCTCATATTTGCCGATGAATTCTGGTGTCTCTTCTTTGTCGACAAACTTGTTCAGCTCTTTTCTCCACCTCCTAAATAGGCTTGCCATCTTCTTAAGAGCACAAGACTTGATTAATTTCTCTTTAACTGGCTTCTCCGGATCCTCCTCTGGCGGTAGGGTGAAATTTGCCTTCAGCTCAGTCCAAAGATCATCTTTCTGCATATCATTGACATAAGACACCTCAGGGTCTTCCTCCTTAGGCTTATACCATTGGTGGATGCTGATCGGGATCTTGTCCCTAACAAGAACCCCGCACTGAGCAGAAAATGTGTTATTTGTCCGGATGGGTTCAATCGGTTCGCCGTCGGGCGCGATTGATGTGATCTCAAACCTTTCATCCGAGCTCAACTTTTTCTTCGGGCCTCGTCTCCTTACCGAAGTTGTGCTCGATCCGGAGGGCTAGAAAAAGGAAGAAAGACGAGAGTTAATTAATATGTGTACATATACATAAACAATGAATGCATCAATTAACTAGTCAGCACGGGCTTAGCTAATATATATATACCTGGCCGGACTCGGTTCGGTCACCGGAGCAGTCAGCACGGTCTCCTTCTTGTACCTCCATTGGGTCACCGGAGCCATCATGAACATAGCCCTCTTCTTGTACCGGCATTAATGGGCCGGAGCCATCATGAACATAGCCCTCTTCTTCACCCAGTCCTTCCTGACCATCGGTGTCGTTGAGAAATGACGCAACGACATCACTTCCTTGTGCGATTATGTCCCCCAACATCGCTTCTGTTGCTTCGTCTCGGGAGTGCTCCATAGTTTCTGCAAACATTTACAACATGTCAATTATTATTCAAACATGGTACAGATGGATATATATTAGTGGAAAACGTAGAAGTAGCTAGCTAATCACAATAAGGAATCATGTTAGTGGCCTCGATGCTGCTTCTCTAGGGTTTGGGGTGGCCTAGACAACGCTTCAAGGGTTTGGGGTGGCCTCGACACAACGCTTCAAGTGTTTGGGGTGGCCTCGACGACAACGCTCTTTTAACTTGGTAAATTTGGGTGGCCTCGAGAGAGTTTGTTGGGTAGGGGCGCGGCGGGAGGGGGTAGGAGACCAACATCGTTTTTTCTCTAGGGTTTGGTGTCCTCGAGAGTTTTGGTCGAGCGAGAGGGCCGAGGGGGGTGCTGCCGTGGTATAAGTTATCACGGTCGAGAGGGGGTATATATATCGACCGCCCCTCATGTCGAAGTTATCCGGGAGGGGGTTATATCGACAACGACGCAACATACATATACATGTGAAAATAATGTTATCGGGGAGGGGGTATATCGACCCCCCCTCGTATTGAAGTTCTCGGGAGGGGTATATCGACGACGACAGACCCGATAAAACATAAGAAAACGAAGAAGAAATAAAAAGAGGAGAAGAAAAAAGGAATAGAGGAGAAGATCGAAGAAAAAAAAGAAAAAAAAAGAGGAGAAGAAGAAAGGAATAGAGGAGAAGAAGAAAAAATAGAATACTTTTTTTCTTCTTCTCGTCTATTCCTTTCTTCTTCTCCTCTTCTTTTTCTTCTTTTTTCTCTTCTTATTTATTTCTCCTCTTCTCCTCCTTTCTTCCTCTTCTTATTTTCCTTTTTCCTCTCATCCTTTTAGTATTGCTTGTTTTTTTAAAAAAAATGTCCAAATAGAAAATTTCGAAAAAAAGTAAAGGTTTTGCCTAATTGTTCATATTTCATCAACACATATGCATACAAAAAAATCATACATACATACATATATACATACAAAAAAAGCATACATACATACATATATACAAAAAAACATACATACTTTCCTAGCTAGCAAAAAAAAGCATACATACATACAAATATAATCAACATATATGCAAAAAAAGCATCACTAGCTATGGGCGGCGGTGGCCGCAGGGGGTAGGGCAGGGCGCGGGGGCTCACTATGGGCAGCGTCGGCGACGGCGAGGTCGGCGCCGGCCCGAGGCAGAGGCGGTGGCGCGCGGGGCAGGGGACAGCGTCGGGGCGACGCGGGGGCGGGGCCGGCCTGAGGCAAAGGCGGTGGCATGGGGTAGGGGGCGTCGGCGACGAGGAAGGCTCGGGGACGGCCGACGGTGAAGGCGCCCTCGGGGGCGATGGCAGGGGCGCGCGGGCTTGGGGAAGACATCGGCAACGGCGACGGCGAGGCACGGGCGACGGCGACAGCGCGGTCGGGCCGGGGCGACGGCAGGGGCGGCGGACGGTGTCGGGGCAGCCTGGCGGCGATGAGCTCGGCATCGTCGGGGGCAAATAGAGATGAGAAACTGAAATTTTCACAAGTCTCGGTTATATACCAAGAGCATTGGTCCCGGTTCGTGGCACCAACCGGGACCAATGCCCCCTTTAGTCCCCGTTGGTGCCACCAACCAGGACCAAAGGCCGCCTCTTCCC
>NC_057810.1:7796318-7822243 GCF_018294505.1 Triticum aestivum
CACCAACCGGGACCAAAGGCCTTGCGCTGCCCGCGGCCAAAAGTTTAGTCCCACCTCGCTAGTTGAGAGGGGCACGGAGTGGTTTATAAGCCCCACTGCAGCTACACTCTCGAGCTCCTCTCAAATGCAGGCTTACGGGCCTAATCTCACACTGTGCTTCCTGTGGGCCTATTGGGCCTTTTGCTGGCCTGAATCCTGGCCCAGGTTGGGTTTCTAGCCGTATTCAGGCCGTGGTGGCCCAATAGGTGGCAGTTTTTTTATTTCTTTTCGAGTTTTTTGTTTTGTTTTTTGCATTATTTATTTTATTTTGTTTTTTATTTATTTTTTGATTCTATTTTGCTTTTAGTTTTAGAAAAATTATAAACTTTCTGTTAGTGCCATTAGTTTTCAAATTTGAAAACACTTTATTTGTTTTTTTTGTTTTCTTTGTGGCTTTATTTATTTTATTTTGTTTCTACTGACAACAAAATACTTATTGTTGCTATTTTTATTTTGTTTCCAGTTTTTTTGTTTTGTTTTCTGCATTATTTATTTTCTTTTGTTTTTTGCTTTATTTTTTTAATTCTTTTTGCTTTTAGGTCAGCAAAATTATAAACTTTCTGTTAGTGCCATTAGTTTTAGAAAAATTATAAACTTTCTGCTAGTGCCTAGTTTTCAAATTTGAATAATTAAAATTTGAATTCTTTGAAATTTGTGTGAATCACAAGTTTGTGATTAACTTTACTTCAAAAATGAGCATAGATGCGCTTATAGAGAAAATTCAACCTAAATTCATAATAAAGCATTTCAAATGAACTCTGAAAAGTTGAAAGTTGGCATGGTATCATAATGTCACCCACATAGCATGTGTATGTACAAAACGAACAATGATATCATACTTGTCTATTACAAAGTTGGCATGGTATCATCATAATAGTTGCGGGAGAAAGTTTTCACTTTTTCTTCGCTTGTGTCATTTGCTTATTGCGCCGTAACCATGGATAATCTTCATCGTTTATCAGGATGCTGGGGTCAGCCTTGACTTTTAAGGGAGGAATTTCATGAAACTTTTCATAATCTTCGGACATGTCTGTTCGTTTCCTCCACTCACACGATGTCCCTTTTTCCTGAAAGAACTACGTGGCGCTTTGGCTCATCATATGATGTATTCGCTTCCTTATCTTTTATTTTTCTCGGTCTGGTAGACATGTCCTTCACATAGATAACCTGTGCCACATCATTGTCTAGGACGAACGGTTCGTCAGTGTACCCAAGATTTTTCAGATCCACTGTTGTCATTCCGTACTATGGGTCTATCTGTACCCCGCCTCCCGGCAGATTGACCCAATTGCATTTAAACAAAGGGACCTTAAAATCTACTCCGTAGTCAAGTTCCCATATGTCCACTATGTAACCATAATATGTGTCCTTTCCCCTCTCGGTGGCTGCATCAAAGCGGACACCGCTATTTTGCTTGGTGCTCTTTTGATCTTGGTCGATCGTGTAAAATGTATTCCCATTTATCTTGTATGCTTTCCAAATCATTACAGTCGAAGATGGTCCCCTGGACAACAAGTATAGCTCATCAAAAACAGTCCTGTCACCTCTGAGACGTGTTTCCAACCAACTGCTGAAAGTCCTGATGTGTTCACATGTAAGCCAGTCATCGCACTGCTCCGGGTGTTTGGAGCGCAGACTGTTCTTATGTTCATCTACATACGGGGTCACCAAGGTAGAGTTCTGTAGAACTGTGTAGTGTGCTTGAGACCAAGAATATCTGTCCCAGCATATTATTGAGTCCCTTCCAAGCGTGCCTTTTCCAGTCAGTCTCCCCTCATACCGCGATTTAGGGAGACCTATCTTCTTAAGGCCAAGAATGAAGTCAACACAAAACCCGATGACATCCTCTGTTTGATGGCCCATGGAGATGCTTCCTTCTGGCCTAGCACGGTTACGGACATATTTCTTTAGGACTCCCATGAACCACTCAAAGGGGAACATATTGTGTAGAAATACGGGCTCCAGAATGACAATCTCGTCGACTAGATGAAGTAGGACATGCGAACTGATATTGAAGAAGGATGGTGGGAACACCAACTCGAAACTGACAAGACATTGTGCCACATCACTGCTTAGCGTTGGTACGATTTCTGGATCGATCACCTTATGAGATATTGCATTGAGGAATGCACATAGCTTCACAATGGCTAATCGGACGTTTTTCGGTAGAAGCCCCCTCAATGCAACCGGAAGCAGTTGCGTCATAATCACGTGGCAGTCATGAGAGTTTAGATTCTGGAACTTTTTCTCTGGCATATTTATTATTCCCTTTATATTCGACGAGAATCCAGTCGGGACCTTCATACCGAGCAGGCATTTAAAGAAGATTTCTTTCTCTTCTTTCGTAAGAGCGTAGCTGGCAGGACCTTCATACTGCCTCGGAGGCATGCCGTCTTTTTCGTGCAAGCGTTGCAGGTCCTCCCGTGCCTCAGGTGTATCTTTTGTCTTCCCATACACACCCAAGAAGCCTAGCAGGTTCACGCAAAGGTTCTTCGTCATGTGCATCACGTCGATCGAAGAGCGGACCTCTAGGTCTTGCCAGTAGGGTAGGTCCCAAAATATACATTTCTCCTTCCACATGGGTGCGTGATTCTCAGCGTCATTCGGAACAGCTAGTCTGCCGGGACCCTTTCCAAAGATTACGTGTAAGTCATTGACCATAGCAAGTACGTGATCACCGATACGCATGGCGGGCTTCTTCCGGTGATCTGCCTCGCCTTTGAAATGCTTGCCTTTCTTTCGACATTGATGGTTGGTCGGAAGAAATCGACGATGTCCCGGGTACACATTCTTCCTGCAGCTTCCCAGGTATATACTATCGGTGTCAAGTAAACAGTGCGTGCATGCGTGGTATCCCTTGTTTGTCTATCCTGAAAGGTTACTAAGAGCGGGCCAATCGTTGATGGTCACGAACAGCAACACCTTTAGGTCAAATTCCTCCTATTTGTGCTCATCCCACGTACGTACACCGTTTCCATTCCACAGCTGTAAAATTTCTTCAACTAATGGCCTTTAGGTACACGTCAATGTCATTGCCGTGTTGCTTAGGGCCTTGGATGAGAACTGGCATCATAATGAACTTCCGCTTCATGCACATCCAAGGAGGAAGGTTATACATACATAGAGTCACGGGCCAGGTGCTGTGATTGCTGGTATGCTCCCCGAAAGGATTAATGCCATCCGCGCTTAAAGCAAACCATACATTCCTTGGGCCACTTGCAAAATCATCCCAGTACTTTCTCTTGATTTTTCTCCACTGCGACCCGTCGGCGGGTGCTCTCAACTTCCCGTCTTTCTTACGGTCCTCACTGTGCCATCGCATCAACTTGGCATGCTCTCCGTTTCTGAACAGATATTTCAACCGTGGTACTATAGGAGCATACCACATCACCTTCGGAGGAACCGTCTTCCTGGGGGGCTCGCTGTCAACATCACCAGGGTCATCTCATCTGATCTTATACTGTAATGCACCGCATACTGGGCATGCGCTCAGATCCTTGTACGCACCGCGGTAGAGGATGCAGTCATTAGGGCATGCATGTATCTTTTGCACCTCCAATCCTAGAGGGCATACGACCTTCTTTGCTGCGTATGTACTGTCGGGAAATTCGTTATCCTTTGGAAACTTCTTCTTCAATATTTTCAGTAGCTTCTCAAATCCTTTGTCAGGCACAGCATTTTCTGCCTTCCACTGCAGCAATTCCAGTACGGTACCAAGCTTTGTGTTGCCATCTTCGCAATTGGGGTACAACCCTTTTTTTGATCCTCTAACATGCGATCGAACTTCAGCTTCTCCTTTTGACTTTCGCATTGCGTCCTTGCATCGACAATGACCCGGCGGAAATCATCATCATCGGGCACATCGTCTCGTTCCTCTTGATCTTCAGCAGCTTCGCTCGTTGCAGCATCATCGTGCACATCGTTTGGTTCCTCTTGATGTTCAGTAGCATCACCGTATTCAGGGGGCACATAGTTGTCATCGTACTCTTCTTCTTCGCCATCTTCCATCATAACCCCTATTTCTCCATGCCTCGTCCAAACATTATAGTGTGGCATGAAACCGTTGTAAAGCAGGTGGGTGTGAAGGATTTTCCGGTCAGAGTAAGACTTCGTATTCCCACATATAGGGCATGGACAACACATAAAACCATTCTGCTTGTTTGCCTCAGCCACTTCGAGAAAATCATGCACGCCCTTAATGTACTCGGAGGTGTGTCTTTCACCGTACATCCATAGATAATTAAGTGTGTCAAAAATCATTACAGAACATCATGAATAGATAATTAAGTGACCAAATTAATAGTAGTTCATCATCACATTAAAACCAAAGTACATACATAGTTCCCATCTAACAACATAAAGCTCTACAGAGTATCTAAATTAATTAAACCATACATTGAAACTATGTAAAACATTTCAATGCGAAAACAAATGTGATCATAATCGCAACCAAGGTAACAACTGATTCAACGGCATAATGATACCAAGCCTCGGTATGAATGGCATATTTTCTAATCTTTCTAATCTTCAAGCGCACTGCATCCATCTTGATCTTGTGATCATCGACGACATCCGCAACATGCAACTCCAATATCATCTTCTCCTCCTCAATTTTTATTATTTTTTCCTTCAAGAAATTGTTTTCTTATCCAACTAAATTTAACCTCTAGACAATAGGGTCGGTTGGAATTTCTGGTTCAACAACCTCCTAGATAAATAAAATCTATGTCAAGTTGGTCAGCATAATTTTCATAAACAATAAATGAACCAATAGTTATGAAAAGATAATATATACCACATCGGAATCATAGACAGGACGAGGGCCGACGGGGGTGGATACCAAAACCATCGCACTATATAAGATGCAATAATAAAAGTAAGAAAATAATACAAGTATCTATCTAAACATACAAGTAATAATATTTTTCCTTTCAGAAAGAAGATAAGAACAAGAGGCTCACCACGGTGGTGCCGGCGATGAGATCGGCGCGGGCGATCGACGACGGTGAAGACGGAGACGGGACATGATAGACCGCTAAACCTAGACAAATATTGAGGAAAATGGAGTTTGGAGGTCGAGCTTGGAGAGGAGAAAGTTAAGTTGTGTGGCTCGGGCATTCCATCGAACACGTCGTGTGCATAGGAGGTGAGCTAGAGCACCACAAAACTCTCCAACGGCCGGGCAGAAAAACAGAGCAGTGAAGTGCTCTGCCCGCGGGCGAGGGGTATATATAGGCACCTTATTGGTCCCGGTTGGTGGCATGAACCGGGACTAAAGGGCAGCCTTTGGTCCTGGTTCAAGCCACCAACCGGGACCAATGGTGGTGGGCCAGGAGCGAGGCCCATTGGTCCCGGTTCGTCCCACCAACCGGGACCAAAAGGTCTAGACGAACCGGGACAAATGGCCCACGTGGCCCGGCCGGCCCCCGGGGCTCACGAACCGGGTCCAATGCCCCCATGGGTCCCGGTTCTGGATTGAACCGGGACTAATGGGCTGACCCAGCCTGGACCATTGCCCCCTTTTCTACTAGTGTTCATAGATTAGTAGTAGTATGTAAATTAATAAACTAGTTGAACTAGTTTAGTTTTAGTTGAACTAGTTTAGTAAGTAAATTAATAAACTAGTTGAACTAGTTGAATTAATAGAACTAATGTATTTTTAGTAAGAAAATTAATATAACTAGTTGAACTACTTTATTTTTAGAAAGAACTAGCTATTTATAGTAAGTTTATATTTAGTAAGAACTAGTTGAATTAATAGAACTAGTTGAACATGTCATATTTGTTGTTATTTTTTTAGTTTAAGGAAATATTCGGGATGTATTAGTGATAACTTATAGGGTTTTTGGTTTTGCAGAAATCAAGGAGCCCCTCCATCATCCCCGCTGTCGCCCCCATCACCGACCTCCTCCGACCTCGAGGTGAGACCAGCCAAATCTCCATGTCAATATGAGTCCTATAAGATATATATGATGTAGATAAAAACATGTATATCTTGTGTTGCTCAAATAGTATATGTGGTTGCCCAAGTGGTCGGTCATGTTCAGGTTACACCTGCGAGTGGCCTATGTTTCTCGGAGTGTTGATTAATTTCCGTTCCGGCAAATTTCAGGTGCTCGATATTTCCTTTTTTAGCAAATGTCATGCCGGATTTTTCCGTGAATTCTGGCATGACTTGTGCTAGAATATGTAGCAAATATCGAGTGGCCTGGATTTTCTCGAAAAATAATGATCTAATTTAGGATTTTTAGTACATATATTTAATTGTACAAGTTTAATCTTTGAATTATGAACATAGGAAATGTCGTACTCGGACGACGAAAGTCTCCCGGGGGAGTGCAGCTGGTGCCTGAAATTAAAGAATAGTGTAAACACAGAGCGCTCGCTCCGCACCGTGTCCGGCTGTTACCTCGAAGGATATAATCCTGAAATTAAAAGGGAGTCCTGGATTAGGGGGTATCCGGACAGCCGGACTATATCCTTCGGCAGGACTGTTGGACTATGAAGATACAAGATTGAAGACTTCGCCTCGTGTCCGGATGGGACTCTACTTGGCGTGGAAGGCAAGCTTGGCAATACGGATATGTAGATCTCCTCCCTTGTAACCGACTCTGTGTAACCCTAGCCCCCTCCGGTGTCTATATAAACCGGAGGGTTTAGTCCGCAGGACAAGGATAATCATACCATAGGCTAGCTTCTAGGGTTTAGCCTCTATGATCTCGTGGTAGATCAACTCTTGTAATACTCATATCATCAAGATCAATCAAGCAGGAAGTAGGGTATTACCTCCATCAAGAGGGACCGAACCTGGGTAAACATCGTGTCCCCTGCCTCCTGTTACCATCCGTCTTAGACGCACAGCTCTGGACCCCCTACCTGAGATCCGCCGGTTTTGACACCGACATTAGTGCTTTCATTGAGAGTTCCACCGTGCTGTCATTGTAAGGAAGGATGCCTCGTCTCGTTGTCAAGGACAACGTCACCTCTGGGGGAGCCCAGGTTGTCGGCCAAACTCTCCGGCTAGACGGCTTCATCATGACCGCCCGTTCGGCTGCTGCACGGATGATGACTTCTCAGGTCAACGAAAACAGTCTCCACGTCGGCTCGGAACTTGCCGAGCAGATGAATCCAATGGAGCTCTCTTTGCTAAACGAGCTCTTGGATCGCATCGCCGCTTTGGGAGTCGCTACGGACTATGACCGGATTGGGCTTAAACCCGACCAAAGGGAGATTAACTCTCCGCTGGTTACCCATCAGATAGCGGTGGTGGAGGAACAATGTGGCGATTCTTCCTCTATCTGGAGGACAAACTATGTCCGGATTCCCGAGCTCTCTGAGCCGGATACCCGTTTACGGAAGGACATTGCCCAAGCCCTGAACCTAGAATCAGGCAGCGGGCCAGACTTATTGGGCAACATCCCGGAGCCCGAACTTCCAAGATCGGAAACTCCTCTGCCCCTGGGTCTCAAATCGGGTCAGGGTTCGGACTCAAATCCACCCACTCACCCAGATATAAATGATCTTTCCCACATTAGGCAAGAGCCCCAGGAAACAATACATCATTATTGGGCCAGATTCCTCCTTGTAATGTACAAGGTCCAGGACTGTCGCGAGGAAGACGCAATCTCATTTTTCTACAATAACTGCACGGACAAGGGAATCCTTAATGCCATAAGTCGCCATGACATAGCACGCTTCGCTGACTTGGCGGCCATAGTACGGAAGTACTGTGCGATGGAAAGCGCCTGGAAAACCAAAACAAAATTCTGGGATAATCCGGCTCTGACTAAACACCCAGTCCGAATTAAAAGGGTGCACTCTCATAAGACGCCCGACTCAATTACAAAGAAGCAAAAGCCCACTACAGGGCGTGGAACCGTATTGGAGGGATGGCTTAACGGGCCCTGCAAAATTCATAGTACAGTGGATACCATACCAACACACAACCTTAGAGCATGTTGGGTACTCCGGCAGGTGGCCAAAAGCGGTGAGGATCTCCTCATTCCAAACACCGCAGAGCACCATCCCGTGGATAACAATACAATATTGACAGTCTTTGAGACATCCGCCTCAAATAATAGGCGCAAGCGAGCACTTCGTAGCCTTGTCGAAGTCTGCCACATGACAGCAATAAATCCATAGAGCGATACGGCTATCACTTTCAATGCCACTGACGAACCTAAATTCCGAACAGCCC
Source organism: Triticum aestivum (assembly GCF_018294505.1). Lineage (NCBI taxonomy): Eukaryota > Viridiplantae > Streptophyta > Magnoliopsida > Poales > Poaceae > Triticum > Triticum aestivum. Next base: position 7,804,555 of record NC_057810.1, read on the forward strand.
GAGCACCAGCCGCATTGGTCCTTAGCCCAATTGTGGACGGCTTTCGGCTCACTAAAGTGCTCATGGACGGCGGCAGCGGATTAAACCTCATTTATGAGGAAACTCTTCAAAAAAAGGAAATAGACAGAAACCGCATTGAGCAAAGCAGCATGACCTTCAGAGGAATCATCCCTATTCGGGAGGCACGCTGCGCTGGGAAAATCACACTAGATGTGGTATTTGGCACTCCGGAGAATTATAGGTCCGAAGAAATTACATTCCAAGTGGCCCCGTTCAGTAGCGGATACCACACCCTTTTAGGACGGGAGGCATTCACGATCTTCCAAGCCATACCCCATTACGGGTACATGAAGCTCAAAATGCCCGGGCCGAATGGAATCATCACTCTAGCTAGTGATCCGGACATAGCGCTCCATGACGAAAACAAAACAGCCGCACTGGCCCTCGAGGCATTATCCGAAGCCCTCGCGGTGGAGGAATTAACTATGCTACGCTCCATAGTGGACAGGGATGACATGATACTCGACAAAAGACCCAAATCCACTTCTTTTAAACCAGCGGATGAAATAGTCAAATTCCAAGTCCACCCAACGGACCCTACAAAAACAGCCTCCATCGGGGCACAGTTAAACCCCGCTGTAGACGCTGCACTATGGGAGTTCCTGCGCGAGAGTTGGGACATATTTGCCTGGCATCCCTCAGATATGCCAGGAATCCCACGCAGGCTGGCCGAGCATAGCCTTAACATTCTAATGGGATTCAAGCCCGTCAAGCATACTCTTCGGTGTTTCTCTGAACCTAAGAGACAAGCCATGGGAGAGGAACTAGCCAAGCTATTGGAGGCCCGATGCATTAGATAAATAACCTGGTGATGGTACCAAAGAAGGACAAATCCTGGCGCCTATGTGTCGATTTCAAGGATCTCAACAAGGCTTGCCCAAAGGATGCCTTCCCCCTCCCTCGCGTCGATCAAATTATCGACGCTACCGCAGGACACGACTCATTGTGCTTCCTCGACGCATACTCCGGCTACCACCAAATTAACATGGCGGAGTCCAACCAAGCCGCAACGGCATTTATCACGCCATACGGCCCCTTCTGTTTCAACACAATGCCCTTCGGGCTCAAAAACGCCGGCGCAACGTATCAACGCATGATTCGGACATATCTGGAAAAGCGGATCGGAAAAACAGTGGAGGCATACGTAGATGATGTGGTCGTTAAAACCAGACACATCGACTCTTTAATAGACGACTTGAGGCTCACGTTCGGCAATCTCCGAACATACGACATCAAGCTCAATCCGAAAAAATGCGTTTTCGGCGTACCCGCGGGAAAGCTCCAGGGCTTCATCGTCCCTAGTAGAGGAATTGAAGCAAATCCGGCTAAAATCCGAGCCCTGTCACAGTTGGCTATCGCAACTGACCTCAAGCAAATCCAGAAATTAACTGGATGCATGGCGGCCTTAAGCTGCTTTATCTCCCGATTAGGAGAAAAGGCATTACCCCTTTATCGCCTTCTTCGGCGAACCGAACACTTCGAGTGGACGGACGCGGCCACGGCCGGACTCGAAGACATAAAGGCCATCCTGGCCACCAACCCAATCTTGGCCGCGCCAAACATCGGCGAACCAATGCTGCTATATATAGAGGCAACTCATCAAGTTGTAAGCGCAGTGCTTGTCGTCGAACGAGAAATGGACGGACATAAATTCCCACTTCAAAAGCCGGTGTATTATGTATCCACTGTCGTCACTCCATGCAAATCACGGTACCCGCATTATCAAAAGATAGCATATGCGGTATTCATGGCATCCCGGAAACTACGACACTACTTTCAAGAGTGTTCAATCATAGTGGCCTCGGAAGTACCACTCAGCGACATAATAAACAACCGCGACGCCACGAGCCGGATTGCCAAATGGGCCACTGAGCTCCTCTCGTTCGACATAACATATAAACCTCGGCGAGCCATTAAATCGCAAGTATTGGCCGATTTTGTCGCCGAATGGACAGAAGCCGACCTCCCTAAAGAGTATGGCGCGTACTCCAATTGGATCATGCACTTCGACGGCTTTAAAATGCTGGCTGGTCTAGGGGCTGGCGTCGTCCTGACGTACCCCACCAGAGATACAGTCCAATACGTACTCCAAATACTGTACATAGACTCCAACAACGCAGCCGAATACGAGGCCCTGTTAGATGGTCTTCGGATGGCAGTTTCCATGGGCATTCAACGCCTGGAGGTGCGTTGGGACTCGAACCTCGCAATATCCCAAACAAATGGAGACTTCGATGCCAAGGATCCGAAAATGGCGGCTTATCGCAACGCCGTCCTCAAGATGTCAGCTCGGTTCGAGGGGCTCGAATTCCACCATGTGGCTCGGGAAAACAATCAGGCGGCGGATATCCTCGCCCGTATCGGCGCTAAGCGCGATGCTATCCCACCTAACATCTTCTTGGAAAGGATGTTTAAGCCATCTGTGGTATGGGAAGGGGACACCTGTAACAATAGTCCGGACCCGGCCACAATGCTAGATACCGAACACTCTGACATAATCAGAGGCTCTGCCACCGAAATAACACCTTCAGCCCACATAATAATGGCCGTCATCGCCCCGTGGACAGAACCATTCCTGGCCTACCTAACCAGGCAGGAACTTCCCGAGGACCAAAATGAGGCACGCTGTATAGTGCGGCGATCTAAAGCCTACAAGGTGCACGAGGGAGAGCTTTATAAGAAAAGCACTACCGGAGTCCTTCAAAGGTGCATCTCCGAAGAGGAAGGGCGGAAGCTTTTGGCAGAAATCCATGCTGGACTCGGCGGCCACCACGCCGCAGCCCGGGCCCTTGTAAGCAAGGCCTTCCGTACAGGTTTCTATTGGCCGACGGCCCGGGCAGATGCACATGACTTGGTCCAACGCTGCGTCGGTTGCCAGCTTTTTGCAAACCAAAGCCATATGCCGCCTACCGCTCTCCAAACAATCCCCATTACCTGTCCCTTTGCGGTCTGGGGGCTTGATACGGTCGAACCCCTTAAAGGGGGAACCATAAGAAAAAAATACTTACTGGTCATGATGGATAAATTCACCAAATGGATAGAAGCCAAACCCGTTAAAATGGCCGAATCCGGACCGGTGATAGACTTCATATCTGGGGTTATACACCGTTATGGCGTCCTCCACAGCATCATTACCGACAACGGCATGAACTTTACAGCCGACGAGGTAAAACTTTGGTGCAGCAACATGTGCATCAAGCTCGATTATGCTTCTGTCTATCACCCGCAAACTAACAGTCAAGTCGAGCGAGCAAATGGTCTTATCATGAGCGGCATTAAACCCAAATTAGTGCGGTCCTTAAAGGAGTCTAACACGCACTGGGTAGAGGAGCTCGACTCCGTCTTATGGGGGCTGCGGACCACGCCAAATCTTACTACCGGATACACACCGTTCTTTATGTTGTACGGCGCAGAGGCGGTTCTGCCCTGTGACATAATTCATGACTCACCTCGAGTGCGCATGTATGAAGAAAAAGAGGCCGAGCTTGATCGGCAGGACAGTTTGGATGCCCAGGAGGAGGAGCGCGATGTGGCAAAAGCCCGTTCCGCATTCTATCAGCAACAGACTCGAAGATACCAAAGCAGAGAAGTACGAGCCAAAACTTATAACATTGGCGAACTAGTTCTACGCATGCAGGAGAAGAAAAAGAACAAGCTTCAACCCAAATGGGAAGGTCCCTTCATTATTGACCAAGTTCTGACCGGCGGAGCATACCGTCTGCGGGATGCATCGGACAATCGACTTGAGCCAAACCCATGGAACGCAGCCAGACTCCGAAGATTCTACTCCTAGTGTCGGACTCTATGTTCGTCTCCTTACCCTTGTCCATTTTTCGCATATACATTATCTGTCTTTTCACTCTTTTTTTCTTCTTTTTCCTTCTCCTCAAGGCCTTAAAAGGCCAACTTGTATTTTGACTACACAATATTAATGCGCTAGCCTGGGGGCTTCTTATACAGAAGCTTAATATAACTATTTTCCAGGCTTCATGCCCCGCATATGTGTTATTCTTCTGCATTTACCTTTTTCGCCATTATATGCATCGATATGACTTAAGTTTTGGCCAAGCTGTGTTGCTTGGCTCTTGTATTTATGCCCTACATTCCATTAATTCGGCTAGGGCATAAGGGGAGCACCTCTGCAATTGTTACTGCTGGGTCAGCCGGATGTGTACCTCAGACTGGGCGAAGCCGAAAGCTAGCGTTCTTATGGGAATATTCGGTCGGTGAACAAAAGATGACTTTTATTTATTTTTGGTACATGCCCAGATGTTTTTTGCCTGCGTCTCTTCTCGCAGTCCGGACATGCACATTACGGCATGCGTGCCCAGGGAAAGGAACCCTTAACGGAAGTATTCTCCCTGGAAGATGTTTCTTACTATCCATGTAATATAACATAGCTAGTTGGGTACTTGTCTGTTCAAGCACTTATGACCCCTACGCCTGGTTTCCACGCATACCCCGGTTTTTACATAACTGAGCGGGTATTCGGATACACTCCGGACTATTGGGTCCCGAGGTCAAAGCGAAAAGGTCCACCATGACAAATGATTTACAATCCGGCTAGAGACATTATACATGTCATTTCAATTACACAGTCACTTTGACTGACTACATTCTTCTTCTATCCCATCCAACAGGCTGTGTAGCCTACAATACTGTTGGGAATACTTTGCGGCTAATTCTACTTGGTCATACACCAAAAAGCGGTAGGCGTAAGCGAGGCGGTTGGCCTTCGCCTAGTGCCTAGGCGGTGCTTAAGCGCCCTAGGCGCAACCTAGGCGATTATGTAATTTTAACTATCGGGGTGTATATGTGGTTATTATATGTGTATTTTATTAACTTAGGGCTTCTAAGTATGTTCACTACCAGCACTATGATTGGAATATGGCCCATTTGGTATATCAGTGCAATATGGCATGATTTCTCGCTTGGTTAGAGAATTTCTTACTTCTTCTGCCTAGACTGCTGCTTATGCCATAGGCGAGGCATTTAGCCATGGCCCAGCGCCTAGGCGTGCCTAAGCGCCTCCTAGGCACTGCCTTTTCCAATAGAGCACCAAACTGACGGGGATCTCTTTCCCATCGGGCCCCACAGGTCCGACCTCGGCCATGTGGTTTGTGTCAGCCTTGGTATACCGCGTCTTCACCATGGCCCAGGCTTCCCTGGCACCTTGACGGCAGGCCGATATTCCATAATCGGAAGCACCGCCGCGCTCCCTTGAGCTTCTCTGCAAGCTCTCCAATGCCTCCTGGCAGGGAGACGGATGGCCACAAGGCCTGGGCAATACCGTGCATCACCTGCCGAACTTGTTCATGTCAGTTGTGAGAGCTCTAGTAGAAGATCACCCGCAGACCAGGGCATCTCCTCCGTGGGACGACCCATCAGCATACCTGCAGACATAACTCTGTTAGCCAGCTTCTTCGCCAAACTCTTTCAAAAGTTCGTTCAAGCACTTACTGAAAATGGCGCGTCGAAGCCGCTTATTCTCCTTCACGGAGTCCGCAAGCTGGGCTCGAACATCCTTCAGTTCCACGCTCAGCTGGGTATTGGCATCTTGGAGATCGTTTTTCTCCCGCCTAACTTTCGTAAGCACGCGCTCGCCAGCCTTTAGCTGCCGTATGACATGTTGCTCATCCGGATTCACTCCAGAGTCATCTGCAATATCTATTGGTAGATTTGCATGCATGCCGCATACTATATGGTACCTATCATTATTTGAAACAAGTGTTACCAGAGGGGGCCTTCTCGGACTCCTTCAATGCGGCAACTGCGGCCCGTAGCTGGGCCTTGCACTCTTCCAGCTCTTGAGACAATTGGGATTTTTCTCTATAAGAACCTGCACAAATAATGATCCTTAAATCAGTTGTGCCAACTGTTTCAAGTCTCAGGGGCTACTGATATATATAATCATCAAATTTTCTTACCCGTATATCCTTTACATACTGGTCCATGGCTCTGGCAAGACCATTTTGAGCAGCAGGATGTACGCGTCTCCCGAGTTGAAGGCATCAAACGCCTCTTGGGAGAAACAAGCGTCACGGAGTACGGCCCGGTGACGCCTGTGATTCATGGCGCTCTCCACTTCGGAATTTGTTGCGGATATTTTATCCGCATCCTCTGTAGGAGGAGCATCCAGCGCGTGCCCCGTGTTAGCTTCCGCCTTTGTGTCCGGCCCTGGGGCCCGACTGGTGGAGGCATGATCGACAACCTCTCCGGATAAAGTCCGGTGAACGTTTTTCCTTCTAGGAATCATGGGTGTTATTATATTTTTAAAGACGACGACCACAGAGCGAGGTTTTGTGTCATACCTCTACACCGATGTCTCAGTCCGGATCGCCTTCCTTTTCAGCCGGCCCGGCTTCGGCGCCCCTTGTTAGCGAGTCACCGCGGGTTTGGCATGGCGTCCCGAGGGCCTTCCCTGTAAAACACCATACATGTACGATGGGTGAAGTGCATAAAAGGGGATCCTTCTTGGAAAACGGGACTCTGGTTTTACTTACATGCGAGGCGGGGAGTAGCCCAGGATAGTCAGCTATAACGGCCACCATGGCATCATCACAGCTTAATTGATATATCCTGTCGATCAGCTCCACAAATATGTTCGGAGCCTCTTCGAGGCCAGGGTCAAGGGCCCGACCAGGATCCTCCGGTTGTGGAGGTGGGCTGTTGACCTCCCTTACAGCTTTTCGCTGTTCCTGCCATGAAACGGCAAGGTAAAAACGTATGACGATGAATTCGGGAAGGATGGGAGTAAAAAGTGGTAGCTCACCCAGCTTGGAGGATTGTACATGGAGAATCCATCCCGTGGCTTGATGCAGAGTAACTCCCCCCCCCTTACACAAATCGGACAAATTTTTTGCTAGAGCAACAACTGAGTCCGGTCCCTTACGCCCATATTTCGGCTCCGCCCACTTGATATATTGACCCCCTCTGTGTACGGGGCACAAGGCAGAATAGCTTCTTCCACAGCGCGAAAAGAGCTTCGCTACATAGAAACAGCTCACAAAAGGGCTACATAACCAGCGATGTGTAATATGGAAGCAGGGGTGAAGTTATGCAACTGGAGGCCGTAAAACTCCAGGAGCCCTCGGAGGAACGGATGGATTGGAAATCCGAGTCCCCTTAATAAATAAGGGACGAGGCATACCCGCTCCCCCTTGGAGGGGTTGGGAAAGCTCTCCGCTTGCTCCCCGCCATTGTAGGTGGCGAGCCCGGCTCGAACGGGGACCATATACACTGGAGGGAGAAATCCCTGGGTCTGTAACTCCACTAATTGACTGTGCGGGACGGAACACTTCTTCCAATCTCCGGGCTTAGGGCTACGGGAGCAAGAGGAAGAGCTGCGGAGGCCGGCCACGTTGGGATGGATTTTTTTTGGGCACGCTCTGATGAATGCTCGCCGTGGAAGGATGGTGTGATTTGGATCTAAGAATCCCCGTCTCTTTAATAGAAAGTTTACTCACATAGCTAGGGTGGCAAATGTAAAAATGCCCCGTCTTCTCGCATTCGCTCGACACGTGGAAGATAGCCATTATTGGACGTGGAAGCCAAGAAGCGCAACATTGCTGGGAAGCCGGACACTATTCAACAGGTATTCAGGATTTGGAGAAGAACCCGCCTTGCAATGCCGAAAACAATCTGCGCGCCGGACTCATCGTCACTGAAGCCTGGTTTGGGGGCTACTGAGGGAGTCCTAGATTAGGGGGTATCCGGACAGCCGGAATATATCCTTCGGCCGGACTGTTGGACTATGAAGATACAAGATTGAAGACTTAGCCCCGTGTCCGGATGGGACTCTCTTTGGCGTGGAAGGATACTTGGCAATACAGATATGTAGATCTCCTCCCTTGTAACCGAATCTGTGTAACCCTAGCCCCCTCCGGTGTCTATATAAACCAGAGGGTTTAGTCCGTAGGACAAGAACAATCATACCATAGGCTAGCTTCTAGGGTTTAGCCTCTACGATCTCGTGGTAGATCAACTCTTGTAATACTCATATCATTAAGATCAATCAAGCAGGAAGTAGGGTATTACCTCCATCGAGAGGGCCCGAACCTGGGTAAACATCGTGTCCCCTGCCTCCTGTTACCATCCGACTTAGACGCACAGTTCGGGACCCCCTACCCGAGATCCGCCGGTTTTGACACCGACAACGACGATCGAGGTCTGTGCAACAGGTGCCCTCACCTGGATGAAGATCGACGCTTCAACATTAAGCTCGAGGAGAACTTCGACGTTGAAACGGTACGCAACGACGACAAGTGTTTTTTCGTAATTAAGCACGACTTCAACTATTTTAACATCTAATTTTCATATTTTACAATTCGAATAGCTTATCCCATGCCATGCAAGACGCTATGTCTTGGAGAGGATGTGTTTTGAAGACCATGATAATTTTGAAACAAAGAAAATACACCTAAGGCTAGCCATAGTAGGGGTAACATAACCGGTAACATGCACTTGGGACTAGCAAGCATGCTTATGTGGCACACAATTAAATAAGAGAGAGAGGGTTATAGTAACATAGGTAGATACCGTATCATGTTAAATGTTATGCTACTTTGTGTCATGCATGGCAATAAATATGGTAATCTATGATATTACTTTATGATACTATGCACTATGAAGGTAGTATCATATACTAGTATCATATGCATGATACTAGTATATGTTACTCCCCACTATGAGTAGCCTAAGGACCCATCAAGATATGGATTTTTAAGTAAATCTGTACAATTCTCAGAGCGTAACCCATTTTGGTTGCCAAAATTGGGAAGCACTTTGCAAAATATATGGTTTTTATGAGGATATGATTGTCACCATGGATCTTGGTGATCCTGACATCGAGCAAAACAATATGGACATTTGGGTCCTTGTTGATACGCTTCCGATTCTACCGCTATGTGGGTTTCTCAAACATAGTTATTAACTAATTTATATTGTTTATTTCAAAATAGTTGACAACTTATTTCCATTCTTCAAAGAACGTGCGGAAGATGGTAGACAAAACCCACTATACCGATGTTCCGAATTAACTTATAAGGAGAAAATCATCTGATCGCATTTTATACTTACATTGAGAATTACAATACCTATTATCGAACTCCTCCAAATTATGGTGAATATGTGCCACTAGTGCACGTGTTGAACCACGATAACTTCTATGGAGATACCCTGGTAAGATTTTTTACTATTACGACATTCGTGCATCTTTTGCATACTTCTAAAACTAGTACATCATTGCAAACTACGAAGTTATTACTATGTTTTTCAACAGAAAATTCAGATGGATTGTGTGCCTCATCTGATGTATCAGAATGGTCGCCTTGAAGTTCTGAACATACAGCCAGGTCATCCTACGGATCTCACCTGTGCATATCGGATTTCTAAAACCGGTGAACACATGCTAATCAAAGAATGGAAAAAATGTTTGGACATTCGTAGGGAGGTTCTTGGAAGAAACATTAAGCGAAAGGCATGAATTGGAGACAGGATAATCTCCATTCTCCATAATGGAGAGTCAGGGGCTATCTTGTTTTTTGCTATTTTACCTTAGAGAATATAGTAGGTCCTAAGAGAATGTAGTAGGTCCTATGAGGTACAATATGTTTATTATGTGGTACAATGTGTTAGAGTTGATGATGAGGAGTAGTTGTGATTATATGACTGGTGACCAATTTGCTATGTGATGTCTCATTGATGAAAATGATGATCATGAGGAGGTGTTATATTACAATGATGTATTATGATGATAAGTTGTTCATGATATGATGATGATGATATTTATTATATTATTGGGTGAAAGAACCGCGGATTAGTTTCAAGTGGATGTCCATCCACTTGAAACTAGTCCACGGTTCTTTCACCCCGTGATGTAATAACTCATTATGATGTAAAAACATTCTCTAAATTCTTGTAGTATGAAAACTTGTATAAAGGTGTATGAATACAACATGAAATAAAAAAGAAATAAAATACGAAATAATAGTAGTAGCGCGGGCAGGGAGAAGCGCTATTAGTAATTACCAGTAGCGCTCTTCTGAGGAAGCGCTACTACCAGGTCGATATAGCAGTAGCGTGGGTTAACGCTCGCTACTGCTAACCTTTAGCTGTAGCGCCGTACCAGTAGCGCTCCTGTCCGCGCTACTGATAGGCTTAAAACCCGCGCTGCTGCTAGGCTTTCTCTAGTAGTGTATGAGTATGGAACCGAGGCGATGAGTAGCGGGCATTTTAAAATATAATGTCGGTGTCTAAATTCAAAAAAATTCAAAAATTCATATTTTTTTCTGCAACTACTTTTACTGTGGGGTGGCAATTGAATTTGTCGCCGGCTAACCAAACCCTGGTTGATATATATACTACTCCAAGTGAATATATACATGGAATCAAGTAGCAAGTTGGTTCTGAATTGCACGCGTCCAGAGGTCCGATCTGATCTGGTGGCGGGCAGGGAAGCTAGATACATGGATCTGATTCATATGGGTAAGATGTACGTAGTATGGGTAAGCTGTAGTATCACGCAGAGCCACTTGAGCATTTTCTATTTGTTATGTGGGGGAAGCCACACTCCATGGAATAGTGTTCTATAAGTAGTGCCAAACCGGACGGTGTTGATAACTTGTTTGTAGAGACAGGCAGCACTACTCAGCTAGCAATGATGTTTGTGGGTATGGGTTCTGGACAGCGTAGCGTTGGGTGGCGCGTAGGCCTGCTCGTCGCCGGGCATCTCCTTGCAGCGGCGGAATCGACCACACAAGCAGAAAAACATGGAGAAAGCAGAGGGGCAGCTGATGTGCTGACTGAGCCAGCTCCGATGACGTGTGAATGGTTCTGCCGTAACCTGGTGGGGCGGGAGTACGATCGGTCCATCAATCTGTGCTGGTCACCGTATGTCCGGCGAGCGCTTCGGCATCTCAAGCTCGCCGGTAGGGAAGCAACGGCACAAGAAGAAGGAGAAGCAAGAAGAGGAGGAGGAGGAGCAGTTGACGTGGGCAAGTCGCCGCCAAGATGCAGGTCCAGGTGCCGTGACGTGGTGGAGGGCTACGATTTCTGCATCGAGAGCTGCGAGATGACAGAATGAGGCTGTTGCAGGAGCACGGCCGATGTATATCAGCCCGTGCAGGCTCAACTGCCTAGATAAAGATTTTGACTATCCATGGCAAATGGCAGAATGCTTTCGCCAGTGTGGATCTGGTCGGCTCGTCGGCGACGGCGGGAATGGGATGCTCCCCCGCGTCAAGCAAACTCCGGCGGCGGCGGTGCAGGTGCAGGTGCAGCATGAGGCTGTTGCAGGAGCACAGCTGATGGACATCCACTCGTGCATTGTCTGCTGCTTTGGACAGCTTCACTGCATTCCACACAAGGTTATAGTCATTCACTCAAAATTCCCCAACGAAGAAAAGGGATTCATTGAGGCAATTATTGGCTTGAGTTCGTTGAACCAGCTTAGCTGCACGTTTAGAGAATTGTTCAGAAGCTTGAATGGAACCAATTTGGTATACTCGTAGAAGTCGACTTCTATCGCCGTCGCCCCGCCGGCAGCAAAGTTTACGCCTTTAGAGACGTAAGTTATGCGACAGTGAGGCTCGTAAAAGAGGAAGATCAAACCACTCCGCTGCAAAACCGAACATGTATAGAAACTCCAAAATATTATTCATACTCAAATATACAAATTCAACAAAATGAAATATTGAACAAATTATTGTCCTGATGCAATGGTTGAGATGGTTCGACTTACCAATGAAATCAGTGATGATTCTTCCATCACTGAGGCGGCCAGTTGGGTGGTGAAAGTAGGTCATGCCGTAAGGAGGCTTGTCACTCCACACAGGCATCAACGGAGAAGCCATGATCAGGAAATTGCCGGTGTTAATGTAGGCACCTCCGAAGGTGAATAACGAGGTGATGGGTTGCGAATGGGAGCTGACACCATGGACACAGAAGAGGAGGGAGGAGAGCACAAGCGTGAGACCCATGGCTGCTAAAACTTAGAATGCTTAAGAAAAATTGAAGGCACATGAGAGCTATTTATAGTGAGCGAAGCACTGACAGCTGCTATTCTGTAAATCGGAAACAATCTACCACTACCATCTGCTTGCATGCCTCCATCAAGTACACTCTAGCTAGTAGTTAGACTTAAGAATTACACTCCTTCATCGCTTTCATGCAAGCATAAATTAATGGTTGTGTCAACTAGCTGAATAGGCAGTTGCTCTTTTAAATTAGGAAGGCAATGCCCTTGCTCATTCCTCGAAATAAGAAGCTCACTTTGTATGGATATATTGTTATTTTTTTATAAATTTAGGCAAAATGAAATTTTTTAACCTTTTCTTTCAAAAAGAAGGAACGGTGGGAGTATTTGTTACACTTTTGTATCAAAATGAGAAAAATAAGCTGTTCCCTCTTTCAGGGAAGGAAGGAGTATCTAGCTAGTTGACTGAAGCATTAAGCACACTGAATCATCAAGGGCATGCAAGCGGATGAAAAGGTAACTTTGGAAAAACCTAATACTCCTTCAAGAGGGATTTTAAGCAACTGGATACACACCTATTATTAGAAGCAAGTGGGTGTAGAAATACTATATAATCTAGTGGCAAGTATGCATGATCCACTAGGATGGAGCCAATATGCATGTAATCGTGGAGCATCGATCGCGCAGGTAGTTAATGGAGCAGTAGACTAGCTTGTTCTAATCTAATGAATCGAGGAGTGTCTAGTTGATTTTTACGCAAGTGGGTGGATACATGTATGATACAACTAGGGACACACATGCATGTGCCGCAGTGTGTCCCCAATAAAAGGGACACACGCTGCTGAGTTATCTTAATCAAATGTAGTGAGGAGTACCTAGTAGTGGTTTGTGTAGCAAGTGATAAAATAAAATGAAGTCGATTCTAAATTGCACGCGCGCAGAGGTCCGCTCTGATCTGATCGGATCGATACCTCTCGCGTGGCTGATGTAGGGTGGCCGGCAGGAACACTGATCGATATGTCTTTATACGTGCTTATTGATGAATGGGTGCTAGCTCCACTGTTAGAGCTCACAGGGCCCTCACCGAACTGAACAAGCACCACCATGATATGGGACTGTTGGTTACGAATGCATGGCCAAGAAATGGCTACACAATGACGGGGAACATCCAACCAAACCCCCAAATTTGCACACATCAATGATAAGAGGACAATATGGTGGACCAGAGCCTCCTCGAGTACAGCAAGCATACTCAATTTCAGTAACTGTGCGGATGGTGAGGCCTAAAATGCTTGGTGTGATGTTGGAAAATTCTTCATTGATTGATTTATTTATTTTTACATTTGGATGACAAAATCCTCAAGGAAATATGCTCGAAGAAGGATTGGGAATCCCTGGGAACCTGGGTCGCACGAGGGATAGATAGGAAATGCCTCCCTGCAAATATGCACATGACCAGACTATGGACTATAGGGTCCAACACCAAGATAGCCTTGAAAGAGCTTGAGTAGGAAAATAAGCATTGGACTCCTTAAACCGAGATCATGAAAGAGCAAACAAAATAGTCACGGTTCGATCAGCGCCCCTTCTCATGGCCCTCATAGCGATGCCACCAATCAGTCCTATGAAATGGATGCAAAGATCACATATCTTTACAATGCTTCACAAAGATAATCTTTAGTACATCAGCGCGTGTCTCGCTGTCAAAGTCGGATACTTCATCGAGAACAGCATATTCCCTCCGATTCGGAATATAAGGAGGATTATTATTTTCTAAAGACAAAATCTTCTTCGTTTTACTAAATTTTATAAATAACTATCAATACACATGATACCAAAATAGCATCATTATACCCATATCATGAAATATATTTGATACTGCAGATGTTGATATTTTCTTCCATAACTTGATAAAGCATATTAATGTTTCAATTTTTGCAAAAATACATCTTATATTTTGGAACATACATTATAGTTTTTTTGTACAGACTCAAAAAATAACAAGATTAGTTAGCCTTATCATTTTGAAATGACTAATAAAAAATGGGGTTGTCCAAAAAAAAGTGGAATATCTAGCAAGCTTATAAGAAATCTCATGTGTCAATCTATCTATATATAGTTGTTATCCACTAATCCTATCTAGTGAACATGCAGCCTCGCCTCAGTAAATATGCCACCTTAGTAATTATTTTCAATATTCAATGAATTTATTGCGAGCTTCTAGTCAGTGTGGGACAGGTACATGTAGCCCAGGTTTCCAATTGTGAAGTCTGTATTATAAAATGCATTTTTACCTTGCAATTTTCCAGACCAGGAGTATAGTTCTCTATGATCTTACCAGGCTCACATTAATTAGTGGCTTCATAGGTACCTACATTCAGAAAAAACTACAGGACAATCATTTTTTATTCCATTGCATACTCCCACAGTTTTTTTTGCAGAAAAAAAATACTCATGACATAACCAAATTATGGACACATTATATGTTCTCTTTACCATGATGTTATATTATTGCACATTCTTTTTTGTATTATTGTGCCTGCAATAACACGTGAGGAGTCATCTAGTACCATGAAACAAATCTGCTATATTTGCAACCTAAGCACTGAGTTAATGTGTGGGGCTGTGATTTCCTTATGGGGGGTGGTGGCTCAACTCTGTTCACCTCTAAGATTAACATTTGTGTGCCATATTTAGATGCACGTGCAGAATCAGAATCAGAATCAGAATCATATTTATAACGGATGGTGAGGGGGAAAAACTTGAGAGTTTGTGATTAGCCCGCGATCCTTTTTTTCTCGGCTTAGCAGGTACAACTAGCTGGCCGTTCTTAGGACGATCGGACCAAGTTACGTACATGGACAAAATAAATCCAAAACTTTCTGAGAATAAATGACGGGCACATACGTGCATGTATCAGCATATTTAGATCATATTATAAACTAAACAGCTATAATGTCCACATACGAGAACAAGTTGAACGTCGACAAACTGTGATCGAAGAAAATAATAATTTTGCAACACCAACTAAGTGGCTAAGTAATCATAATAATCTTCAAATAAATCTAATCTATCAACACCTGCTATCTGTACCTAAGTAATCAGAAGGACCTTGAAAGAAATCGATCGATCTATGAATCAATGAATCTATCTAGTTAAGGGGGCGGCGAAGGGATTATCAGCGGCCGGTGGTGGCGAGGTCCTGATCATGCCGGTCCACCACCTCCACGTCCACCGGCGATCCTGCTGTTCCCAAAACAACAAGTATCTGCTGCTGCTCCCGTGGTGCTGCTCGTCCTCGTCAAGCCCTTTGTTCATGACCTTGATGTAGTTGCTGAAGTGGCACTTGTTGCCCTCCATGCACTCCTGCAGTGCGACCGTCGACTTGATGCACCTGTTAGAGTTTGAGTAGTTTACTTCATGTAATCTCAACCTATCTCTATCTCTCTCTCCCGTATCCTTCTCTATCTCTTATACCGAACCAGATTGGAGTTCTCTCTGGTCTCTCTTGTACGCCACGGCAAGGCATTGTTTGCCCCATATAAATATACACGACGCGGCTCCCTCGAGGAGTAGGAACGCTTATACCAAATCTTACATGGTATACAGAGCTAGCCTCTTCCCTATCATCTAGAAACACAAAAAAACCAGAACCTCAGCGCCCTTCCATCACCATCATCATGAGCTCCAGCGCCGTCGGCCTCAACCTCGGCGCTCCACCAACAAAGAAGCTCGCGAGGGGGAATTACCTCCTATGGAAGGCGCAAGTTCTGCCGGCCCTGCGAGGCGCGCAGGTGACCGGCCTCACGAGTAAGGAACATTCATTATGCACTCACGAGTATGATCATATCATCACATAAAATAATGAATACTTTGTGTTAAGGTGGTGTTGTAATCGTATCAAACAACACACAACAATATTATGACAGGGTTCAGAATGCTTGCCTTCAAGAGTATGCAAGTGGGGTGCATTTTTGAAAGTTGCCTCTTTCTTCAAAAATCCTATTTTGAGAAAAATTGAATTAACACATAGTTTCAAAACAGTACAAAAAAGTTGTTTGGAAAATTTTCAAATAAATATGAAAATAAGCTAGACAAAATTTGAGAAACAACAGAAAAAGAATCAAATCATTTGGACTTATATTTAAAAAGTTATAGCCAGTCGAAATTTAGTCAAAATTCTGTTTTTAATAAATAAATAAAAGAAACAGAAAAAGAAAAACGGTTCGGGGAGAAAGCATACTCTGGGCTTTACGCTTTCACTTATGCCAGCGTGGACCGGCTCGTGGGTCACTGACAGTGGGTCCCTTGGGCCCACTGGTCAGGTTTGATCAGTCGCCGCGCCTGCTTTCGCCTCTGTCCGAGCGGAGGCGGGGCTCAGGCGATCGTCGTCGACGAACGGCGGCTCCCCGCGGGGTTCTGAGGGTGGGGATGGATCCGCTGGTCCAGGGCGGTCCTCCTGGTGGTCGAAAGGCTGGTGGGGACGACGGGAGTCACCGGCCGCGAGCTCCGCGGTGGAGGTGGCTTCTGGAGGATTTGGTGTCTCGAGCTACGGTGGCTCCCGATCAAGTTTGAGAGGTGGGGTGGCTCCGCAAGGTCTAGGAGAGTCGAATGGCGGCACTGGATGGACCGGGGAGGCTCTGCTTGCGATGAATGGGACCAGAGGGTGGCGGCGGCCGAACTGACCAGAGATGGGGAAGACGGCCTCTCCCCATCGATTGCCGACTATGGGACCATCAGAGGGATGGCCTGAGGTTGCCTGGGGGTTTGGAGAAGCTCGGGGGTCCCTATTTATAGCGGTCGAGGTCGGTTCCGCGACGGCCGGGGATAAGATCGTCGGCGAACCGCCGTTCTGTAGCCAGGGGGCGCGTGGCGATGGCTGGCGGGGTTTGGCAGGGCGAATGGATGAGCTTGAGCTGTTCCAGGGGCAGCTGGCGCACTGGAGTGGCTCGGGCGGCGCCGTCCATGGCAGAGGCCGGCGGGGCGGTAGTGGCGGCTTGCGGTGGTGGTGCTGTAGGGCGCCAGGAGGGGCGAGGGCGGCTCTGTGACGAGGGAGGGGTCAGGCACGTTGGCGGCGAATGGCTAAGGATCAGAACGGGCACGGGGGAGGGCAGCAGCGAGACGCGGCGGCTCGATGCGCGCGCGTGCAAAACATGCGCTCTGGGCGCGCCCAGGGCACGCACGTGGGGTGCTCGGCAAAATGCCAATTCTTGCCAGGGGGCTCTAATCCACATGAGGTGTAGCAGGGTGGGGCTATAGACTAAGGTAGAGTCATGAGACATGTTGGTTAGGCAAAGCAAGCAGGTTAAAAATGCAAACTAGGGTTCATGCCAATTCTGTTCATGCACTCACACTAGTGCAGAACCGGGCAATAGCACCGGTTCGTAAGGCCCTTTAGTGCCGGTTCCATAACCGGCACTAAAGTGTGGGCACTAAAGGCCCCCCCCCTTTAGTACCGGTTCAGCACGAACCGGTGCTAAAGGGAAACCACGTGGCACGAGCCAGCTCCAGGGGCCTGGATCCCTTTAGTACCGGTTGGTAAGACCAACCGGTACTATAAGGTTTGGTTTTTTTTAGTTTTATGATTTCTTTTTCATTTAATTTTGTGTTTCCATTTTAATTCTTTTTCGTTTGCTGGTATTTTACGATACTACA
>NC_057810.1:7822833-7828276 GCF_018294505.1 Triticum aestivum
TATATATATAGAATTTCTAGTAGAACCAATCATGCATATATATATATCATCAATGTCTCAAAACCAT
Organism: Triticum aestivum; assembly: GCF_018294505.1. Classification (NCBI taxonomy): domain Eukaryota; kingdom Viridiplantae; phylum Streptophyta; class Magnoliopsida; order Poales; family Poaceae; genus Triticum; species Triticum aestivum. The sequence continues at coordinate 7,822,901 of NC_057810.1, forward strand.
CATATTAATTAATTCACACATACACACATGTATAACTATATACAATTTCTCCTAATATGCATGTTGCCTTCGGAGCCAGTGGCATTAGCCTATATTGGTGCCTTCGGAGCACGATGACAATTGGAAGTGGTTTTCATGGGGGCGGTAGCGGGTAATAGTATTCTCCTTTCGGATTTATGACCTGGTCGAGCAAAAATCCCGCTATTTTCTCTTGAAGTGCTTCTACGCGCTCCGTTTCTAGGAGCTTCTCCCGCACCTCTCTGAACTGTTAAGAAGGAGATCAATATGCATGTGTATTAGTTGTGTGACTAGATATCGATAATGGTGTAAAAATTGTGAATAGTGTTTTGACAAGCGTACCCATTCCTGTCTTTGAGATCTGCTCCTTTCGGACGCCATCATGCGAATGTTCTCGCAAACGCAGAATGCACACAGATCAGTCCCCTGCGCCTGCTTTAGGGCCTTTACGAGAATGGAATTTGATCAGATAATAATTAATCAAGCATGATAATTAAAGAGATGGCAGTTAGCTAGCTAGCTAGTACTACTTAATTACTTACCTTGGGTCTTCCCCATTTAAGCTTTTCTTTCCATTCGCCTTCCGTGACGCTGATGAATCTTGCCCAAGCCCTTCCCGCCGACAAAGAAAATGAATAAAGGGATTATTAAATAGTTCATATCATGAAATGATGAACTAAATAGGCCGAGATATATAGTTAATAATGATTGAAATTACCTGTTGGCTATCCCAAACAAGATGTTATAGTCAGTTTTTTCTTTGAGTAGTGAGTCCAGTATTTCAACTGTTCCGGCGTCAACTTTAATGATACACAAGACCCAGTGAAATCTGCATACACACACGTTTGCATGTCTTAATTAAGCGGGCATATGTAAGCAAAAACATGTAGCTAGCTAGTAGGCAAAAACAGAGAATTTGTAGTACAAGACAGTGTGACTCACTGGAAGTTGTAAGGAAGTAGTATATCTTCATTGTATTTGAGGCGCTTCAAGAACTCTAGCATGCTGTCCTCTACGGCCTTTTGATGACGTGGATCTATTTTCCATGTGTATTCATTAACGGTGTTTGGGTCAATGAACCCAATGCCAAAGCGTCCACCTTTTCTCATTTCATACATCTTCATCCTGCATATAATACCACAGAAAAGAATATAGTGAGGATAATTACAGGTAATGATTGATCAAAAGGATCACTACAGCTAGCTTGAGACTTAAATTACAGAAAGAAATCACTTACAGACAATAGCAACTGACGATAGATTTGTCGAGTGCGTCTTGATTGTATAACTGAAGCAGTTCAGAATACTCAACGGACACAGCTTTCTCATGGTAGTAATGCTCCTCCTTGACATTTACCATGAGGGACACTCGATCGGAAATCTTGGTAATGTTCATGTACCATTGATGCAATTCATACATTCTCGTTGGGAGGTTCTTGACCTTGTCTGGCTCGACCAAAGGTTGGCCCCGGACATATTTCCGTTTTATTTCATCCTCTCTAAGCACAGGCATGGGCTCGATCTCGAGGAGTTGTCCAACAGTGATTTTGAGAACTTCAGCCTGCATTATATGCTCCTCCGTTATTACCACATTGCTCACCTCAGGAACGTAAACTGTTTGCCCACAATAATATTGGGCGCGCGTACTGTCACGTGTTGTTGGCACAACAAGCGAGGGGATCGATTGCGCCGCCTGTTCTCCCAGCTGGGGAATGGTTTTCCCGCATTTTTTGACAACTTCTTCTTGTTTGCTCGATCCCGAGCTCGCCTCCTTACGTAGACGTGCTCGATTTAACTTCCTGATGTGGCGCTCATAGTCTGTGTCAACAGGCTGGGGAGCTGGTGGTTGAGCCATACGAATGAAGTGGTCAATCGTTTCCTCAGGCACTTTCTCCCTTGGCGGCGGTGGCGGTTTCGGTGCAAAATGGGCTTCCACCTCGGACTTCGATATGGCTGCGATTTCCTCCTCGGACCTGTCATAAGACCTCTGCGGAAGAGGCGTGAGGCTTGGACCATATTTATATTGCTTGCCTCCGCCTGTACTTCCTGTACTACCTCGACTCGTACCGCTACGCACCATAGCTGCGGGGTGTCTCTTCTGCGATTGCTGAGGCGGCGGAGACGGCTGACGGGGCTGAGTTGGACGAGGAGGAGTGGCCGTCTGAAGCTGTGCCGGACTTGGAGGAGGAGTGGCCTGAGGTTGTGCCGGACTTGGAGGAGGAGTGGACGTCTGACGCTGTGGCGGACTTGGAGGAGGAGGAGTGGCCTGACACTTTGCCGGACTTGGAGGAGGAGTGGCCTGACACTTTGCCGGACTTGGTGGACTTGCAGGAGCGGGAGACTGCTGACTCGGTGGCAGAATTCGACGAGGAGTCGGCTAACGCGGTGTCGGTGGCCTTCTAAAGATGATGCAATCCTTTTTCCATAGGATGATACGATGTTTGGCCTCTCCGAGAAAGTGCTCGTCGTCACCTCCAGGATAGTCAAGCTGTAGCTCCGAATATGGGTCCACCACCTCATCAACCAAGACACGAGCATAGCCCGCTGGAATCGGGTTGCAATGGAAGGTTGCCTCGGGGGGATTTGTAAAAACAACGGCGTCCGCCACCTTCATGGATATGTTCTTCATTTTGACGTGTAGCTCGCAGCTAGTGTTCTCCGTGATGTCATCCACGGGGTATCTATCCAGCATTGCGTCGTCCGGGGCGGAACCCACGCTGCTTCTCGGCATGGATGGGGCGGTGCTATCCAATGCTGGATCATTCGCTAGCTGCTGCAGCTGCTGAGACCCCCTTTGCTGGGTAAGTGAGTCGATCTGCTCCTGCTGCCGCTGGAATTTGATTGCCAATTCCGCTTGACTTGCTTCTAGGCCTTGAAGGCGTTCATAGTCCTGCTTCCTCTGCTCCTCCTCCATCTTCCTCTTCTTCTCCTCCGCAATCTTCTTTATTGCACGGGTTCTGTAGTCGGTGTTCCAGTCTGAAAACCCCTCATACCACGGAATAGCGCCCTTGCCTCGTGTTCTTCCCGGGTGTTCAGGATTTCCCAGGGCACACATAAGCTTCTCGTTCTCTCTGTTGGGCTAGAACACCCCCGATCGTGCCTCTTCTATTGCAACAAGTATCGCATCGTCGGCTCCCTTTAGACTTGCCCTCGTCGAAACATTGCCTGTCTTCGGGTCCAACTCCCCCCCATGCGCATAGAACCAAGTCCTGACCCTGGGGGGCCAGCACTTAGTAACCGGAGTGGCACCTGCATCCTCCGTCTCTTTCTCAGACTTATCCCACTTAGGCATTGCCACCGCATAGCCACCTGGCCCTAGCTTATGGAACTTATCCTTTTTTTCGGCATTCTTCTTGTTTATTCTCGACCGTTCCTTAGCTAATTCCGAATCCTTGAATTTCACGAAATTGTCCCAATGAGCACGTTGGTTCTCTAGTGTTCCCTCGAATACTGGAGTCTTCCTTCCTCCCTTGACGTACTTGTCCCATTCACGATTCTTGTGGTTCTTGAATGCAGCCGCCATCTTCCTAAGAGCAGCGTCCTTGACTTTCTGCACATCTGCTTCTGTGAAATGATCTGGTAGGGTGAAATGTTCCATGAGAGTATCCCAAAGCAGATTTTTTGATTCTTGTCGACAAAAGTAACATCTGGACGTGGAGCAGCGTCCTCTTTGCCTTTTTGTCTTTTGTCTTTTGCTGGCTCTCTCCATTCTTGAAGGGAGATCGGGAGTTGGTCCTTCACAAGAACTCCGCACTGACGAACGAACTTGTCCGCAATCTTCTTAGGCGCTAATGGTTCGCCATTAGGTCTGACTGCCTTGATATTGTACTTTACGCCCTCCTTCAACTTTTTGTTCGGGCCTCGTTTCATCCTTTTGCCTGAAGATTTGCTCGATCCGGATGGCTGAAAGAACAAAGATCGATTCGTTAATATATCTTCAAGTCATTTAAAACATGTGATGATCACCAGATACCTGCTTATATAAATATATATACCTCGCTGGTCTTTGTTGTTTCAGGATCAACATGTTCTTCGTCATCGTCATAATCGTAGTTCATGACTTCATCAATTCGGTCGTCACGATCGAATATCATATCACCCTCTCCGGTGTTGTTTAGAAATTCGGAGCCGTCCTAATCTTCTTCATTCTGATCATCATCTGGCCCGCGTATCATATCGAACATGGTCTCTTCTCCCTCTCTGTCGGTATTGTCTGCCATAGCTTTTATTTAACTAATTCAAAACAAATATAAAACAATTTAGTATTGAAATTAGATCGTCTCGAATAATAGATATAATCTCGAATACTTCGTCTAGAATAATAGATATAATCGAATAATATATAATATTGAATACTACATCACTGGCTAGCTAATTAAAGATCGAATACTACAGAAGAATCTAGGACACTCGCGGTTCCTGCAGCGCGGGCGGTGGACACCCAAAGAGAAGGAACCCTCACAGGATCATAGCTGAAGTGAGATCCCCGAAGATACTGCCAGGTATTGGAGAACCTGCCGCCCTCTAACGCAACCATGTAGCGATGGACGTGCTCGTCCTCCTCCCTGACACGGCGACGTACCACCTTCGGCGGGGCCGGGTCCCTCCGCACCGAAGCTGGCCCACGCGAACGCCTCCAAACGAGATCAGGGTCGACGACGGAACCCGGGGCCGGGTTCCTCATCAAGCGGCGCGCCCCTCTAGGCAGCACCTCCCAGTGCCAGCCCGGCGGAGCCCAGTCCCGGACATGGGTCGGCTGGACGTCGTCGCGGACGGGTAGACGGCGAGGATGCGGGCCGGGCATCGTTGAGAACAAATACTAGCTATATGCCCGCAAAAAGTAATATTTTTTTTAATGATTGGATTTTGATAACTAAAATTTCTAACATTTCTACTATTTCAAAAATCTATATACTATTTCATACTAATTAAGCATCTAACACTAAAAACAGAAAACACAACTTCTATACATCCATTAAAAAACTGAAAAACAACATTATATAAAAAATTTCCATACTAATTAAACACTAATTATATACTAATAATAATAATCTAAATTATATACTAATTAAACATAAAAAAATTCCATACTAATTAAACACTAATTTCCATATAAAAAATTTTGATAACTAAAACAATAATAATCTAAATAATCTAAATTATATACTAATTCATGCTTGTGTGTGTGTGTGTGTGTGTGTGTTTTGATAACTAAAACAATAATAATCTAAATAATCTAAATTATATACTAATTCATGCTTGTGTGTGTATGTGCTCGGGGCCGGGAGGGGCGGCGCCCATGGTGGCCGCCGGGGGCGAGGGAGAGAGGTTAGAGGGGGAGAGCTCACAGCGGGGCGAC
>NC_057810.1:7828797-7844359 GCF_018294505.1 Triticum aestivum
GGCCCGGGGCGGCGACGGAGACGATGGGGACGGGGGCGGCGACGGAGACGAGGGCGGCGATGGGGACGGGGGCGGCGACGGCGACGGAGACGACAAAAACAGAGGAAGAATGAAAATTTCGTAAGTCGAGTATATATAGAGGGCACCTTTAGTACCGGTTGGAGCCACCAACCGGTACTAAAGTCCTGTTTTGGCCAGGCCAAGCGGCGGGAAGCGACCCCCTTTAGTACCGGGTGGTGGCACAAACCGGTACTAAAAGACCCCCCCCCCCTTTAGTACTGGTTTGTGCCATGACCCGGTACTAAAGGGGTCGCGCTGCCACCCCAAAGTTTAGTCCCACCTCGCCGGGCGAAGGGCAGCCGCACTGGTTTATAAACCCAGCCACGGCTACCACTTCGAACTCCTCTATATAGCTAGCAGGCTTGTGGGCCTAAACTCTACGCGCTGCCCTGTGAGTGTGCTGGGCCTTTAAGGCCTGTAATTACACAGCTGTGGCCTATCAGGCCCACAGGGCAGCGCCCCAATTTTTTTTATAGTTTTTTTTCTTTTCTGCTTTATTTTCTTCTATTTATTTTTGCGTAGTTTTTTGTATAGTTTTTTCTTTTCTGTTATATTTATTTTCTTCTATTTATTTGTGAGTAGTTTTTCATCTAGTTTGCCAAAATTCAACATTTTCAGAGTTCATTTTGTAGTGATTTTGAATTTCACGGTCATTTTGTAAACGACTGAAAAATAGCAAATATAATTTTTTTTCTTTTCTGCTTTATTTTTTATTCTATTTATTTCTGAGTAGTTTTTTCTTTTCTGCTATATTTATTTTCTTCTATTTATTTTTGAGTAGTTTTTTATATAGTTTTTTCTTTTCAGCTATAGTTTTTCTTTCTTTTTTGCTATTTTTTCTGTTAGTGCCCGTAGTTTTCAAATTCTAATAGTTTAAATTTTGAATTATTTGAAATTAATGTGAATTTGTTTGCACATAAAATTTCTTCGCGTTTCAAATGCCAAAACACATAACTACCCTAACTATTACAGAGATTCCCCTCTCGGTGCGAAACACAGAAGAAAGTGATGATAGCTAGTGAAGCCGATCACATCCCAGATCTTTGGGTGTGAAACTTTTTCTTCGCGTGTGTACCATTGCGCTGTAACCATGGAAAATCTTCATCATTTAACGGGATTCTCGGGTCAATATTCACTATGAATGGAGCAATTTCATCAAACTTTTCATAATCTGCTGACTTGTCTGTCTTGTCATCCACTCCCACGATGTTTCTCTTCCCAGAAAGAACTATGTGCCGCTTTGGCTCATCGTAGGATGCATTCACTTCCTTATCTTTTCTTTTTCTTGACTTGGTAGACATGTCCTTCACATAGAAAACCTGTGCCACATCATTGGCTAGGACGAATGGTTCGTCTGCATACGCAAGATTGTTGAGATCCACTGTTGTCATTCCGTACTGCGGGTCTTCCGTTACCCCGCCTCGTGTCATATTGACCCATTTGCACCGAAACAAAGGGACCTTTAAACCACGTCGATAGTCAAGTTCCCATATGTCCTGTATATAACCATAATATGTTTCCTTTCCCGTCCTGGTTTCTGCATCAAAGCTGACACCACTGTTTTGGTTGGTGCTCTTCTTATCTTGGGCGATCGTGTAAAATGTATTACCATTTATCTCGTACCCTTTGAAAGTCATTATATTCGAAGATGGTAACTGGGACAGCAAGTACAGGTCATCTTCAATAGAGGTGTCATGCATGGTACGTGTCTGCAACCAGCTGGCGAAACTCCTGATTTGTTCACGTGTAATCCAGTCATCAGACCGCTCCGGGTGTTTGGAGCGTAGCAAATTCTTGTGTTCATCCATATACGGAGCCACCAAGGCGGAATTCTGTAGAACTGTGTAGTGTGCTTCAGTGAGAGAATGTCCATCCATACATATTATTTGTTTCCCTCCTAGCGTGCCTTTTCCATCCAGTCTGCCCTTATGCCGCGATTTAGGAACACCAATCGGCTAAAGGTCAGGAATAAAGTCAATACAAAACTCATAGACCTCCTCATTTTGATGGCCCTTGGAGATGCTTCCTTCTGGCCTAGCACGGTTATGAACATATTTCTTTAAGACTCCCATGAACCTCTCAAAGGGGAACATATTGTGTAGAAATACAGGACCCAAAACGTTAATCTCTTCGCATAGGTGAACTAGGACGTGCGTCATGATGTTGAAGAAGGATGGTGGGAACACCAACTCGAAAATGACAAGACATTGCACCAAATCATTCTGTAACCTTGGTATGATTTCTGGATCGATTACCTTCTGAGAGATTGCATTGAGAAATGCACATAGCTTCACAATGGCTAATCGAACATTTTCCGGTAGAAGCCCCCTCAATGCAACCGGAAGCAGTTGCGTCATAATCACGTGGCAGTCATGAGACTTTAGGTTCTGGAACTTTTTCTCTGCCATGTTTATTATTCCCTTTATATTCGATGAGAAGCCAGACAGTACCTTAATACTGAGCAGGCATTCAAAGAAGATTTCCTTCTCTTCTTTGGTAAGAGCATAGCTTGCATGACCCTGATGTATGCCATCTTCTCCGTGCATACGTTGCTAGTCCTCCCATGCCTCAGGTGTATCTTTTGTCTTCCCATACACGCCCAAGAAGCCAAGCAGGGTCACGCAAAGATTCTTCGTCACGTGCATCACGTCGATTGCGGAGCGGACCTCTAGGTCTTTCCAATATGGCAGGTCCCAAAATATAGATTTCTTCTTCCACATGGGTGCGCGTCCGTCAGCGTCCTTTGGAACAGGTTGTCCGCCAGGACCCTTTCCAAATATCACCTTCAAATCCTTGACCATATCATGTACATCAGCACCAGTACGGTGGCGAGGCTTCATCCGGTGATCCGCCTCACCTTTGAAATGCTTGCCTTTCTTTCTTACGGGATGCCTGCTCGGAAAAAATCGACGATGTCCCAGGTACACATTCTTCTTACAACTATTTAAATATATACAGTCGGTATTATCCAAACAGTGCGTGCATCCGCGGTATCCCTTGTTTGTCTGTCCTGAAAGGTTACTGAGAGCAGGCCAATCATTGATGGTCACGAACAGCAATGCCTTTAGGTCAAATTCTTCCCCCATGTGCTCATCTCATGCACGTACACCTGTTCCATTGCATAGTTGTAAGAGTTCTTCAACTAATGGCCTTAGATACACATCAATGTCGTTGCCGGGTAGCTTAGGGCCTTGGATGAGCACTGGCATCATAATGAACTTCCGCTTCACGCACAACCAAGGAGGAAGGTTATACAAACATAGAGTCACAGGCCAGGTGCTATGGTTGCTGCTCTGCTCCCCAAAAGGATTAATGCCATCTGCGCTTAGACCAAACCATATGCTCCTTGCGTCATCTGCAAACTCCTTCCCGTACTTTCTTTCAATTTTTCTCCATTGCGACCCGTCAGCTGGTACTCTCAACTTTCCGTCTTTCTTACGGTCTTCTCTGTGCCATCGCATCGCCTTGGCATGCGCTTTGTTTTGGAACAAACGTTTCAACCATGGTATTATAGGAGAATACCACATCACCTTGGCAGGAATCTTCTTCCTGGGGCGCTCGCCCTCGACATCACCATGCTCATCGCGGCTGATCTTATAGCGCAATGCACCACATACCGGGCAAGCGTTCAAATCCTCGTACTCACCGCGGTAGAGGATGCAATCATTAGGGCATGCATGTATCTTCTGCACCTCTAACCCTAGAGGGCAGACAACCTTCTTTGCTTCGTACATACTCTCGGGCAATTCGTTGTCCTTTGGAAGCATATCCTTTATCATTACCAGCAACTTTCCAAATCCCTTGTCAGATACACCATTCTCTGCCTTCCATTGCAGCAATTCTAGTGTGGTGCCCAGCTTTTTCTTGTCACCTACGCAATTCGGGTACAACAATTTTTTGTGATCCTCTAACATGCGCTGCAACTTCTTCTTCTCCAAAGCACTTGCGCAGTTTCTCTTTGCATCGGCAATGGCCCGACCTAGATCATCAACGGGCTCATCTGATGCCTCTTCTTCAGCTTCTTCCCGCATTGCCGGCTCAGCTTCTTCCCGCATTACTGGCTCAGCTTCTTCCCCCATTGTTGTATCATCGTATTCAGGGAACCCATGGTCAGGATAGCTGTCGTCGTCCTCTTCTTGTTCATTGTCTTCCATCATAACCCCTCTTTCTCCGTGCTTGGTCCAAACATTATAGTGGGGCATGAAACCGGACTCAAACAGGTGGACGTGAATGGTTCTTGACGTAGAGTAATTGCGACCATTCTTACAGCCAGCACATGGACAAGGCATAAAACCATCCGCCCGCTTGTTTGCCTCAGCTGCAAGAAGAAAAGTATGCACGCCCTCAACGAACTGGGGAGAGCATCGGTCATCGTACATCCATTGCCGGCTCATCTTCATTACACAACACCGAATAGACCAAATTAATACAAGTTCATACATAAAGTTCATACAACACTTAAATGCAACAAACAAATAACTCTCTAGCTAAAGAATTTAAATGCAACAACAAATGCGATCAAGATCGCAACTAAGGTAACAATTGATCCAACAGCATAATGATACCATCTTGATCAATATCACTATCGATGGCATATTTTCTAATCTTTCTAATCTTCAAGCGCATTTTCTCCATCTTGATCTTGTGATCATCGACGACATCGGCAACATGCAACTCCAATTCCATCTTCTCCCCCTCAATTATTTTCAATTTTTCTTTCAAGTACTCGTTTTCTCTTTCAACTAAGTTTAACCTCTCGACAATAGGGTCGGTTGGAATTTCCGGTTCACATACCTCCTAGATAAAAATATCTATGTCAACTTGATGGGCATAATTTCTCATAAATACGAAATGCAACAAATAGTTTTAAAAGAGAATATACCACATCCGAATCATAACAAGGACGAGGGCCGACGGGGAAGGATATCAAAACCATGGCACTATGTATAACAAACGACGCACGGGTAAGATAATTATTATACGAGTAAATATATATCCAAATCACACAAACATCAATTTTTTATATAAAATTTCATGAACAAGAGGATCACCACAAGGTGGTGCCGGCGACGGGACGGTGTGGGCGATCGACGGTGGTTACGACGGAGATTTAGAAGGCACTAAGTAAACCACACCTACATATGCAAACTAAGTGTTATTTTCACCTCAAATTGCATATAAATCAAATACTAGCACATATATATATTTCCTCCCAAATTACTAAACTCACAAATTAATAACTATATAAAGCATTGCAAGAGCTAATCTAGCAATGAGAGATGAAAGGACAAAGTTGCTAACCTTTGTGATCATTTGAATGGATGGGGGCCTTCAAATCTTGACAAATTTTGGGCAAAATGTGTGATGAGCTCGAGAGGAAGAGGGGAAGAACAGAGAGGAGAGGGGAATGGGGAAGAACAGAGCGAGCTCGGGTGGACGAAGGGTTTATGTAGGACGACCTTTAGTACGGTTCGTGCCAAGAACCAGTACTAACGGTGCTGGAGGGGGCCCAGACTGACAACATCCTGCCACCACTCTCATTAGTACCGGTTCGTGGCACGAACCGGTGCTAAAGGTTAGCCACGAACCGGTACTAACGAGAGCAGCCCGGCTAGCCATTGGAACCGGCACTAATGTATACATTTGTGCCGGCTCAAATACAAACCGGCACTAATGTGCTTCACGTTTGACCCTTTTTCTACTAGTGTCAAGGTGTTCGACAGAATGCTATGGTCATCTAGGCATCTCTTGGGGTGGCCAGAAACTCCAGATCAGAGTCTCTTTAGATGATAGAGAGGGTGGCAAGGTTAGTTGGGCAAAACCAGAAACTAGTTAGTGCAAGTTTTTGAGAAAACCAAATCTGGGCAGAAACTAAAGGTTAGTATTGTATGTGTCAAAAATGCACCAATGGGTCCAATGTCCTGGAATTAAGGGTTTGGTAGAGTGGTCTATAAGTAGGAGAAAGAATCATGGGTAAAAGGGCAAGTTAGAATATGGTTGCACTAGAAAATACTACACTGGACCAGAATGAAGATGAGGGTGTTTTGCTCAAATTTTCCAAAGAACCTCAAAGGGTTTTTGCATAAAAATGAATTATATGCATCTACTGACATCCCCAAATTTTGGTGGAATTTTTAAAGAAGTATTTAAAAGGGTTGTATTGCAAAAGAGGCTCTAAGGCTTATGAGAAACCATTTTAAAAGAATTAATGTCCAGGAAAAATAATTGTAGAAATAATTCCACTGATAAACAGAAATGGTCTTGGGAAGATATACAAGTCCAACAACATTTTTGAAAAGTTTTCCACCTAGAAGGAAAAACTCAGAAATACAGAGGGACAGAGTGATCTGAAGATAAAAGATAAAACCAGAAAATAAAATTTAATTTCCTGGGAAAATTTTAATTAATAAATCATGGTTAAATTTTTGGGGTGTTACAAACCCCTTGCCGTGTTATTGCCCCTACCGGCTCAGCACTAATACAAAGCTCCCAGGTCGCCTAACCATCGCAGAGCGTGCTCAATATGCACCTACTTTTTCAAAGATAAGGGCCTTAATAGCCAATGGCTTAACTGGAGTCGACTTGACCCGTTGTTGGGTATCCCGGAGGATCTTGGCGGCTTAATGTGTGAGTACACTGGTGATGCGAAGGACCCGCAACATTACAACTAGAAACCTCTGACTGACAAGGAGGTTAAAGAAACGGTCAAGTCTTTGCTTGGAGAGTCTCAAGAGAACTTCAATAAGGCAGGGCTGAAGCCCTTCTGCACTCTTAACCCGGCCCCTCCTGTAAGTATTTTTAGTAAATCTTCTTCTCTTTCATTTATCCTTTATACATTACCCCCTTCAAACCACTGCTAACATTTATATATATGCAAGCTAGTCACGCCTTCTAGAAGAGGAAAATAATAACCGCTCCACCACCTAAGAAGACTAAGGCAATGAAGACTCGAGCTCCGGGTTGTAGAAGAGTCAGAGGTAGAACTTTACTCCCTTTGTCTTCTTTTCCTGCAACTTATTGATGCTGATTCCTCTCAGGACGACTCGGAGACAAGCCAGGACAACGCAAAAGAGATAATTCTTGTCTCCTCCGACTCAGAACCCTTGCCAAGAAAGAAAAACCCAGCGGGTCATCTGGAAGGTAATATTTTCTCATCCTCTCGCTTATCTGGACCCCAACTTTCTTTTGAAGAAATATAAGCATGAGTCCAAGCGTCAGACCCAGAGTGGCAGTGCAGAAGAACTAGTGGTCGGCTTATCTAACACGCCGGCTCCTCGGAAGCATCACAATGAGGTGCCTCATAGCCCAACTTTGTCTCTTCCAAAGGCCGGTCTCATGTGTCAACCTCTTAATCCTTCCGAATCAAACGATCTAGGAACGCCTCCATCATCTGACGACTCAACTGGAACGCAACTTCCTATCTTTGTTGTTGCTCATGGGTAAGTGTCTTCATTTGTTGTTAAAAAACTTGTTATCATATACTCATTAACCTTTGTATTATTGTCACAGGGGCAAAGAAAAGACAGGTAAAAAACAAAAGGTGGGCGGTTCTTCCAAGGCTCCCAATGCTTCTGAGCCGGAGAAGCAAGTGCTGGAGATCCGTGAGATTCCAATGAAGGATTCTGAAGATCCTATGAACCCGCAAAATGACCCGCCTTCACAGACTAATGCTGCATCCTTTGAGCCCATGAACACTGACGTTAACCCGGTGGCAAGCCATGACCTGCCAAGTCCAAAGCCAGCCTCTCCTGCCAAGTGAACTGACAAAAGCCCTGCTGTTGCTGATGTTGATGATGTTACTGTTACCGGGTTAGCCTTTAAGGTGCTCGAAGTCTCCAGAGTTCTGACTAAGCACTCAGCAAAGAAGAAACACCCTCATTGGAGAAGGGTAAAGACAATCTAGAGTTGGAGAGTTATACAACCTTCAGCGCTAGCGAGTTGCGCGCGGGCTACTTAAGCCGCCTTCATACTAGCCGGGATATGGAGGACGGCTTAGTCAACCTGATGAGGCAGAAATATGAGGTACGAATGTGTTTAACCACTCTTAGCACTATATATGTATGTCTATGTAGCCCCCAAGTCTTATGTATAGGAAGATCATTGAGTATGTGACGATGCCATAGACCTAGGGTAGGGTCATAGGCCTGACCTATACGCCCGACCCAAGGTCACTACCCTAGAGTCAAGGACGTTCCATATATAACAAGAAGTACCGACTACAGCCATCGAGTGCAATCCACTCGACCAGTCACCTCACTTGGATACCCCCAACTTCACTTGACCTATGAAGTCATTCGACCATATAGGAAACCACTCAGAAGACAAGAGGCCTAAAGTCACCCTGGATGGCAACGGTCCGACGTTCACTCTGTCATTAATAACACTTTATGGCTAGCGTTACCAATAACGCCCTATCTTCATGTAAATTGAAACCTATAACAGGAGGATGGCTGGGGTCCGGGCGCACTCTAGATAAGCCAACCCCTCCTCTGGGACAGGGGTTCGCAGCCCCTGTTACACACACCTATATTCCAGTCGACCGCCTCAGGGCACCGAGACGCATGGCTTTTACCTCCTCTGAGAGGGGCCTGAACTCGTAAACTCGTGTGTACAACCTCACCGTAGCTAGGGCCAAGCCTCATCATACATACCCCCTATTCTTAATGTCAGACTTAGTGCCACGACAGTTGGCGCCCACCTTGGGGCAAAGCGTCTTAGCGACTTCCGGCGTGGTTGCATTTTCTCCGATCTTCATCGACATGGTTTTCGGTGGTGGCTGAGTCATGGGCCACGAGTTCCGACTCGGAGCGCTCACTTTCATTGCCGACGACTCCACGTGGCTCCAAGAAGCCCCCCTTGATGTAGAGGCCCTTCGGATCCGCGGAGCATCACACTTCCGTGCGAGTGCCTGTGGCGTTCTCCTATGATAGCCGTCGACTCCGTTTCGGTAGTTCCTCGCATCGTCTACTCACTTTGCTGGACTCCGCGGCAAGCGATCTGGTTGGTCGCGGCTCCAGCGGTGGGTGAAGCATGCGGTGGCTTGCCAGACGACCACCCCCCAAGTTGCGACAGTCGAGCCCGACGAATTTTACTACAGTCCAGTCGACTGGTTCTGCAGGTACATTTTTCGAGAGCGGGAGTTGTGACCCCGCGATAGAAGTTCTCATGGTCGACTCCTATCGCAGCCCACCTATGTTCCACCGCAGCGGCGGCGAAAAGGGTGACGATGGCGCGTCATTCGACCACGAAGAGTATGAGCCCCAACATCTCAATTCGCAGTAGAGGGAGGAAATGCACCACCGCAACATGGAGGCCCTACAGACCCCCATCATAGGGGAAAATGTCGAGGCTCGGGCCTTGGAGGCAGTGCGCCTGGCCACGTTGGCTGAGCGCACTCGTTTGGAGAATCTCCAACATTCTCTCGACGAACGTGCCCGTCGACTGATCCCCGAATCTAGTCGACATCCACAACAATTGTTTCCGCCTGAACCTCAGGTATTCCGCACCCTGATCCAGAATCTCATAGCTGCAACACGTATATTAGAGTCTATTTAGCAACCCCGTTTAGAAGCTGGAAGGGGCTTGGAGTAGATCCGAGCAGCAGGAGAGGTGAACTCCGCCGTTTTCTAGTCGTGGAACAGGATCCACAGCAGGTCAGTAAGGGCAGATATGGTTCAGTTGGCACATAGTCCTAGGTCGCCCTTGCGGCGTGAAGATCGTGATCGCCATCGAGATCGACACCTGGGAAGAGCTCATGTAGAGTTTGACCGTGAGTACGCCTGTGACAACCACCATCGAGTGCCTTCACCCCTTTCGAGGGACGAGTCATACGCGCCCTGGCTGTATGACGACAGGCGCCCGTATGGTAATGATTGCAGAGTTCCAGTCGACCAAAGGGAGCCTGGGTTCGACGCAAGGTCAGTGCTTGTCCAAGGTTTGGTCGGCCGGAACAGAGCATACAGAGAAGGGTTGGGTAGAGACATGCCCAGTGGAAGCAGGGTCCACGTTTCCGGCCCCGAGTGTTTCGGAAGAGCCATCCGAGCCGCTGAGATTCCTCACAACTTCAGATTGGCGACTGGCGTCAGTAAGTTCACAGGAGAGTCGAAGCCTGACAGTTGGTTGGAAGACTACAGAGTGGCTATGCATATTGGTGGCGACAGTGATGAGGTGGCCATGAAGCACCTCCCTTTGATTCTCGAAGGTTCTGCCAGGGCTTGGCTGAATCAGTTGGCCCCTGGAAGCATTTTCATCTTATGAGTTCGCCCGAGTGTTCACCAAAATGTTCGAGGGCACCTACAAGAGACCTGCTGGTTTGTCAGAATTGTAGCATTGCATGCAGAAACAGAATGGGACCTTGAGAGATTATATCCAGAGATGGATCACTCTTCACCACACAGTGGAGAACGTATCGGATCACCAAGCAGTTTGTGCCTTTAAAGAATGCGTTCATTGCAGAGAGCTCAATCTGAAGTTCGGTCGGACCAGAGACATGTCTCTGGCTCGGATGATGGAGATTGCCACTAAGTATGCTAACGGAAAAGAAGAAGACCATCTCTGGAGTGGCAAGCACAAGCCAGTCGCCCAAGACACCAGAGGAGGAAACTCTAGTCGGAAGCAAAAGCGAAAGGCTGAAGCTGCGGGCCCTGCCGAAGCAGCAGTTCTGAACCAAGGAAAGTTCAAAGGGAAGCCCAAGGGGCCTTGGACCCCTAAAAAGGTGAAAGACCAAGCAGGAAATGATGTACTTGATTTACCATGTCATATGCACACCAAAAAGGATGAAGAGGGGAATTTGATTCTCCCCAAGCATACCACTCGTCAGTGATGACTCCTGATTCAAGGTTTTCGTGACAAAGGTCAGCCTAGTGAGAAGGAAAAAGAGTCTGATAAGGAATAAGACAAAGACGAGGATGATGGTTACCTCAATGTCAATGCCACTTTAATGATTTTGCTGACGTCAAGGCCAAAAGTTGACTGAAAGTGATCAACAGGGAAGCAAACATGGTTGCTCCAGCAACGGTGACATATTTGAAGTGGTCGAAAGCCCCCATAACATTCAACCAGTCCGACCACCCATCGCACGTTGCCACCCCTCGGCGGCAAGCGTTGGTGGTCGACCCCGTCGTTGGGGGCACTCGACTGACCAAGGTTTTGATGGATGGTGGCAGTGGTCTGAATATCCTATATGCTGAGGCCCTCAAAGGGATGGGAATCCCGATGTCCAAGCTTAGTGAGAGTAGCATGCGATTCCATGGAGTTATCCCAGGAAGGAAAGCTGACTCACTCGGTCAGATCACTCTTGACGTGGTTTTCTGTGATAAGAAGAATTATCACAAGGAGAAGTTAACCTTTGAAGTAGTGGATTTCAAAAGTGCATACCATGGCATTTTGGGCTGGCCTGCATATGCTCATTTCATGGCTCGACCATTTTACGTGTACCTCAAATTGAAAATGACCGGCCCCAAAGGCAGGATCATAGTCACCGAGAATCGACAAAGAGCAGAAGATTGCTTTCAGAAAGGCTGTAAGATTGCCGACAAACAGATGACAACAGTGGAGTTCCAAGAGTACCAGAAAAATGCAGATCCGAGTGATTTGTTGCGTGCCAAAAAGCCTGCCTCTGAGTGTGGATTTTAGTCGGCCGGCGAAACAAAACCAGTTCACATTCACCCGACCGACCCGAATGCTGCTCGGACCCATATTTCAACAACACTCGACAACAAATAGGAAGAAGCGCTCATCCAGTTGCTCCATGAGAACTGGGACATCTTCACATGGAAACCATCACACATGCCAGGTGTACCCAGGCTGAGCACCATTTGCGAGTCGACCCAAAAGCAAAACCCGCTAAAGAGCATCTCCGTCGGTCCGCCACGGAGAAGAGGAGGGGGATTGGTGAATAGGTGGCTTGGCTTCTAGCGGCAGAGTTCATCCACGAGATATACCACTCTGAGTGGCTCACCAACGTCGTCATGGTCCCCGAAAGATAAGTCACTTCGAATGTGTATTGATTTCAAGCATATCAATTGGGCCTGCCCGAAAGATCATTTCCCTTTGCCCCGCATTGACCAGATAGTCGATACCACTGCGGGATGCGAGCACTTGTCCTTTTTGGATACGTATTCCGGGTACTATCTGATCCGTCTGTATGGAAAGGATGAGATAAACACTTTCATCACTCCATTCAGATGTTTTTGCAATGTCACTATGCCCTTTGGGCACAAGAATGTGGAAGCATACGTGGATGACATAGTGGTTAAGTCACGCAAAGGTTCCGACCTACTGACTGAACTCGGTGAAACCTTTGCCACCTTAAGAAGATATGATATAAGGCTCAACCCATCAAAGTGCACATTCAGAGTCCGAGGCGGAAAGTTACTCGGTTTTCTCGTTTCTGAACGGGGGATCGACACAAATCGAGAGAAGATTCACACAATCCTCCGAATGAAGCGCCCTGTGCGCGTGCACGATGTTCAGAAGCTTACTGGTTGTTTGGCTGCATTGGGTCGATTCATCTCATGCCTCGGTGAAAAGGCACTGCCTCTTTACCGACTGATGAGGAAGTCTGACAAGTTCGAGTGGAATGACGAAGCGGAAACAACGTTTGAAGAGCTCAAAGCCCTGCTTTCCACCCAGCCAGTGCTTGTTGCTCCATTCAGCAAGGAGCCTTTACTGCTTCACATCGCAGCCACTGGACAGGTTGTCAGCACAGTGCTCACGGTCGAGCGGGAAGCAGAAGGCAAGGCCTTCAAAGTTCAACGCCCAGTGTATTATATTTCTGAAGTCTGAACTCCGTCCAAGCAGAGATACCCACACTATCAGAAGCTCGTTTATGGAATTTATCTAACCATGAAGAACGTAGCACATTACTTCTCAGACCACTCTGTTTTAGTAGTCAGTGATGCTCCACTATCAGAAATCCTGAACAATAGAGATGCAACTGGTCGAGTGGCAAAGTGGGCAATTGAACTCCTTCCATTAGATATCAAGTTTGAGGCAAAGAAGGCCAACAAGTCCCAGGCAATAGCAGATTTCCTTGCAGAGTGGACTGAACAGGAGCAGTCGACTCGGGTTCACTCAAAACATTGGACTATGTTCTTTGATGGCTCCAAGATGCTGAATGGATCTGGTGTAGGTGTGGTTTTGGTATCCCGAAGAGGCGACAAGCTCTACTATGTCCTCCAGATTCACTTTGATTCTTCAAACAACGAAGCCGAATATGAGGCACTTCTGTATGGGTTGCATATGGCCATTTCACTCAGCATCCGACGCCCGATGGTATACGGCAACTCAGACTTAGTGGTCAATCAGGTGATGAAGGAATGAGATATCAGAAGTGCAGCGATGACCGGTTATTGCAATGAAGTGAGGAAGCTAGAAAAGAAGTTCGAGGGGCTAGAGCTCCACCACGTACCCCGAATCAAGAATCAAGCAGCTGATGAGCTGGTGAAGATAGGTTCCACTTGGAGGCCTATCCTGAGTAATTTGTTTTTGGAGCATCTCCACACCCCGTCAGTATAGGAAGATCCCTTCAAGGAAGAGCCCTCACAACCGATAAGTTCAGCAAATCCGACTGAAATCGAAATCCTAGCTCTGGTTGACTTGATGATGGAAGTCTTAGTGATCACGCCCGACTGGACAGTGCTGTATAGCGCGTACATAGTCATTAAGGAACTCCCAGAAGATGAGGATGAGGCTCTCCAGATTGTCCGTCGATCGAAGGATTTCACCGTGATAAAAGGGCAGTTATACATAGGAAGTGTGACAGGAGTGGCTCAGCGCTGTATCACCACAGAAGATGGTCAAATGATTCAAAACGAGTTCCACTCGGGGACCTGTGGTCACCATGCGTCCTCTCGGACCATCATGGCCAAATCATACTGAGCCGGATTTTAATGGCCTCGTGCAAATGAGATGGCGAAAGATATTGTCGACAAGTGTGCAGGTTGTCAGTTCTACTCCAACATGTCCCACAAGCCCGCATCTGCCTTGAAGACTATTACACTCGTATGGCCATTTGCAATCTGGGAGTTGGATATGGTCGGACCCTTCAAGGCCGGCAGAAGTGGTTTCACTCATTTGCTCGTAGCAGTCGACAAGTTCACCAAATGGATCGAAGCTAAGCATATCAAAAACCTTGACTCAAGCACTGCCGTCAGCTTCATCAGAGAGTTGATATTCAGATATGGAGTCCCTCATAGCATTATCACGGATAATGGCTCCAACTTTGATTATGATGAGTTCAAGGCGTTCTGTGCTTCCCAAGGCACTCAGGTCGACTACGCATCCGTTACACACCTGCAGTCGAATGGGCAAGCAGAAAGGGCAAATGGTTTGATCCTTCAAGGCGTTCTGTGCTTCCCAAGGCACTCGGGTCGACTACGCATCCGTTGCACACCCGCAGTCGAATGGGCAAGCAGAATGGGCTGAAACCCCGACTGATGCGTGACCTCAAGCATGCTGCTGGAGCTTGGGTGACTGAGTTACCATCCTTTCTATGGGAGCTGAGAACGACGCCTAAATGGTCGACTGACCGAACCCCTTTCTTCTTGGTGAACAACGTCGAGGCTGTGCTTTCGAGTGGCTTGCTGCACAACGCCCCCTGAGTGGAACTCTTCTTAGAAGCTGAAGTAGAACAGGCACGGCAAGACGCAGTTGATCTCCTAGAAGAGGAACATGAGATGGCTCTGATCCGGTCGACCATCTATCAGCAAGATCTGCGTCAATTCCATGCCCGTAATGTCAGAGGTCGAGCATTCCAGGAAGGAGACCTTGTGCTCCGAGTGCATCAGAAATGGCCTCACAAGCTCGCTCCATCCTGGGAAGGTCCCTTCATCATCACCAAGGTGCTTCACAACGGAGCATACCACATCTAGAACGTAGCCAAGAAGATGGACGAGCCACGCGCATGGAATGCAGAGCTGCTCCGCCATTTCTACACATAAAACACTCGGATCGACGAGTTGTAATAAAAGTACTTTAGTTTGCTTATCAAAGACAGGATTTTTGCAGTATCTTATTGATTGTTTTTTTCCATAAACACAAGTGTTCAAATCTCCCCAGTGGGTGGCTTAGTCGCGAACCTGATTCTCCTAAGTTAAAAACACTCCGAGTGGAGAGCAGATCCTCCCGCTCGGGGGCTCAGTCGCGAACCTGATTCGCCTAAGTTAAAAACACTCTGAGTGGAGAGCGATCCTCCCACTCGGGGGCTTAGCTGCGACCCCGCACTCGCCTAATTTAAAAAAACACTCCGAGTGGAGAGCGATCCTCCCACTCGGGGGCTTAGCTGCGACCCCGTACTTGCCTAAGTCAAAAAATACTCCGAGTGGAGAGTGATCCTCCCACTCGGGGGCTTAGCTGCGACCCCACTCTCACCTAAGTTAAAAAACACTCTGAGTGGAGAGCGATCCTCCCACTCAGGAGCTTAGCTGCGACCCATTACTCGCCTAAGTTAAAAAATACTCCGAGTGGAGAGCAATCCTCCCACTCGAGGGCTTAGCTACGA
>NC_057810.1:7844689-7864380 GCF_018294505.1 Triticum aestivum
AGTGGAGAGCGATCCTCCCACTCGGGGGCTTAGCTGCGACCCCGTACTTGCCTAAGTTAAAAAATATTCCGATTGGAGAGCGATCCTCTCACTCGGGGGGCTTAGCTGCGACCACACACTCGCCTAAGTTAAAAAACACTCCGATTGGAGAGCGATCCTCCCACTCGGGGGCTTAGCCGCGACCACGTTCTCGCCTAAGTGAAAAAACATTCCGAGTGGAGAGCGATCCTCCCACTCGGGGGTTTAGCCGCGACCCCGAAGTCTCCTAAGTCACAAAGATCCTATGAGCTGCGTCACAAGTACAACGTACTCTACATCCCGATGCGCAAGGATGACGAGGTGTCGATCGATCACATGATCAGAGCAACTCGACGGTGAGTGAAAAAGTCAAGTCCCAATCGGAACCAAAAAAACATCCGAAAGCGATAAAGGCAAAACCAAGTCCGGATGAACCCCACAAAAGTTCAGAACCACGGTGGGCGGAACTACACATGCATTAAGCCGGAAAGAGTTTAACGGTTACAAAATCACTAGGCATTCCAAGGCAAATAAATGTGGGGCATAATGTTTGTTCACTTGGTGGGAGGAGGACTTGCTGGCTCGACGAAGTTCAATGCTGTCTGCGATATGAGTAGAAATGTCCATGATGGTGTCCATGAAGGATTGAAAGTTGAGCTTCTTGGTGTTGGCAACCTTGAGAGCCGCCAACTTGTCTTCTCTGACATCCTTGAAATGGACTCGGACCAACAACAGAGCCACATCGGCGCCGCAGCGAGCAAACAACTTCTTCCACTCTTGCACCCGACCAGGGATTTCATTCAGTCGAGCCATCAGAGACTCGAGATCGTTTTGGATTCCGCATGAGGCCAGAGTTCAATTTCAGTCCGCGACATCGCCACCTTCAGATGAGGAAGATAATCCATAGCGCTGTCCAGACGAGACTCCAGTCGCAGCACGCTCATCGCGATGTCATCCTTGACAAGAGAGTTTCTGGGGACAAGATCTTTCTCGATCCACCCAGTCTCTGCTTCGAAGTCCTGATAGAGTTCTGCACAGTCGGAAAAGCGATGAGTCGATGGTCGAATAACGGGCCGACAATGGTATATCAGTCGAGAGAGAGGAAGTACCTTCAAGCTTCAGGACCAGCTTCTCAGTAATCCTCCCCAGATAAGCCTCCAGTTCACCCTTTTTCGCCGTAAGGTCTCCAACCTTGTCAGTCAGGGTCTCCTTGTCCTTATTCAGCTTCTCAACCTCCTTGTTGGCCTCAGTAACGACAGTCTTCAACTTGGATTTCTCCTCTTCCAACTTGCTGACTAAGGCCAGCTTCTTATCTGCAAGCACAATTTTCTCTCGCGCCTCCTTCTGCGATGTGGCAAGGTCTTGATCCTTCTTCTCCAGAGCCTCCTTAACTTTCTCTAAAGAAATAACATTCTTCAGACGAGCTTGGAGTTGATGATTTTCACTACGCACATGTCACGACCGATTTTCTAATAAAACATTTATTGAGAAACCGACCCTTTTACCGGACCGGTATAGGAAAATCTTCCTTACCAGTAGACAAATCATTGATACAGATATCCAGTAGTACTAAATGTTACACAAGGCTGAGTAGAGGCTGCTCAACAATTTTTATTACAAGCACGCCGATATTGTACATAAGGGCGGATATGGCACACGGAGTATGGTGGCATACTACTGACTCGCAATAAAAGTGGTGGTGGATATGTCACAGTGACGTGGGTGACATGACTCCTAAATCTTACAGCTCATCGGGCGCTGGAGTGAGGCTCAATGAATTTATTTGGGTAGCGGAAGCGTATATGATACAAGTGACCAATTCCAGGATCGCACGGGACTGACTGGGACTCCTCTAGGCGTCGGACTCGCTATCGTACTCTTCATCCAAAAGATCGCCTTCGTCGATATCTAGCCAAATCAACAAGCCAGGTGAGTACTTTGAATGTACTCGCAAGACAGTTCAGACATAAGATATAACAGATGCAAACATGATGCACATGAGCAGATTAGTAATGCACACTTAAATAATAAATTTGCACGGTAGGTCAATTAAAAAGGAAGTCAGGCGATAGTCCTCCCGAAATCCCAATAAAAGTAACTGAAAACCGATCGGGTGTCTGAAGCGACGCCTCGAAAGGAAAAAGAAATAAATTAACATGCCGCAGTCGGGCGTCTGAGCGACACCACGTAAAGGTCTTATATTGAAATGTAAATGGCAATGCGTGCCACAGTCGGACGTCTATGCGACATCTCGGAAAGGGCTTATAATGAAAGTAAATAACAGTGTGTGCCACAGTCGGACCTCTATGTGACATCTCGGAAAGGGCTTATAATGAAATTAACATGGATGCCACAGTCGGATGTCTGAGCGACATCACATAAAGGGTCTATAACAAAAATAAACAAAAAGAATGCCACAGTCGGACGTCTACACGACGTCTCATAAAGGGCTTATAACAAAGATAAAAAACAAGAATGCCACAGTCGGACGTCTATGCGACGTCACATAAAGGGCTTATATTTCATGACCGAACTCAAGTTTTTCATGAAATTATGTCACTTCAAGAAAATACACAGTAATAAGAAATAGGTTAGTCCATCCACAGGAATAGCATTCAGCCGGGTTTACCGCTCATGTTTGTTCACCGGAGAATGACACTGAAACTGACACTGAGACTGACATAGATAAGTTGGTTATAGTCCTTGACCATAGATACGGTTACTTGAATGATTTTGACTCTACATAGTTTGTACTATTTAACCACAGCCAACGGATTCCAGTAGCCACAACAGACTAGTTCCGTTTATGGTATTTCAGAGGAAACTCATCTAACCAGTACACACCCATTCGACATCCCGATGCCAGGAATCACCCTAGGCAACGTTCAAGAAAAACTTTGAGACGGGGAGGCCACAACCTCGAATAGCATGGGATCAAATTTATATCGCGCGCTCTAAGGGGTGCCCCCCTCTAGGTCCCAACCGGAAACACCCATGCCCCTGACCGGATGACTGGCTTTAATCCAGGGCCATGGAACCCTCATCCAGGCCCCTCTATTTGGTGTGTACGAGGAAAGAGGTTTGCAACCTACTAAACCATATTCTTTGCAGAAAACATGTGGTAGCACACAAAAAGGGGACGGACGGTAACGTGACTTGATCCACGTTAACATTGGAGTTGACGGTTTGGCATAAGACTGGCATGCTTCATCAATACCATCTTACCACCTTTCATGTCACCACACGATCAGCTTATCTCTCATCAAATACACATCGAGTTTGGAAGCTCACTTGTAGTTACTTTGCATGCGACATAACAATTACCGATGCTCATATAAACATACCATGAAATAACTACTCAAGCAAACATGCAAAACACTCATCATATCAAAGGTTCAAACATTCTTGCCTGGTTCGGAGTAGTCGGAGTCTAGCTCGACGAAGTTCGCGGTTCCGTCACCTCCTCCGGTATCTATGGTATAAAGAAATCACACACTAACGTAAATACCGTGTGGGCACAAAAAGTGTTCCAAATATTTTTCAAATAAATATGATAACAAAACTAGACAGAAAAATAAAGATGACAGAAAAAGAATCAATTCAAAATCACCTTTTTTTAAAAAGCTATTAAGGTTTTGGTCCAGGGACTCATCTGTAATGAAACAAAAAGTTTCCAGGGGGTAGTTTATAAAAGCAGAAAACATTTCGATTAGAAACACGCCAACCCCACAGGAAAACGTATTCCGCCCGAAGGCGTTTTCAGAAAACGGTTCAGCAAAAAAGAAAAAGCTGACAAGGGGGTCCCACCCGTCAGGTTTGAATTTTCAAACCAGAGTCACTAGCGCCCGAGGGCTGCGGTGGTCGCTGGCGGCGATCCACGGCGAGGTAGGGGGAAAGGAGGGTACCTACGGGTTCACTGAGTCCTTCCGCACCTGTGGGTGGTGGAGTTGGTCATCGGCAAGTACCACATCGACGGCGACCTCTACTCAGGCGGACGGCGGTTCGGGTGGTGATGGGTCTCGTCGAGGAGGGCTGCAAACTTCAAATTGGGGCTTGGGTTAGATGTGCGTGTGCACTAGGAGGCGACTGGCACGTTCTGGGAGGCGGGGGTGGTCTCACCAGAAGGAATCGTGCCGGAGCCCGAGGCGGATCGGGGCGGCCGGAGTCGGGGAAGAAGGCCTCCCCGCGGTCTTCCTAGAGGCTAGGCGTGGCTCTGTTGAGGTGTAGGAGTGGTGCTGGGTCGAAGGCGAGCTCGAGGCTCCCTTTTATAGCCGATCCAGGGCTGTGACCGAGAACGGGATAACTCCGGCGAGGCAGTGGTTGGGCAGGTGGATTAGGTGGCTAGGCGACTGCGGATTGGTCCACTGGTTCATTCCGAGGCTAAATTGGGCCAAACTTGGGCGCTAACCCACGCTCTCGACGGAACGGCCTCACAGGGCTCGTCGGCAGAAGAGAGCACGCTCTGCGCTGCTCAGGCCACGGCGATGGTGCCGCAGCGTGCACATGCAAGCGGACAGCCACGCGGAGGCTTCGGGTGGGTTGGGCAGTGCTAGCCGGCGCCGAAAGGTGGCGCGGGTCCCTGCTGGCCGCCACGGGTGGCTCTACCACCGCAGAAGTTGCCGACGATGAGGTGCCACGTTGCCATTGACACATGCGCCCGTCCAAACGATCGTGCAGTGCTCCGGATAAGGAGAAGGAGCAGTCAGCATCGTGCCAACGCGGGCACTGGCGAGATGGACGTCGAGGCTCTGAAGAAAACGACGCTGTCGACTGAACCCAACACTTCATCTCTGAATTTTACTGAATATTGCGAGGAACAGTGCACGCCAGGTGTTTGATGAAATGTTTTTGGCATGTGGAAAATCTTTCTAGAGTTGATCTTTGGTGAGGTGGCCTCTCAATGCTTCAAGGGGTGGCCTGATTTATCTCAGAATTTTTGGAGAAGGAAAAGGATGAATTTCACCAAATTTGGCAATCCTCGTTCAACTTTGCAGCAAGAAAAATATGAAAAGTTTGAACTGTGGAAGTGTGGATCTTGATAGGTCTAGGTTGGGGGTACTAGGGACTAGCCAGGGGAGTTTGTTTGGAGCCAAAACTCAAAACGGTTCTGGTGGTTCCTTTGTAAATCACCTAGGTCGAAAATAAATGACAGAAATTGTTTTGAGGATAGAATAAATAGAATAAAAATCAAAAATGGGTTGAACTTGTTGGGATTGGATGTTTGACATGACAAAAAGTGGAGGGAGGGGTTTTGGAGTAAAATTTTCAACCTAGGTCAAGGCAAGAAATTTTTTGAATGAGGAAGGATCAATCCAAAGTCACTAAAAGAAAGTATTTCAAAAAATTTCCCAAAAGAAAATTATTTGTGTTGAGCCAACACAATTTTGAAAACCCTCAAGACTAAAGATCAAGGTTGAGAAGGTCCTTTCCAAAGTTTGTCATAAAAGATTTTGAGAAGGAGAGTCCCTCAAAAAGAAAAATTCAAATAACCTCCTTTAAATCAAATAAAGATTTTAATAACAATGCAAATCAAAATTTTGGGGTGTTACAACACCTACCCCCTTAGGAAAAATCTCGTCCCCGAGATTTCAGCTGATCCTCAAATAGGTGTGGATATTCTGTCCGAAGAAAATCCTCTCTTTCCCACGTTGCTTCATCTTCGGTGTGATTGCTCCACTGAACCTTGAAAAACTTAATTGTTTTCTGACGGGTCCTCCTTTCAGACTCCTCCAATATTTTTCTTGGTCGTTCCCTATAGGTGAGGTCTGGTTGCATGTCAATGTCCTCATGAGATACATGCTTCTCTGGGTTGCTTACACATTTCCTCAACTGTGGGACGTGGAACACGTCGTGGACGTCTGACAATTCTTCGGGTAGGTCTAGCTGGTAGGCTACTGTGCCTCTTCGCGCGACTACGCAGAAGGGTCCGATAAATCTTGGTGCCAGCTTTCCTTTAACTTTGAACCGTTGCAGGCCCCTCATCGGGGATACTCGTAGGTACACATATTCACCGGGTTCAAAGTTGACTCCCCGATGTTTCCGATCATAATAACTCTTCTATCGGCTTTGAGCTGTCTTGAGTCGGTCCCTGATTATCCTAACTTTCTGTTCAGCTTCCTTGAGCATGTCTGGGCCAAAGATACGACTGTCTCGTGTTTCTGACTAGTTTAATGGTGTATGACATCTCCGCCTGTACAAGGCTTCAAAGGGTGCCATTTGTAGGTTGGCTTGGTAACTGTTGTTGTAGGCAAACTAGGCATATGGCAAGCTTTCCTCCCAACTGGTTCCATAGGTGAGAACACATGCTCTCAGCATGTCCTCTAGAATTTGGTTCACGCGTACAGTTTGTCCATCCGTCTGGGGGTGGTATGCTGTAATGAATGCCAGTTGAGTTGCCAGAGCTTGTTGTAATTGATCCCAAAATCTAGAGACGAACTGAGTGCCTCGGTCGGATATTATCGTCTTTGGAATTACATGCAGACAAACTATATGGGAGAGATAAAGCTTGGCAAGCTTATGAGTGGTGTGGGTTTTCTTTACTGGGATGAAATGTGCTACCTTAGTCAATCTATATGTGATGACCCATATGGCATCATTTCCGTATCATGACCGAGGTAGTCCGACAATAAAATCCATTCCAATTTCGTCCCATTTCCACTCAGGTATCTTGTTTGGCTGTAATAGTCCTGCTAGTTTTTGGTGCTCGGCTTTAATGCGCTGACATGAATCACAACATGCAATGAATGTGGCTATATCCCTTTTCATACCGTGCCACCAAAACTTTTCTTGAATGTCCTTGTACATTTTGGTCCCTCCAGGATGGATTGAATATGGAGCGGTGTGGCCTTCGGCTAGAATTTGCTGTTTGAGGTCTTCTATGTTTCGTACACAAAGTCTGTCTCTGTACCATAATATTCCCTTATCGTCTATGACGAATTCCGAGGCCTTGCCCAAACTCACTTTTCTTTTTATGCCTTCGATGCTGGGGTGCCCATGCTGGGCCTCCTTAATCTGTTCTATTAGGGTAGGCTGTATTTCCAATTTCGACACGTTGCCTTCAGTGACCATTATCAAGTTGAGTTTAGCGAACTCCTGCTGAAATTCAGGTCTCAAGTTTGGTAGACTGTCGCTGCCCGAGCTGGGGTTCCTACTAAGAGCATCTGCCACTACATTTGCTTTTCCCGGGTGGTAGTGGATGCCAACATCATAATCTTTTACCAACTCCAACCAGCGCCGTTGTTGCAAATTGAGCTTTGGTTGTGTGAAAATATACTTCAGGCTTTTATGGTCCGTATATATTTCACAACGATTCCCAAGCAAAAAGTGCCTCCACTCTTTGAGTGCATGAATAACTGCTGCCAACTCTAAGTCATGAGTAGGATAATTCTCTTCATGCTTCCGTAGTTGCCTGGAAGCGTATGCGACTACTTTGCCTTCTTGCATTAATACGCACCCGAGGCCCTTCCGAGATGTGTCACAATACACTTCGAAACTTTTGTGTATGTCTGGTACAACCAATACTGGTGCTGTTGTTAATTTCCTTTTGAGTTCTTGGAAGATTTTCTCGCAAGCTTCAGTCCACACAAACTTCTTATCCTTCTTGAGTAACTGTGTCATTGGTTTCGCTATGGTGGAGAATCCTTCAATAAACCGGTGGTAATATCCTGCCATTCCCAAGAAACTTCGTACATCTGTTACGCTGGCTCGTGGTTTCCAACCAAGTATGGCCTTGACCTTTTTTGGGTCTACGGCAACACCTTCTTGGGTCAATACATGGCCTAGGAAACCAACCTGTCTTAACCAAAATTCACATTTGCTGAACTTGGCGTATAATTGATGTTTCTTTAATTCTCCTAGTACAATCCTGAGATGTTCAGCATGCTCTTCTGGTGTCTTGGAGTATACCAGATTATCATCGATGAACACCACAACAAATTTGTCCATAAATTTCACTTTGTTCATGAGGTGGACAAGATATGCGGGGGCGTTTGTCAGTCCAAACGACATTACTGTAAACTCATATAGTCCGTATCTGGAGGTGAATGCTGTCTTGGGGATATCTTCTGTCCGTACTTTTAATTGATGATACCCCGACCTTAAATCAATTTTTGAGAAAACCTTAGCTTGCGCGAGCTGGTCAAATAAATCATTTATCCGAGGCGTCGGATATTTGTTTTTGATGGTAACCATGTTGAGTGCTCGATAGTCGATACATAACCTCAGTGTCCCATCCTTCTTCTTGGCAAATAATACTGGTAAACCCAAAGGTGAGGAGCTGGCTCGAATAAATCCTTTGTCCAGTAATTATTTTATTTGCTCCTTTAATTCTACCAATTCAGAGGGTTCCATCCTATAGGGTTTCTTATAAATGGGGGTGGTTCCAGGTGCTAGTTCAATGACAAACTCTATCTCTCGGTCTGGTGGCATGCCTGGTAGTTCTTCGGGAAATACGTCAGGGAACTCACATACCACTGGAACTTTGCTTAACTCTGCAACGTCCACCTTGTTCAACCTTGGTTACCGTGACCTCGGCCTTTCTTGAGCTGCAATTTTTATCGTCTTCCCATGATGATGGGTAAGAATTACAGTCCGATTGAAGCAGTCGATAAATCCCTTGTTCGTGGTTAACCAGTCCATTCCTAGGATAACATCCAGTCCCTTATTTTTCAATACAATGAGGTTTGCCTAAAACTTTAATCCTTCAAACTCAATAACCACACCTTGGCAGTAACTCTGAGTGATTTGCCTAATCCCGGGGGACTTGATGATCATGGATTTTTCCAAGGGAAGCATTGAAAAATCATGTTGCAAAGCAAATTTCTTTGAAATGAACGAGTGAGAAGCTCCAGAATCAAACAAAACCGTGGCAGGTATTGTGTTGACAGGGAACGTACCAAGTACGATATCCGGGGCATTCTGTGCTTCCTCCTTGGTCACATAGTTCAGGTGACTCTTCCTGTGGTTGTTATTGGGGTTGAAGTTGTTTCGCTTGGGTGTAGAATTATTACCACCGTTGTTCGGCTTGGGGGCCGAGTTTCTCGTCTTTGGACACTGTTTGGCATAGTGTCCTTCTTCCGCACAAGCGTAGCAAGTAACACCTGGGCGGTATGTAAAATCCTTGTCCCTTGCATGAAAATGTTTGTTTGGGCGTGGAACATTGGCTGGGGACTTGTTTGTCCATTCTTTTGAACTTCAGTCTTGTTCCGATTGTTGCGATCATGAGTGGTCTGGTCTCTTTTGCGCTTGCGAAAATCTTCCAAGCTGCGGAGCTCATTTTCCAATGTAATGGCTTTGTCCACACGTGTCTTGAAATCTGGAAAGGTGTGTACGACCAGCTGGCATTTTAGTGCTGGTGCCAGACTGTCCAGGAAATTTTCCATCTTTTTATTTTCAGTCATATGCTCTTCGTTGGCATAACGAGATAATAGAGTAAACTGACTGTTCTACTCAGTCACTGTCATGCCTCTCTGCTTGAGGTCGTCAAATTCCCTTTTCTTGATTTTCATAATGCTTCTGGGAATGTGCGCCCCACGAAAACCTTCCTTAAATTCTTCCCAGGTGATGTCATTTTCATTGGGGTGCATGTGTAGGAAATTTTCCCACCATGATGCAGCTGCTCTAGTGAGATAGTGAGGTGCATATAGTACCTTCTCACGGTCCGAACATTGTGCAATGATTAATTTCCTCTCAATGTCTCGAAGCCAATCATCGGCCTCAAGAGGTCTATCAGTGCGAGAGAACGTTGGGGGACGCGTCTTTTGTAGTTCAGACAATTTGGATTGCTGCTGATATGGTCCACGATGATTTCCCATATTGATAACATGGTTCATCATTTCTTGATGCTGTTGCTGGCTTTGCTCATAAAGGTGACATATTTGAGAATATGCTGCTTCACTGCCTTGCTGACTTGGTTGCCCCCGTGTGAAATTGTTGCTAGTCCGGGTACCATAATTTTCTTCCGGCGGACTTGGCATGGAACGAGTCCAAGGATGAGGCATTTTCCACTCTGGGGTATATTTTGTAAAACTCATGAGAAAAACTAAGTGGCAAAATAAATCATTTTGCAAGGGCGGAAATTTAAGAACTCCAACATTTTTCAAGGAAATACTTGATTGCGCATGGAGAAGGACCGCTTAGTACATATCTTACATGCAAGCAATAATTATACAATACATCACTCAGGATGTGCGTACACATTCCTGACATGTTATTTAGGCTAGTGCACTTCTCCTAGTTCCTACATGATGCGCACACAAACTACTTCTCACAACCTATATACATATAAACATATCATACAAGCTGGTACATCGCATGGTTGCTAGGCGTACTTAGTCGGAGATGGTAAGGACTTCCCTCGGCCTGCCAAGGGTAAGGCCCAGTGGTGCTGGAGACTCAGCTTCCTCCTTCCTAATAGGCTCCAGGCATGAAGCACTGAGTTGTGGAGCTGGTGTGGGTGCGGTAGGTGCTGCAGCTCTGACTGGGGTAGGAGCAATGACTTGGTCAAATTCTTCAGGAGTAGGCAGGCGGTGAGCAGTGGCGCAGATGGCAGGTGTATAGGATGTTGAGGACGATACGAACGTCAGTGGTGGTGCTGTATGGAGGAGATCCCTCCTGTTGGCGGAACAGCTCTGCACGGAGTCCATATGAGCAGCCACAAGGTCGTCCACGAGGTTATCAAAAGCTGCATCAAGAGCTTTGAGATATTCAACCAACATCTCAGTAGCCTCATCTCTCCCCCCCTAGCGCAAGCGAACGCATAGTGACATGTGTACGGCACGTGGCATGGAAGGTAGCGGTAGCGACGAGTCTTCATTGAAGGAAGAATATCCCGAAGACGAGCTATCGCCTCACGGGCAGCCATCTGCATAGCATGCCACTCTGTAGGCATGGCTCTTGCCACAAATCGGAGGCGGCGAAACTCAACATGTCCTCCCTTGAATTGCACCGCGGCCTGGTGCAAAGACAGACTGTCGCTGATCTTGTGTTGGTAGAGTGTGAACTCCGGACGAGTCGATGGCCCGATCGCGACCTTGATGATGGAGACGAGAAGCTTGACAAACCCCTCAGGTACATTGGCGAACACCTGTGACTCACAGTCATTGCCAGCCATCTACAAAAGTAGGCAAAATTTTTGAATAGTCAGATCATAAATTTATGCTGACTGTCAGAAAATGATTACATTTGCAAAATAACAAAATAGCACTTATTACGCTAATAACCGATTAGCGATCGCACCTAGTGGCTTCCTACAGTCAGCCTGGCTCTGATACCAAGTTTATCATGACCGGTTTTCCAATAAAACATTTATTGAGAAACCGACCCTTTTTCTGGACCGGTATAGGAAAATCTTCCTTACCAGTAGACAAATCATTGATACAGATATCCAGTAGTACTAAATGTTATACAAGGCTGAGCTGAGGCTGCTCAACAATTTTTATTACAAGCACGCTGATATTGTACATAAGGGCGGATATGGCACACGGAGTATGGTGGCATACTACTGACTCGCAATAAAAGTGGTGGTGGATATGTCACAGTGGCGTGGGGGACATGACTCCTAAATCTTACAGCTCATCGGGCGCTGGAGTGAGGCTCGATGAATTTATTTGGATAGCGGAAGCATATATGATACAAGTGACCAATTCCAGGATCGCACGGGACTGACTGGGACTCCTCTAGGCACCGGACTCGCTATCGTACTCTTCATCCAAAAGATCACCTTCGTCGATATCTGGCCAAATCAACAAGCCAGGTGATTACTTTGAATGTACTCGCAAGACAGTTTGGACATAAGATATAACAGATGCAAACATGATGCACATGAGCAGATTAGTAATGCACACTTAAATAATAAATTTGCACGGTAGCTCAATTAAAAAGGAAGTCAGGCGGTAGTCCTCCCGAAATCCCAATAAAAGTAACTGAAAACCGATCAGGTGTCTGAAGCGACGCCTTCAAAGGAAAAATAAATAAATTAACATGCCGCAGTCGGGCGTCTAAGTGACACCACATAAAGGGCTTATATTGAAATGTAAATGGCAATGCATGCCACAGTCGGACGTCTACGCGACATCTCGGAAAGGGCTTATAATGAAAGTAAATAACAGTGCGTGCCACAGTCGGACGTCTACGCGACATCTCGGAAAGGGCTTATAATGAAAGTAATTTACATGGATGCCACAGTCGGATGTCTGAGCGACAATCACATAAAGGGCTTATAACAAAAATAAACAACGAGAATGCCACAGTCGGACGTCTATGCGACGTCACATAAAGGGCTTATAACAAAGATAAACAACAAGAATGCCACAGTCGGACGTCTATGCAACGTCACATTAAGGGCTTATATTTCATCACCCGAACTCAAGTTGTTCATGAAATTATGTCACTTCAAGAAAATACACAGTAATAATAAACAGGTTAGTCCATCCACAGGAATAACATTCAGCCGGGTTTACCACTCATGTTTGTTCACCGGAGAATGACACTGAAACTGACACTGAGACTGACATAGATAAGTTGGTTATAGTCCTTGACCATAGATACGGTTACTTGAATGATTTTGACTCTGCAGAGTTTGTACTATTTAACCACAGCCAACGGATTCCAGTAGCCACAACAGACTAGTTCTGTTTACGGTATTTCAGAGGAAACTCATCTAACCAGTACACACCCATTCCACATCCCGATGCCAGGAATCACCCTAGGCAACGTTCAAGAAAAACTTTGAGACGGGGAGGCCACAACCTCGAATAGCATGGGATCAAATTTATATCGCGCGCTCTAAGGGGTGCCCTCCTCTCGGTCCCAACCGGAAACACCCATGCCCCCTGACCGGATGACTGGCTTTAATCCAGGGCCATGGAACCCTCATCCCGGGCCCTCTATTTGGTGTGTACGAGGAAAGAGGTTTGCAACCTACTAAACCATATTCTTTGTAGAAAACATGTGGTAGCACACAAAAAGGGGACAGAGCGTAACGTGACTTGATCCGCGTTAACATTGGAGTTAACGGTTTGGCATAAGACTGGCATGATTCAACAATACCATCTTACCACCTTTCATGTCACCACATGAGCAGCTTATCTCTCATCAAATACACATCGAGTTTTGAAGGTCACATGTAGTTACTTTGCATGCGACATAACAATTACCGATGCTCATATAAACATGCCATGAAATAACTACTCAAGAAAACATGCAAAACACTCATCATATCAAAGGTTCAAACAAGCTTGCTTAGTTCGGAGTAGTCGGAGTCTAGTTCGGCAAAGTTCGCGGTTCCGTCACCTCCTACGGTATCTACGGTATAAAGAAATCGCACACTAACATAAATACCGTGCGGGCACAAAAAGTGTTCCAAATATTTTTCAAATAAATATGATAAAAAACTAGACAGAAAAATAAAGATGACAGAAAAAGAATCAATTCAAAATCACCTTTTTTAAAAGCTATTAAGGTTTTGGTACAGGGAATCATCTGTAATGAAACAGAAAGTTTCCAGGGGGTAGTTTATAAAAGCAAAAAACATTTCGATTAGAAACACGCCAACCCCAGAGGAAAACATATTCTGCCCGAAGGCATTTTCAGAAAACGGTTCGGCAAAAAAGAAAAAGCTGACGAGGGGTCCCCACCCGCCAGGTTTGAATTTTCAAACCAGAGTCACCGGCGCCCGAGGGCTGCGGTGGTCGCCGGCAGCGATCCACGGCGAGGTAGGGGGAAAGGAGGGTACCAACGGGTTCACTGAGTCCTTCCGCACCTGTGGGTGGTGGAGTTGGTCGTCGGCGAGTACCACGTGGACGGCGGC
Source organism: Triticum aestivum (assembly GCF_018294505.1). Lineage (NCBI taxonomy): Eukaryota > Viridiplantae > Streptophyta > Magnoliopsida > Poales > Poaceae > Triticum > Triticum aestivum. The sequence goes on from NC_057810.1 coordinate 7,858,515, forward strand.
CTCTACTCCGGCGGACGGCGGTTCAGGTGGTGATGGGTCTCGTTGAGGAGGGCTGCAAACTTCAAATTGGGGCTTGGGTTAGATGTGCGTGTGCACTAGGAGGCGACTGGCACGTTCTGGGAGGCGGGGGTGGTCTCACCAGAAGGAATCGTGCCGGAGCCCGAGGCGGATCGGGGCGGCCGGAGTCGGGGAAGAAGGTCTCCCCGCGGTCTTCCTAGAGGCTAGGCGTGGCTCTGGTGAGGTGTAGGAGTGGTGCTGGGTCGAAGGCGAGATCGAGGCTCCCTTTTATAGCCGATCCGGGGCGGTGGCCGAGAACGGGATAACTCCGGCGATTATTACAGCGAGGCAGTGGTTGGGCAGGTGGATTAGGTGGCTAGGCGACCGCAGATTGGTCCACTGGTTCCATTCCGGAGCTAAACTAGGCCAAACTTGGGCGCTACCCCACGCTCTCGACGGAACGGCCTCACGAGGCTCGTCGGCGGCAGAGAGCGTGCTATGCGCTGCTCAGGCCATGGCGACGGTGATGCAGCGTGCACAGGCAAGCGGACAGCCACGGGGAGACTTCGGGTGGCTTGGGCGGTGCTTGCCGACACCGAAAGGTGGCGTGGGTCCCTGCTGGCCGCCACGGGTGGCTCTGCCACCGCAGAAGTTGCCGATGTTGAGGTGCCACATCGCCACCGACACCTGCGCCCGTCCAAACGATCGTGCGGCGCTCCGGATAAGGAGAAGGAGCAGTGAGCATCGTGCCAACGCGGGCACTGGCGAGATGGACGTCGAGGCTCTGAAGAAAACGATGCTGTCGACTGAACCCAACACTTCATCTCTGAATTTTACTGAATATTGCCAGGAACAGTGCACGCCAGGTGTTTGATGAAATGTTTTTGGCATGTGGAAAAGCTTTCTGGAGTTGATCTTTGGTGAGGTGGCCTCTCAATGCTTCAAGGGATGGCCTGATTTATCTCAGAATTTTTGGAGAAGGAAAAGGATGAATTTCACCAAATTTGGCAATCCTGGTTCAAACTTGCAGCAAGCAAAATTTGAAAAGTTTGAACTGTGGAAGTGTGGATCTTGATAGGTCTAGGTTGGGGGTACTAGGGACTAGCCAGGGGAGTTTGTTTGGAGCCAAAACTCAAAAGGGTTCTGGTGGTTCCTTTGTAAATCACCTAGGTCCAAAATAAATGACAGAAATTGTTTTGAGGATAGAATAAATAGAATAAAAATCAAAAATGGGTTGAACTTGTTGGGATTGGATGTTTGACATGACAAAAAGTGGAGGGAGGGGTTTTGGAGTAAAATTTTCAACCTAGGTCAAGGCAAGAAATTTTTTGAACGAGGAAGGATCAATCCAAAGTCATTAAAAGAAAGTATTTCAAAAAGTTTCCCAAAAGAAAATTATTTGTGTTGAGCCAACACAATTTTGAAAACCCTCAAGACTATAGATCAAGGTTGAGAAGGTTCTTTCCAAAGTTTGTCATAAAAGATTTTGAGAAGGAGAGTCCCTCAAAAAGAAAAATTCAAATAACCTCCTTTAAATCAAATAAAGATTTTAATAAAAATCAAAATCAAAATTTTGGGGTGTTATAGCACATCTTTTCGAGTGGAGTCACTTGGTTCAAGAGACTAGAAGGAAAAAGTCATAAGGTGAACAGTCGACGAATTATTACCTCCCATGGTAGCTGCTTCTTCCTAGGCCTTTTGGAGATTCTTCTTGGCCAGCTCCAGATCGAGGTTGAGACTGATTTGCTTCTTCGCCAACTCAGCAAACCAGGCCCCGAGCTTGAAAGATTTCTGCGTTCAGCGAAGAAAGCACGTCAGTCGATGGAAACAAAGGTTAATCTCAGCATAATTGAGAAAAACAAAGTTTCTCGGACCCCAGCCGATTGCCAACAGTCGACCATGGTCTCGGGGACTACACCCAGTGGGTGCACTCGGCGTACCCCCACTGGTCCAGTTTACCACTCTCCATTGGTCTGCCCAGCAAGAGTATATAAAAAAAGAGGGTTTCTCAGACCCCAGCTGACTGCCAGCAGTCGACTGTGGTCTCGGGGACTACACCTAGTGGGTGCACTCCGCGTGCCCCCATTGATCTGGATTCTACTCGGATCAAGCTATTCAACCGAGTGAAAGAACAAATGAAGTAACATTCGACAAAGACTCCCACAGAATCAAACATCCGATAGCAGTTCGGGGACTACACCTAGTGGGTGCACTTTGCCTGCCCCCTCTGGTTCAAAGATACATTCGACTCAATTCGGTCGACTAAAGCAAAAGAGCTATTTCAACACTTGGACAAAACACCCAGTGGGTGATCGGATGCAAAATAAAAGTTCCAAAACGCTCATCCAGGGACATCTTACGGAGATCAACTACTACATCATAAGTAATGCAAAAACCAAATTGAGAGATAGTCGACTCAACTGCGGGATGCGAGCGCTTGTCCGTTTTGGATGCGTATTCCGGGCACCATCACATCCGTCTGTATGGAACCGATGAGATAAAAACAACTTTCGTCACTCCATTCGGATGTTTTTGCTATGTCACTATACCCTTTGGCCTCAAGAATGTTGGTGCCTTGTTCATGCGCATGATTCAGAAGTGCCTGCTCACTCAAACCAGTCGAAATGTCGAAGCATTCATGGATGACATAGTGGTTAAGTCACGCAAAGGTTCCGACCTGCTGACTAACCTCGCTGAAACCTTTGCCAACATAAGAAGATATGATATCAGGCTCAACCCATCAAAGTGCACATTCGGAGTCCCAGGCGGAAAGTTACTCGGTTATCTCGTTTTCGAACGGGGGATCGACGCAAATCCAGAGAAGATTGGCACAATCCTCCGAATGAAGCGCCTTGTGCGCGTGCACGATGTTTAGAAGCTTACTGGTTGTTTGGTTGCATTGAGTCGATTCATCTCACGCCTCGGTGAAAAGGCACTACCTCTTTACCGACTGATGAAGAAGTCTGACAAGTTCGAGTGGAATGACGAAGCTGAAGCAACGTTTGAAGAGCTCAAAGCCCTGCTTTCCACCCAGACGGTGCTTGCTACTCCATTCAGCAAGGAGCCTTTACTGCTTTACATCGCAGCCACTGGACAGGTTTTCAGCACAGTGCTCACGGTCGAGCGGGAAGAAGCCAAGGCCTTCAAAGTTCAACGCCCAGTGTATTTATATTTCTAAAATCTTAACTCCGTCCAAGCAGAGATACGCACACTATCATAAGCTTGTTTATAGAATTTATCTGACCATGAAGAAAGTAGCACACTACTTCTCAGACCACTCGGTTTCAGTAGTCAGTGACGCTCCACTATCAGAAATCCTGAACAATAGAGATGCAACTGGTTGAGTGGCAAAGTTGGCGATTGAACTCCTTCCGTTAGATATCAAGTTTGAGGCAAAGAAGGTCATCAAGTCCCAGGCAATAGAAGATTTCCTTGCAGAGTGGAGTGAACAGGAGCAACCGACTCAGGTTCACTCGGAACATTGGACTATGTTCTTTGATGGCTCCAAGATGTTGAATCAAGTCCTAGGCAATAGGAGATTTCCTTGCAGAGTGGACTGAACAGGAGCAACCGACTCAGGTTCACTCGGAACATTGGACTATGTTCTTTGATGGCTCCAAGATGTTGAATCGATCCGGTGCCGGAGTGGTTTTGGTATCCCCAAGAGGCGACAAGCTCAACTATGTCCTCCAGATTCACTTGGATTCTTCAAACAACGAAGCTGAATATGAGGCACTTCTGTATGGGTTGCGTATGGCCATTTCACTCTGCGTCCGATGCCTGATGGTATACGGCGACTCAGACTTAATGGTCAATCAGGTGATGAAGGAGTTGGATATCAGAAGTCCAGTGATGACCGGTTGTTGCAATGGAGTGAGGAATCTAGAAAAGAAGTTTGAGGGGCTAGAGCTCCACCACATACCCCGAATCAAGAATCAAGCGGTTGATGAGCTGGCAAAGATAGGTTCCACTCGGAAGCATATCCCAAGTAATGTGTTTTTGTAGCATCTCCACACCACGTCAGTACAGGAAGATCCCTTCAAAGAAGAGCCCCCGCAACGATAAGTTCAACAAATCATACTGAAATCGAAATCCCAGCTGTGGTCGACCTTACATGGAAGTCTTATGATCACGCCCGACTCGACGGTGCCGTATATCGCGTACATACTCAGGAAGGAATTCCCAGAAGATGAGGATGAGGCTCGCTAGATCGTGTGTCGATCAAAGGCATTCACCGTGATAAAAGGGCAGCTTTAAAGAGAAAGTGTGACAGGTGTGGCTCAATGCTATATCACCCTAGAAGAAGGCCAAATGATTCTAAACGAGATCCACTCGAGGACCTGTGGTCACCATGTGTCCTCTCGGACCATCGTCGCCAAAGCATACCGGGCGGGATTTTATTGGCCTCGTGCAAATGAGATGGCGAAAGATATAGTAGACAAGTGCGCATGTTGCCAGTTCTACTCCAACATGTCCCACAAGCCCGCATCTGCCTTGAAGACTATTCCACTCGTCTGGTCGTTTGTAGTCTGGGGGTTGGATATGGTTGCACCCTTCAAGATCGGCATAAGTGGTTTCACACATTTTCTCGTAGCAGTCGACAAGTACACCAAATGGACCGAATCCAAGCCTATCAAAAACCTTGACTCAAGCACTGCCGTCAGCTTCATCAGAGAGTTGATATTCAGATATGGAGTCTTTCACAGCATTATCACGGATAATGGCTCCAACTTTGATTCTGATGAGTTCAAGGTGTTCTGTGCTTCCCAAGGCACTCGGGTCGGCAACGCATTCATTGCACACCCATAGTCGAATGGGCAAGTAGAAAGGGCAAATGGTTTGATCATTCAAGGGCTGAAACCCCGACTGATGCGCGACCTCAAGCGCGCTGCTGGAGCTTCGGTGACTGAGTTACCATCCGTTCTATCGGCGCTGAGAACGACGCCGAACCGGTCGACTGACCGAACCCCTTTCTTCTTGGTGTACATCGCCGGGGCTGTGCTTCCGAGTGACTTGCTGCACAATGCCCCCCGAGTGGAACTCTTCTCAGAAGCTGAAGCAGAACAGGCACGCCAAGACGCAGTTGATCTCCTAGAAGAGGAACATGAGATGGCTCTGATCCGGTCGACCATCTATCAGCAAGATCTGCGTTGATTCCATGCCCGTTATGTCAGAGGTCGAGCGTTCCAGGAAGGAGACCTTGTGCTCTGAGTGGATCAGAAATGGCCTCAAAAGCTCACTCCGGCCTAGGAAGGTCCCTTCATCATCACCAAGGTGCTTCACAATGGAGCATACCACATCTACAACGTAGCCAAGAAGATGGACGAGCCACATGCGTGGAACGCAAAGCTGCTCTGCCATTTCTATACATAAATCAGTCGAATTGACGAGTTGTAATGAAAGTACTTCCGTTTGCCTATCAAAGACAAGATTTTTGCAGTATCTTAATGATTGTTTTTTCCATAAACACATGTGTTCAAATCCCCCCAGTGGGTGGCTTAGCCGCGAACCTGATTCGCCTAAGTTAAAAACACTCCGAGTGGAGAGCAAATCCTCCCACTCAGGGCCTTACCTGCGAACCTGATTCGCCTAAGTTAAAAACACTCCGAGTGGAGAGCGATCCTACCACTCGGGGGCTTAGCTGCGACCCGACACTCACCTAAATTAAAAAACACTCCGAGTGGAGAGCGATCCTCCCACTCGGGGGCTTAGCTGCGGCCCCATACTCGCCTAAGTTAAAAAATACTCTGAGTGGAGAGAGATCCTCCCACTCGGGTGCTTAGCAGTGACCCTGCACTAGCCTAAGTTAAAAAACACTCTGAGTGGAGAGCGATCCTCCCACTCGGGGCTGAGCTGCGACCCATACTCG